>NC_073302.1:10728965-11054465 GCF_027595985.1 Sorex araneus | reverse complement strand
CCCTTGGTAGCTCTGTTTTAAAATTCCAGACATAGTACATGCACATGGCATGCATTATGTGTTTTGAATGGCAAAACATTCAAATAATTAGATGTTTAACTAGTGAAAGTGAGTCTGCCCTCTCAATTTCAATAGAGTTTTCATTTATGCATCATTCTGTTGTGTAATCTAGGATCATGAGCTATTACAATATTTAATTGTAGGAGGAAGAACAAAATCCTTTCTCCAATGTGCTTGTTGTAATTTTTCCTCTGCAACAGTAGATAGTGAGTCTTGATGCTTTTTCTTCTTCACCAACACTTGTGGTTTTATTTTTCATTTATCTGGGGACTAAAGAGACAGCAGACTTTTTTTCTGGACATTTGCAAGCCTTCTTGTTTGTGCAGCGCCTGTTCCAAAGTCTTTGTTCATTGTCCCATTTGTTGATCTTTTATTAAGTTGAGATTAAAAATTAAAAGTTGTGATAAAGATACCCATAATTCTATTAGTTACATGTAATAGAAACACTTTTTTTTCTAGACCTTCACTCACCTTTTTATTTCTTCAGTGCTATCTTTCAGTGAAATTCTTATTTTATTGGATGGTGATTTATTATACATCCTTTAGGGTTATTCTATGTGTATTACAGGTAAGAAAAAATATTTTTCTATCCAAGGTAAAAAGGGATATTCTTGAATACTATTTTTCAGAATTTGTTGTTTTATCATTCACACTTATGTAAACAGGTGTGAATTAATTATTTTTTTATGACTTGAAGTAGGGGTTTCCCCTATACGAGTATATTGAAATAACTCAGAACTCTTTCTTGGAAGATATGCTATCACACTTGCTTTGTAGTGTGGCACTTTTGTCATGCCTAAGTCTCTACATGGGTAAATTTCTGTTTCATGTCATGGTAAGGGTCTTGGGAACTGGGATTTTTTCCTCCCCTTCACTTGCAGCACTATGATTTAGGATGCTGCTCGTGAACAGGGCGTGGGCATGTAATGTCTAGCCCCTCACCCTCTACCAGGATGTTTGCTTCCCTCCACACTAGGTTCAGGGTCCCCTCTCCCCTCTGTTCTGGTAACTTCAGTTTGCAAACTTGTCTTCATGTTCTGTTGCCTTTGACTATTTGTTATTCCCTTACTACATCTCTTTATATGACACATGTGAAAGAGGTCATTCTGTGTCTATCCCTCTCCTTTTTTTTTTTTTTTGGGTCACACCTGGCAATGCACAGGGGTTACTCCTGGCTCTGCACTCAGGAATTACCCCTGGCCGTGCTCAGGGGACCATATGGGATGCTGGGATTTGAACCCGGGTCAGCCACGTGCAAGGCAAACGCCCTACCCGCTGTGCTATCTCTCCAGCCCCTATCCCTCTCCTTTTGGCTTCACTCAAATTGATAACCTCTAGTTCCATTCACACAGCAGCAAATTGCATGATTCCATCTTTTCTTATAGCCAAGTAGAACTTCACTGTATACATTTACTGAAGTTTCTTTATCCAGCTATCTGTTCTCGGATGCTTGGACTGGGAAAACGGGCATTTAAGCAAAATTACATATAACAAAACCATTACTCTGTGAATGATGTCATTCACAACTTCAGCTGGAAATAGTTTTCTTTTTTGTTGAGGTGGTGTAATCGACATTTTGTTTCCCTTTTCCTCTCTACTTACTTGAGGAATACATTCCCCTAATTTTTCATGGTTGGTAATATAATACATTCTCCTAGTTGGGAATACTTTTCTTCTTGCCATTAAAATGATACGAAGAACTAAATGATATTAATTGAGGATCTGCTATGTAAGAGTATCTAATTAGGGTGTTTTAAATATTTTCTTGCCGCACCCAGCAGTTCCCAGGGCTTACTTTTGACTCTATACTCAGGGTTTGGGCAGGTCTTGTGGGAATTTATGGGATGCGGGGGGTCAAACCTGGGTCAGATGTGTGAAAGGCAAGCACCCTACCTACTGTGTTATTGCTCTGGTGCCTGGGTGTTTTAATTTTATTCCTCAATTTTTTTGAGACAACATGTCTGATTCAATACTTGTCACCTTGTAGTAAGTCTTGCTATCTTATGAAATACATTTTCTGCTTTAGTTATTTTTTTCAATTTAATTTTGCTAATCTTGCTTGGCCTTTGGTCCTTCCTTTTAAGCTGATGAGTAAGTCTATCTGTCTTCCTGAAAAAGTACCTGTTTGGGTTTTAAATAAGATTTTATGAATTCAAAGTTTAATTGGGGAGGATGGCATCATTAAAATATCTTCTATTCTAATATGCAAACATGTGTAGATACTTCTAATCATCTGTATCTTATTAAATTTACTAAATAATATTTTATAATTTGGTGTGAAAGGTTTTATATACCATTATTTGATTTATAGATAGATACTGATTTTTAATGCTAATTTTTCTTTTAATTTATTTTTGATATTTTAAGTTGCAAGCACTGTGATTTATTTACTGTTACTGGTAGTGTTTTGTGGGTACAATATTTCAATACCACACCCTCAACCTGAGTTCCCACTTCCCTTCACCACTGTGGTCTCAGTTACAGTTTATTTATTTAATCATATATTATTTATTAATTTTAAAATTGAATCACCCTGAGGCACACAGTTACAAAGTTGTTCATGATTTGGGTTCCAGTCATACAATGTTCCAACATCTGTCCCTTCACCAATTGTACATTTCCTACCATCAATGTTCCCAGTTGCCCCCTGCCCCAGTTCCAATTTAAATCAGGTATTTAAAAGGTTTTATTTTTGTAGCTGTATGAAGATTACATTTATTTATTTATTTATTTATTATTTTATTGAATCACCGTGAAAATACAAAACTTTCAGATTTAAGTCTCAGTCATATAGCCAGTGTATTGATAAGTACTGGTGGCAGATTCTTCAGGTGTTCGGGTCTGACCTTGTCCGGACCGGGTGCTGTACACATCTTTACCGATGAAATGGCATGTCGAATTTCGGCAGGGAGGACATTGGGGATGACATATCCATCCTGCAGAATTTGGTATGTGGATAGGTGGACGTGGCTGTCACGATCTGAGTAGAAGTCGTGAATAGTCCTTTCCATTGTCTTTCTCTCAAGTCTTTCTGTGCATTAACTGCATTATTAGAAATTTCAATCTAGAAGGAATTCTTTTTTTGTATGTGTGGGGGCCACATCTGGCTGTGTTCAGAGCTTACTCCTGGCCCTGTGGTGGTGGTTCTTGGGATCATATGCAGTGCTGAGATTGAACTGGGGTCAGTTGCATGCAAGACAAATGTGTTAACCTATACAATCTCTCTAGCCTCATAGTGTTTTTGTCTCATATTGGATAAAGCATCAAACATTTCTAATTTAAATGTTATGTTTTCTATAGGTTTTATAGATATATTTATCAAATAAAGGAACTTCTTTTCCTCCATGTTCTTAGAGCTCTTATTTTTGTGTTAATTGTAATGACATTAATTAAAATTGTGTTAATTAAAAAATATTAAATTTCACCAAATGCTATTCCTATCCTTCAGTTCTTAGATAATCTTTGGTCTTTATTCTATCAATGCAGCAAATTGTGTCGATTGGATATTTAAACAATCATGCTTTACTAAATGAAACTTAGAAGCCGTGGTATACTTGAACTTTTATATATTGCTGTCCATCTTTCTTTTCCTCATGTGTTGATGTGTTGTTTAGAATATTCACGAGTGAGCTCTAATTTACACTTTTAGATTTGAGTATTGTAGTGCCTTACCTGCACAATCACCACAGAGAGATCCGAGACAGGGACTGGCAATCAAATCTGCGAGCTACAATAGGCCTTGGTCAACATCAAATAGACACGGGTTTATAATAGGACGAGTCATGGGCAATATACATCATGCATTGTAATAGCACCATGGAAGTCTCGTTTATGTTTATCCTCTGTGTATCTTCCTATACCCACAATCATTTACCATGGGAATGGGAATGGTTATGTGATAAACCAGACTCCCTCAGCTTGGCGTCTGAAACCAGACCACTGTTTTCTTTCATTTTGTATCTTTTGATGAACATGGAGCTCTTGGTGGGGTATATTTCTAGCTCTGTGTATGTGTGTGTGTGTGTGTGTGTGTGTGTGTGTGTGTGCGCGCTCTCTCACATGCTTCTTATCAATCACCAGTTACCTAATAGGCTGGCACAGCAAAGTGGTTCACTATAAGGCAGGATCTTTTTTGTTGTGTTGGGGCCACATTTGGCAGTGCCCAGGGCTTACACTGGCTCTGTGCTCTGGGTCACTCCTGATGGTGCCTGGGAACCCTACATGGTGCTGGGAATCGAACCTGGGCTGTCCGCATGCCAGGCAATCAGGACTATCTGCTGACTATCACCATGATATCTCTACAGTCCCATAGAGCAGGATCTTATTTTATCTAGGGTCTGGTATCCTCCTATGCCTGTGATACATTCTCTGTGTTACTGTTGCAAGATGTGGAGGGAAGAGTCAATCCCTCAGTATTTTCTGGAATATGAAGAAATGGATCCAGCTTGTCATTTCTGCCCATGTTATCTTTGTTGTCTTTACCATCTTGCCATCTATTCCTAAAGCATCTACAAATCGATGCTAATTCTTTTGGGGGGTGAGTGAGGCACACCAAGCAGTGCTCACTCCTAAATCTAGAGCTCAGGGGTCACTCCTGTTGGGGATAGGGGAACGATAAGGGATGCTGGGGGTCAAACCCAGGTTGGCCGTGTGCAAAACAAGTACCCTACCCGCTCGCTGTACTATCTCTCTAGACCCTAAAGATAATTCTGAACACAGAAGCTTCTGTAATATTTAATGCACAAAAACAAACATTAAAAACTTTGCAATACTAGGACCTTTGTAATCTAATTAAGAGTTGAAATTAGATTACTTCTCAATAGGGGCTGGAGAGATCGCTCATCAGGGGACACATCCCTTGCACTCAGCCAACGGGGGGTTTGAACACCCCAGGACTGATCCCTGAGTGCGGAGTCATGAGGAAGCCCTGAGCCCAGCCAGGTGTGTTCCCACTCCGCCCCTCCCCCCACCGCCCCTCACCAGCCCAACTTCCTTCTCAGTAATCACATCAAACTGATACTGTATTCCCTCACATGATTTCTGACTTACCCAGTTTCTAATTTCTCCAGTTGGACTATTTCTTTCCTTTCCACTCCCGCCCACACTACTTCTTGTATTCTTGTTAGGTTTTAGCAAAGGCATTTAATTGCACATGTTGCTTTTCTAAAGCCAAAATTATTTCTTTCTCTCAAGAATAAATCTACACAGGTAATAAATAAGTGGTAAGATTTAGCTTGATGTAGACAAATAAGCTTTCACTATGGCAATTTCTTGATGTCAATCCCATCTTTTTATTGATTTATAACTTGGATTATACATTTAGTATTGTCCCATATAGCTGTGGTAGCACTGTCATCCTGTTGTTCATCTATTTGCTCGAACGGGCACCAATAACGTCTCCATTGTGAGACTTGTGAAACTTGTTGTTACTATTTTTGGCATATCAAATGCGCCACAGGTAGCTTGCCAGGCTCTGCCGTGAGGGAGGGATACTCTTGGTAGCTTACTGGGATCTTCGAGAGGGACGGAGGAATCAACCCAGGTTGGTCGCTTGCAAGGCAAACGCCCTACCCACTGTGCTATCGCTCCAGTCCATAGCTGTGGTAGAGATTAATGTGGTAGAGATTAAACTGTCTTTAACACACTGACTATATTATTCTAACCATATTCACTTCTTAAATTTCCTAGTAAAAATACCAGTTTATCATATATCATACATTTCCCATAACTGATGTAATTACTAAAGGTCACTCCTCAGTAAACTGCTGGTTCCATTTGGTCTGAGAGCAAAATTATACTTCATCATCTATGGAACAAGTTTTATATTAACTTAGGGTTCAGGTATCATGGTGGCACATAGCCATCTGTCTCCCATGGGGATAATCCAAGGTTGATCCTCAACCTATTCAAGTGCTGCCAATTGTATCATTTACCAGTTATACTTTGCCATAGTTTTCCATGCTGCTTGTGTTCCCACAAATGAACTCCTCTTGCCTGGACCTGTAGTACAACTGACCACCGCTGTCTAAATAGATGCTGTTGCTACAAACATGGCCATTGTTTAATCCAGGGCGAGGGTATGTGTTCTCCCCCAGAGTTATTGTCCAGGAGGATGCTGAATCAGTCAGTCAACGCATAGCGCATGCAAATACAGCATCGCAACTCTGGGCCAAAGGCTGGGTTTGACCAGTTCCCAGGAAGAGGCCTCCCTCTAGTGACCATTTAGATTATAACTTCCAACCTCTTCAGTCCGCAGTTCTTACGCAATGTTTTGTGAACACAAGTGTTGCTGCTATTTGTGCAGAGAGATTAATTTAACTAGACTACGTGCCAAAAAACAGGACTATGCTTGAGAGATTGCTTGGTGGGCATATTACCTTATCAGGTCTCCAAAACTTCCCATGATCATTGCGGGGGAAAAAAAATCCTAGTGTGAAGTCATCCTTATTGATGTGTGAACACCCGGTTCCTATCATCCTTCCCTCTTGGGAATTATCGTGATGGATACTGGCTGAGGAAATGTTCCTTCCACGTTCCTATCTCAGGTCATTAAAAGAGCAAGTTTATGTCAATATTCTGGGAGGATCAACAACAGAGTCCCTCATACCCAAGTACGTACTTTGTAAAATTTAATTAAAATACTGTCAAGTGGTGCTCCGGAGGCGCCATCTGTGATTCTAGGCCTACCGGGCTGATGGTTCAGTGTAAGGGCCTGGAAACAGGTAGAACTTTCCACGATATTGACTCCAGAAGTGTCTTGAATGATTCAACTCCATTGGAAAATAAACAGACAAATAAACCAAACAACAACAGAGAAAGTGACAACCCCCAACAAATGCAAATGAGATTACACAGAACTAAATAAATATCTGCTCTGCTAAAAAATGGCAGTTGATCTAAAAAGGCACCCTATGGAATCAGAGAAAACAGTTGTGCACCATGTGTCTATGAAAGGCTAATGCTTCACACTAGGATTTTTTAAACCAGTTTTAATGGGAGGTCTTCTTCCTGGATAGATAATCTCATCTGTTCACCATAGACACACACATTCACATATATATATATATATATTCTCTTAATCATTTATTTATCCATTTTGTTGAACATATTTTATTTATAATATCATATACATTTAAATTATATAACCTGGGGCTGGAGCGATAGCACAGCGGGTAGGGCATTTGCCTTGCATGTGGCTGACTCAGGTTCAATTCCCAGCACCCATATGGTCCCCTGAGCACTGAAGGAGTAATTCCTGAGTGCATGAGCCAGGAGTAATCCCTGTGCATTGCCAGGTGTGACCAAAAAAGTAAATAAATAGCACTGCAGCAATGTCCTCCCATTGTTCATCGAATTGCTTGAGTGGGCACCAGTAATGTCTCCATTGTGAGACTGGTTACTGTTTTTGGCATATCAAATATGCCACAGGTAGCTTGCCAGGCTCTGCCATGTGGGTGGGATACTCTCAGTACCTTGCCAGGCTCTCCGAGAGGGACAGAGGAATCAAACTCAGGTTGGCTGCATGCAGGGCAAACGGCCTACCTATTGTGCTATCACTCCAGTCCAAATAAATAAATAAATAAACAAATAAATAAATAAATAAAGTATATAACCTGTTAATGTGAATGTTTTAATATTATAACAAAATAACCATTATAAACATGTTTAACATCTCTGTTACATTACATAATAGACTCATAACCATTTTATTTTGTTACTTGCTCTTCATTATGGATTAGAACATGATGAAAGCACTCTTTCCTATTTGTAACTAATACATGTTATATATATTTTATCTCTCAAAGTTATATTGTGAATATCATTCAAGGTGGCTTCTTTTCTATTTTGTGATTTTTCTTAACTTTTTAATTGAATCACTATGAGATAGACCCTTACAAAGCTGTTCATGATTGGATTTCAGTCATACAACATTCCAACATCCATCTCCCCACCAGTGTACATTTCCCAGCACCAGTGTCCCAAGGTTCCCTCCCATCACCTCCACCCCCCATTCTCTGCCTGCCCCTATGGCAGACGCTTTTCTTCTCTCTCATATTATGTTTTTTTTTATTTTTATTAAATCACCATGTGGAAAGTTACAAAGTTTTCAGGCTTATGTCTCAGTTATACAAAGCTCGACCACCTGTCCCTTCACCAGTGCCCATATTCCACCACCAAAAACCCCAGTATACCTCCCACCCCCCTACCCCCCAGCCCCGCCTGCGTAGCTGATAAATTTCACTTCATTTTCTCTTTACCTTAATTACATTCTGTATTTCAACACAAAATTCACTATTGTTTTTGGAGCCCCCCCCCCAAAAAAAAAAAACAGCCCTGCTGACAAGGAAGCATTTGATAATTAGTTTCCCATTGCTGAGAATGAAGAGATATGAAGTCGTGCGGCCGCGATAGCAGCCACATGGTTTAGGATTTCTGTATTTTAGTAACGAAGTCCAGGAAGATTTATGTTAGAAATTGCATCATTTCCCTCCCTGGGGCAGCCAGGGTTGCATCTCGGTGGAGCATGCACCGGTATCACCCTGGCCTGAGATTGCTCACGCGTCCCGCTGTTTCAAGTTCAAACCTCTTTTTTTTTCCTTCCGACACCACCAAGTTTGTACCTCCTTAATGGTCCTCATAATATGGCGGATGCCACGCTGCTTTTCCCCAAAAAGGGAAAAAAAACTGAGAAAGATCTTTCTCCTCCTTGGCCGGCGTGGGGCTATGGCTTAGTTCACAGTCTAGAGACATTGCTGGAAGAAGCAGTTGCTGGTACAAAAAGTAGTCTTGCTGGCCTCTGGATTGTGATCAATCAGCAGCAGAGCGGCTGCACAAACGTGTGGCCACCCAGGCTCATATTATGTTTTTTATGGACAAGCCAGACCACTAAATATCTATTACCTATGATAGGCATTAGATTGTCTTTAATTTTTCTAATTTTGCTATTACAAATGATACTCATTGAGTGCGCATATATATATTTATATGCTCTATTTTGTATTACTATAGCTATCAGTCCTCTCAAAAATGATCATAATATAAAAAGAATGACTAGAAATTTTAATAAAGCTTCTCACATAAAAGGCCAGTTTGTTTTATCTGGGTTATGCTATTGAAATGTATATTGATAGATACAGCATGTAGCTAGTGAATCATTTCTCTGAGAACTATTTACCAGAATATCAAATAATAAAAGTATCCGATGAAAACAAACACTTGAACTTTGATTAAGGAACTGATCCTACCAAGCAGGGGTGGGAAAGGGAAGATGAACTTGTCACACAAAGGTAGCAATGGATGGCACGTGGCATTCTGGTGGTGGGAGACAGTGGTTTTGTACACCAGAAGCATAAATATTAACATGTTATATAACCATAGTAAAAGTGAAATAAATGAAAAATACTTCATAAATTATTAAGGGAAAATCATTGAGAAAATCATAAACAATATAGGGTGAATTTAAAAGAAAACAGAATCACTTCCCAGTTAGCATAATATGCCTTTGTGTGGTTCCCGAAAGATTTCAGCTACATGGATTGGAGCGATTGCACAGTGGGTAGGGCGTTTGCCTTGCACGTGGCTGACCCGGGTTCGATTCCTCCATCCCTCTCAGAGTGCCCAGCAAGCTACCAAGAGTATCCCGCCTGTACGGCAGAGCCTGGCAAGCTACCCCTGGCATATTCAATATGACAAAAACAGTAACAAGTCTCACAATTGAGACGTTACTGGGGCCACTCCAGCAAATCGATGAACAGTGGGATGACAGTGTTACAGCACTACAGTGCCCCTACATTATTCATATAAGAGTTTTAATTCTAATTTCAAAAGAATAACACTAAACACAATCACAAATCTTTTCCAGGGAAGCAGACATTTCTAAATGGTAGTGATTGTGGACTAGAACTTCTTAGTGGAGTTGAAAGGTAAGAGATGACTCAGAGGAATGGGTGTCCATGAGGGACAAATACCAGATGACAAAGATAGAAAGTCAGAGGCAACCCAGACCCATTGCACACTGGGTTGGCCATTGGGACGCATGCATCAAACTCCTGTCACTTAGACAATTAAGGAGTTAGGATTGTTCTTTTGCTCATCTTCTGCCCAGAATATCCAGCTATCAAAGACTTGAAAAAAGGGAAAAGGCATTGCTCTTGCATAAACTGGTGGAGAGGGTCTCTTGCTCTCATCGTAACTCCTAGCAACATCTTTCAAGAAGCTGATGATAAAGTTCATAAAATTACAGAAAATACTATGTAATCTAAAATCATTGTAGCACTGTAGCACTGTTGCACTGTTGTGCTGGTGTTCATCAATTTGCTTGAGTAGGCACCAGTAACGTCTCCATTGTGAGACTTGTTGTTACTGTTTTTGGCATATCGAATAAGCCATGGGTAGCTTGCCAGACTCTGCCATGCGGGCGGGATACTCTTGGTAGCTTGCTTGGCTCTCTCTGAGGTATGGAGGAATCGAACCTGCGTCAGCTGCGTGCAAGTCTAATACCGTACACACTGTGCTATTGCTCCAGCCCAAAAATACCACCCTGAATGTGATATCTCGTCTGATCTCAAAAAATTATTGCACAGATAAATATTTCTTTCAGGAAACCATGGTACCCATGGTACTCTGAAACATTTCAGAGCATTTAGAATGAAAAGATATAGTTTTATTGAGGGGAGAAGAAAAGAATGGGAAGAAATAAAGGAGATATCTGAAAATAGAAAGCCAAGGCTTCTTTCTTCCTTCCTTCCTTCCTTCCTTCCTTCCTTCCTTCCTTCCTTCCTTCCTTCCTTCCTTCCTTCCTTCCTTCCTTCCTTCCTTCCTTCCTTCCTTCCTTCCCTCCCTCCCTCCCTCCCTCCCTCCCTCCCTCCCTCCCTTCTTCCTTCCTTCCTTCCTTCCTTCCTTCCTTCCTTCCTTCCTTCCTTCCTTCCTTCCTTCCTTCCTTCCTTCCTTCCTTCCTTCCTTCCTTCCTTCCTTCCTTCCTTCCTTCCCTCCCTCCCTCCCTCCCTCCCTCCCTCCCTCCCTCTCTCTCTCTTTCTTTCTTTCTTTCTTTCTTTCTTTCTTTCTTTCTTTCTTTCTTTCTTTCTTTCTTTCTTTCTTTCTTTCTTTCTTTCTTTCTTTCTTTCTTTCTTTCTTTCTTTCTTTCTTTCTTTCTTTCTACACAACCAGCAGCGCTCAGGGCTTCCTCCTTGCTCTACACTCAGGGATCACTCCTGGAGGTACTTGGGAATCGAGCCAAGTTGGCCCATGCAAGGCAAATACCCTATCTGCTATACTCTCGCTCTGACCCTGGAAGCCAAGATTTTCTGTTGAACTCTATTCAATAATAACCTAATAAAATATCACTTAAAGAAGAGGGTACAACTCTAAGTCTAAGACACAAATGAGCTATATATGTGTGTATGTATACATATGTGTGTTCATATATATATATGTATAGACATACAAGGGTCTATTGTGGTATCAGAAACCAGCAAAAATGATATAAAAGAGCCAAGACACTCACGAATATGCCCATACAGGTTTTGGCTAAGATTTCTTCATGTTTAACAGCTTCCCCAAGCCCCTCTTCATGTCTTTGTTTCTCAGACTGTAGATAAAAGGGTTCAGCATGGAGGACAGAATTGTGTAGACAATCGTTGCCATGCGGGTGCTAACAGCATAGCTGGATAAGGGCTGTAAAATTTCATAGAAGATGCTACCATAAAAGAGCGTCACCACAGTCAGGTGAGAACCACAGGTAGAGAAGGTTTTGCGTTTCCCAGCAGCTGAGGGGATCTTGAGAACTGCAATGAAGATTTGAATGTAAGAGAAAACAATGCAAAGAAAGGGGGTCACCAAAGCAATGGGCCCTTCTGTTATTATCAGAACTTCATTGATGAAGGTGGAGGAGCAGGACAGTTTCAGCAGAGCATCGATGTCACAGAAGAAGTGGCTGATAACGTTGGAGTCACAGAAGGTGAGGCGATTCATCAGCAGTGTGTGAAGCAGTGAGTGGAGGAGAGAGAATGAGCAGGAGAGGGTCACCAGCAGGACACAGCGCTGGTGGCTCATGGTGGTGACATAGTGGAAGGGGTCACAGATGGCTACATAACGGTCAAAGGCCATGACTGCCAGGAGGCAACTGTCAGTGGTACCTAAAGCATAAATAAAATACATCTGTGTCACACACCCAACATAGGAGATGGTCTTCTTCTCTGACAAGAAGTTCACTAGCATCTTGGGGACAATGGTGGTGGTGAAGCCAATGTCAATGAAAGATAGGAAACTCAAGAAGAAGTACATGGGGGTCTGCAGCTGGGGCTCAGAGCGGATGGCCAGGATGATGAGCAGATTCCCAGTTATAGTGACCAGGTACATGATGAGAAAGATGACAAAGAGTGGTACCTGGTCCTCAGGTCTGGAGGAGAGTCCCAGGAGGATGAACTCAGAGACACTGTGGTTTTGGTTGGCTGTTTCCATAATTGTGGAACCATCTGAATTAGAAAAGGTTGCAACATTAGTACCCTCTTTTGTAAAACAGTAATTGTTAAAAAGCTAGCAAGTCTTTGCATCTTCCTACCCTTTCTTTCCACTCACAAGGTGGCAACTTGTGAGCTTGGATGATTAGTCACCTTCAGGGTTTCTATGCTTCCTCACTCCTCATCTCTAAGGCTTTATACTTTTCTTATTCGTATTCAGGCATTGAAGGATGATTTTTCTTTAAGGAATGTAATTAAAATTTCCTTGTCAAATTTACACTTCAATCTTTTAAAAATATTTATTCATTTATTTATTGAATCAAACAATTCAACCTTAAAAATAATTGCTTATTCTTTTTGACAAGTACTTTCTGTGGATGAAGGCACAGATATAAATAAAGCAGAGATAATTTAGCTTTATAAATCTTGGCTTTGTACTGAAGGGTCTACGTTTCTCTGTCCTCTATCAATAATTTATCTATAACTTTTATATTTATAATATAAAATATATATTAAACAATAAACATATGAAGAAATAATCATAAATAATAACCATGTACAATAAATGCAAATGGTTTACACGTGCACCTAGAATTTTTATTGACTATATAAATTATATTTATATTGTCTTGATTTATACATATATATTTTTAATATACATTTATTTATACTTATATTTCTCATGGTCATCATCAATAGTGATCATCATTAGATGTTTCACATTTTACAAAAAAGTAGAATACTACTACAGGGTTATCTCTGTGAACATAGAAGTGGAGAAAAATTTATTTCAATGGTGTTTTATTGCTGTCTATGATAAAATAAATGTTCAGTCATGCATGCTGAGCTTCCTTTCCATAAAATGGACTATATAAATTATTCTATAGGAAAATTAGGAGAATAAGATATTATGTCCAACCATGTTTATTTTAAAGATTCTTATTTAGAAAATCATACTCCTTTGATGACCACTTTCCCCAGCACTACTTATTGAAGAGGCTTTCTTTGCTCCGCTCTATATTTTTAATTTCTTTTTTAAGGGTATTTAAGATTAAGACCCTCCATGTATATGATACTCTGTTTCTGGACTCTCAACTGATCTGAAAGTCTGTCTTTACTCAGGTACCACACTGTTTTAATTACTACAGCTTTATAGAATAGTTTGAAGTTGGGTAAAGAAAGCCTCCCATCTTCCCATCTTCTAGGATTACTTTGGAGACTTGGGGGTTTTTATTGTTCCAATAAATGATTTTTCTCATATGTGAAATATAAAGACATAAAGCAGGGGTTTGTGTAACGAATGCTGAAAGGCAACAGAAACTGAGAACGGGTCTTCATAAGAAGTTTATCATAGAGGAGATAAGGTGAATGTATAGGATGGGGAGGGGGTCATGGGGGCCCACGGAACAATGGTGGAGGGAAATGGATACTCTGGCCGAGGGTGTGGTGCTAGAATATGTTGTGCATGAAATCCTATTCATAACAGCATTGTAAACCACAGCGTCTGTAACATTAGAAGGGACAATCGTACACCTCAGTGAATGTCTCTCATTGCCAGTCCATGCTAATCTTCATTATTATTATTATTATTATTATTTGCCACACCTGGTGGTGCTCAGGGTTTTCTCTTGGCTCTGTACTTAGATAACATCTCTGGTTGAATTCTGGAGACCATATGTTATACCAGGCTTTCAACCTAGGTTGGCCACATGCAAGGCAAGTGCCCTACCCATTGTACTATCCCTCAGGCTCCTAATCTTTATTTCTAAAGGCAATTTTGATTTAATCTTCCTCTAACTCTGTAATCTTTATTTCTAAAGGCAATTTTGATTTAATCTTCCTCTAACTCTGTATCTATTCATATTCCTATATCTTGAACATCAAGCAATTAAACAAGCATATATCTTTTCGAAGCAACATTTGTATACATGTATATATTTTAAAAAAATATATTACTGCTTTTTTATGTGTTTCCCCCCTCCCA
The DNA here is from genome assembly GCF_027595985.1 of Sorex araneus. Lineage (NCBI taxonomy): Eukaryota > Metazoa > Chordata > Mammalia > Eulipotyphla > Soricidae > Sorex > Sorex araneus. The sequence continues at coordinate 11,039,963 of NC_073302.1, read as the reverse complement.
AATTGTAGCCTCTGAATCACTTTTTGTACATGGGTTTTTTGAGAGCTGAGTATGTTCAGGTTCCTGGCTTTTGAGCTCCTTCCATTGTATACCTACAGTACACTTGAACACTTGACTTAATGTATCTTCCTCGGTGTTCTCCAAGTCTTTGCTACCATGAATGATATTGATTAAAATACCTTATTCCCATAAAGTGTTTCATTTATAGATTTATGTAAGCTCTTATTTCAGGCACCATGGTTTATAAAAGTGTTGATGGTAGAGTTTCCTGCATAAGACATTCCAGCTCCACACCTCACTAGGGCCCTCTTCCCTTCACCCCTGTCCCAGGGTTCCCTTCCCACAGTGCCCGCCTGCTGGTAGCTGCCTACTGAAGACAAGTTCTTGGTTTCTGTTGCCTTTAGGCGTTTGTTATTCCCCAACCATGCTCATTCACATCCCCCACACAGGGTGTTTTGAATACTTTGTTTAGGAGTCGGAATGGGCATACTGATCAGACATTTTTAGTTTATTTTCTGATCTCATTTGTTATAGTTTAAAAAATGGGAGAAGGTGAAAACAGAGGCTAAAGATGGATGTTATTCATGAGTAATAGTAGGGATAGACATGAAAATGGAGGGACTGATACTCTTGTATCATCTCATGGCCAGAGAGGATATGCATAAGTCCCTTAACTTGGGAGTCATTAAGGGGCTATCACTCCTCTTACAGTTTTACTTATTTAGTTAGTTTTGCTTGTGGTACAGATGATTGAACACAGGTCTTCTACATGCAAGGTATGTGATATACCATTGTAGGTAATAACTTTTAAAAATAAAGATTGAATGTTTGTTTATTCATGCAACATTAATGTCTGCTTTTAGTTGGTTGACCTTAAACAGATTATTAAATACCTTTACATTTTATTTTTCTCATCTGTAGGAAGGACATGCTAATATTCGTTTCAATTTCATTAGATTTTTATGGGATAGCATGCAGAGAACACTTAAATTGCTCCAGGAGCAAAGTAAATATTTGATTCCACTGTCTTTCTTCTAGTATCCTTATTGCCAGGCTATCCCCCAATGGATATATGTTAATGTTTTCAAAAGTAGCAAATCTGAATATTATTAAAATAACCATTGCATTCTAACTTGGCTTCAGCGGTCAAGTTAATCTAAATTTGCTTTTGTAGATCTCTAGATGGTTTATTTCCCCATGCTTTGTGTATCTCAAGACTGAATCAGTAACTAAGCACATATCTTGTGCAGGTATTACTTCATTTAATACTCACAAGAAACTTATGAGTATTCACACTGTCACTGTCATCCCGTTGCTCATCGATTTGCTCAAGTGGGCACCAGTAACATCTCCATCTTGAGACTTGTTGTTACTGTCTTTGGCATATCGAATACGCCACGGGTAGCTTGCCAGTCTCTGCCGTGTGGGCGAGATACTCTCGGTAGCTTGCTGGGCTCTCTGAGAGGGGTGGAGGAATCAAAACCGGGTCGGTCGCGTGCTAGGCAAACACCCTACTGCTGTGCTATTGCTCCAGCCCCTTACATGGTCTTATAAGGGTTAAATTATAATTATTCTCATTTTGGGGATGAGGAAGCAGAGAAAGGGACTTAAAATATTTTGCTAAAATCAAACATCAAATAAGTAGCAGAAGCAATTCAAGCACATGACTAATTCAAGACCTAAAGATTTAATCACCGTGATTCTTATCTATTTTACAGTTGTAAAAGTGTATATAAAACAAACACAGGATCTATTTTCCCCCAAATTGCTTACATTTTTAACACACAGCACACACAACTATACACTTCACACACATTTCCCCCTAAGTGCGTTTTAAAATATTTCTTGAACCACAGACTATTGTTGCTGATGGGAAATGCATTTTTCCCTTGTTGAAAGGATTTTATATTTGGAAATGCCAAGGTATCTGACCAACTGTTAAAAATAGGAGTCGCTTGGCTTTAGACGGCTGTGCCATAAAGTGTGTTGTGGGAGAAAGTGCACCGGACTTGCAATTTGAAGGTAGTGTTTGTACTTGACCTCCGTTACTTGCTCACTGAGCGATTTTGGGCATTCTGAAGAGCTAATGAAAAGTCACGGATACGAGTGCAACTGGTGAAACACATCAGTGAGAATATGTGTGAAGAGAAAATGTGGTGTGTGTGAAATGAAGAAGGGCTGATGTGGTCAAGTCAAGTTGGACACTAATCAAGTTTCTCACTTGGGAAATGGGAGGAATTTGGGAAGTAAGAATCTGGAGTCACAACATAACAGCATAGGTTGTATTTTTCCTTTTTTTGTCTTTTCCATGTCTTTCATTCTTATTTGCTAAGAATCTGCTTCCTTGGGGCTGAAGCAATAGCACAGTGGGCAGGGCATTTGCCTTGAACGTGGCCCACCTGGGTTTGATTCCCAGCATCCCATATGGTCCCCTGAGCAGTGCCAGGAGTCACTCCTGAGTGAGTGAGCCAGGAGTAACCTCTGTGCATTGCCGAGTGTGACCCAAAAAGCAAAAAAAAAAAAAAAAAAAAAAAAAAAAGAATCTGCTTCCTCAAAAGCACATAAATAATACCCTGACCCAGTAATCAAATACAAAACCAGTCTTCAAAAATCTGTGATATTTGGAGTAATTTTTGGCATTGCCAAAGAGCTGAAATAAGTACCTGATTGTGTGGATGGTCACGTGGGCAGACAGCTTACTAATGTCCACTTTTCATATGCTGAGGTCTTCTCGGGTTTTCAAATTGGTTCACTTCACTTATCGAAGCTGACTTGTTGGACCTTCTAGTCAATTATAAGCAAGAAGAACTGAGAAGTGAGAGGGAAGCACCACTGGCAGCATGCTCTCAATTCTAGAATGATAAAGCGTTTTCCAGACACTGCCTCCCAGGTGTGTGTCATTCTTAACAGAGCGATGCTGTTTCTCAGCATTATCCTTTTTTTCTATGTTTCCCACTGTGCACGGCAAAGATGCCCAGTCTCTCTCTGATGGACACTCTCCTAGTAGGGACACTAAACATCTCACTGGCTTGAGTTCTATTTCTCGAAGCATCTTTTGGATCCTTGCTGGCCTGTGGGAGCTCTGAGGTGCTCATTCTGACCCAGGTCCTCAAGAGAGTTTGCTCTGTGACCTCTCTGGGTCTGGAGCTCATAATAGTTGCAGCATTGAGTGGAGCTCTCCTCGAGGGGCCAGAGGTCTCCTGAGGTGGTTGTCAGAAGCAGGTGGCTATTTTCAGAGCCTTTTGGATCTCTAGGGAACGTGTTAGTGTCTTCAACTGTGGCTATTGAAGGTGAAATAATGAAATGAAATATTGAATGAAATAGTGTGTATGTGTTGAGTGGGGGAAGAGCATTGCAGTTTGAATTCTCTGTGAATCGAACTTTTATCTACTCCCTTCTCTTCCCTTTGTAGATGATGATGTTGTGATGATATGGGGGGGGGTAGGCGGAGAGGGGTGGTGCTTGCACATGTTAGTGTGTTGTGTGTTGGGATCACATATCGTGTTACACTGAATCTCTGTGCTCACTTCCTTAGCCATGGGGCCTTCTTAGATGTGCCTGCTAGGGATCACTGCCTTGTAGTTGGGGTGCTCGTTCACATTCTGGCTGTTGACGTGCCATAAGTCACTGTGATACTCATAGTTGTGTTTGCCCGAAGTTCCAGTCACTGATCGTGATGTTGTTCTCACATCTTTCTAAGTAGGGGTGCTTGATGGGGGCACACCCTGTTAGTTGTGGTGCTCACACAGAACTGATTGCAGTACAACTGGAAATCACTTGGATCACAGACAGGGGAACTTCCAGGCTCAACCGGCCAGGGTTGTCAGGATTGTTCTAGATACATGCTGTAGCCTAAGGGCTTGGATCGGCAGCCTGGTGCCTGCAATGCAGGTGCTCTGTGTCAGTGAGATCTTCCTACAGCCCTGGGAAACAACATTTTTTTTTTCTTTTTGGGTCACACCCGGCGATGCACAGTGGTTACTCCTGGCTCTGCACTCAGGAATTAACCCCTGGCGGTGCTCAGGGGACCATATGGGATGCTGGGAATCGAACCCGGGTCGGCCGCGTGCAAGGCAAACGCCCTACCCGCTGTGCTATTACTCCAGCCCTGGGAAACAACATTTATTTGATTATATATATATTTTTCTGGCACAGGTTGGAAAGAAGGGATATTGGGTGCTTTTGGGGGAGGGAAGTGGGTACAATAGTAATGGGTGTAGTGTGGGAGTTCTGTGCATGGGAGGTCGTAATGAACAGGATTGAAAAATCACAGAAACTCAATAAAAAATAAAAATTTGTAAAACTTGCTTTATGAAATGTTGGCACTGTGATTTACAATACTGTTAGTGGTGGTGCTTTAAGCACACATAGCTACCACCAATCCGGTCAGTGGTGGGCAAGGCAAGGAAGCACCCTACCCACTGTGCTATCTCTCTCTGGTCCTGTCACCCTTCCCCTGTCTTTCCCTCGTTCTGTCTCTTCCTCCTTCTCTCCGCCTCTCTCCACACACACTTGTGTGTGCACACGTGCACACTTACACATGCATGCATGCATGCTCACTAGTGCCCACATGCATTCACACGCTCATGCACACACAGAGTGTAGGTCTGTTTCTATGAGAACCTTGATTTATCCCCCATGGTGACCATAAGCACCCTGTAAATCTGCTCCCCCTGAAATCTCTACACTTACTGCTCCTCTCATTAGCCTCATACAGTTGCAAAGGGTCCCCAGTTCTAAGAGGTCAGTTGCCATTCTACCTGAGAACATTTATTTATTTTAGGGGGAATCTCAAGTGGTGATCAGAAGGCCTGGGGGCCCCACTGGTGATTCCCTGTCACCTGGCTGGTGGTTCAGTGTGGAGGCCGTGCTACTTGGGGGCTGCAATGCAGGTGATATCCCAGGTCACAATGACATTGCTTGGGGCGAGGGGGGCATTGAGGGGTTGTCTTGGGTACAGGGACGGTCATCTTCATTTTCTTTATTTTTTTTACTGAATCACCATGAGATACAGTACAAAGCTTTCATGACTAAATTTCAATCATAGAATGATCGAACACCCATCCCTTCACCAGTGCACATTTCCCACCACCATTGTACCCAGTGTGCATCCCTCCCACCACTCTCACCTGACCCCATCCCCTGCCTCTATGGCAGACAACTTACTTACTTACTTACTTACTCCCTTCTTACTCCCTTTCTACTTTTGGGCATTAAGGTTTGCAATACAGATACTGAGAGACCATCATGTTTGGTCCTTTATCTACTTTCAGCACTCATCTGCCATCCTTAATGACCCCTCCAACCACCATTGACTTAGTGATCCCTTCTCTCTCCCAGCTGCCTTCTCCCCCAGCTCATGAGGCAAGTTTCCAACCATGGACCAATCTTCTTGGCCCTTGTCTCTACTGTCCATGGGTATCAGTCTCATATTATGTTATTTTATATTCCACAATTGAGTGCAGTCCTTCTATGTCTGTTCCTCTCTTTCTAACTCATTTCACTTAGCATGAATACTCTCCATGTCTATCCACTTATAAGCAAATTGCATGAATTTATCTTTCCTAAGAGCTGCATAGTATTCCATTGTGTAGATATACCAAAATTTCTTTAACCAGTTGTCTGTTCTCAGGCACTCTGGTTTCCAGATTCTGGTTACTGTGAACAGTGCTACAATGAACATACGGGTGCAGATGTCATTTCTACTGTGCTTTTTTTGGCACCCCCGGTATATATTTCTAGAAGCGGTATTGCGGGGTCATATGGAAACTCAATTTCTAGTTTTTTGAGGAATGTCCATGTTGTTTTCCAGAAAGGCTGGACCAGTCCACATTCCCACCAACAGTGAAAGAGAGTCCTTCTTTCCCCACATTCGCACTGACACTGGCTATTCTTGTGATGTGTGCTAGTCTTTGTGGTATAAGATGATATTTCATTGTTGTTTTGATTTCTAGCTCCCAGATAATTAGAGATGTAGAGCATTTTTTCATGTGTCTTTTGGCCATTTGTACTTCTTTTTTGAGGAAGTTTCTGTCCATTTCTACTGCCCATTTTTTAAAATAAATTTATTTATTTTTAATTAATGAATCACCATGAGGGTACAGTTATGGATTTATACACATCTGTGCTTATGCTTCCCCCATACAAAGTTCGGGAACACATCCCTTCACCAGTGCCCATACTCCACCACCAGTAAACCCAGCATCCCTCCCATCCTCCCCAATCCCATCTCCCCCCACCCCACCCTGTCACTGTGGCAGGGCATTCCCTTCTGTTCTCTCCCTCTAATTAGCTATTGTGGTTTGCAATAAAGGTGTTGAGTGGCCACTGTGCTCAGTCTCTAGCCCTCATTCAGCCCGCAACTCCCTTCTCCCACATGGCCTTTGACTACATTATAGTTGGTGATCCCTTCTCTGAGTTGCCCTTTCCCCAGAATGTGAGGCCAGCCTCCTAGCCATGGAGTCAACCTCCTGGTAGTTGTTTCTACAATTCTTGGGTGTTAGTCTCCCACTCTGTTATTCTATATGTCATAGATGAGTGCAATCTTTCTATGTCTGTCTCTCTCTTTCTGACTCATTTCACTTAGCATGAAACTTTTCATGCCGATCCACTTAAATAAAAAAATTGTGACCTCCTTTTTTCTAACAGCTGCATAGTATTCCATTGTATAGATGTACCAAAGTTTCCTCAACCAGTCATCCGTTCTAGGGCATTCGGGTTTTTTCCAGATTCTGGCTATTGTAAACAGTGCTGCGATGAACATACATGTGCATATGCCATTTCGATTATACTTTTTTGCCTCTCTGGGATATATTCCCAGCAGTGGTATTGCTGGGTCAAATGACTACTGCCCATTTTTTGATAGGGTTGGAGGATTTTTTCTTGTATAGTTCTACTAATGTCTTGTATATCCTGGGTATACATGGATGCCATAAAAAGTATATCAATCCTTATCTGATGGGTATTGGGTAAATATTTTTTCCCATTCAGTTGGCTTTCTCTGTATTTTCGTCACTGTTTCTTCTGAGGTACAGAAGCTTCTTGTTTAATTTAGTCCCATTTGTTTATGCTTGTTTCTACTTGCTTGGTCAGTGGTGTTTCATCCTTATAGATGCCTTTAACTTCAATGTCATGGAAAGCTCTGTCTACATTTTCCTTCATGTACCTTATGGATTCAGGTCTAATATTGAGGTCTTTAATCTACTTTGATCCGACTTTTGTACCTGCTGTTAGACAGAGGTCTGAGTTCATTTTTTCAAGTAGTTGTCCAGTTTTCCCATTTGTTGAAGAGGCTTTCCTTGCTCCACTTCACATTTCTTGTTCATTTATCAAAAATTAAGTGATCATATATTTGATCATTTTCTAGCCATTGAGCTTCATGCTTGGAAGTTTGTTCTCTGCTATCCCCATAACTCACTTACCTGATGACAGTAATACTTACACGGTGACTTTCCAATGAGTGGCACTGTAGAATGTTAAGATATAAGATTGAAATGAGGGGCTGGAGCTATAGCACAGTGGGTAGGGCGTTTGCCTTGCATGCGGCCGACCCGGGTTCGATCCCCGGCATCCCATATGGTTCCCCAAGCACCGCCAGGAGTAATTCCTGAGTGCAAATCCAGGAGTAACCACTGAGCATCACTGGGTGTGACCTAAAAAGCAAAAAAAAAAGATAGAAATGATCACATAGTGGTAAATTCTAAATTTCCACCTCAACATTCTTGTTCTCCCATTTCATAGGGCTTTTATTCATAGTAATTTTAAATCTACCCCAAACCAATTTAAATACTTACACTAGACTTAAATCTCATCTCCTATTGCTTTTGCATTTTTTTTTTACAGCAAAGAAACAATGGCAGTGAAGAAAATCAGTTAAGGGATTATTCCTGGCTCTGTACTCAGTAATCATTCCTGGAAGTGCATAGGGGATGGATGATATGGGTTGCTGGGGACTGAACCCGGTGCAAGACAAATGCCCTACGCACTGTGCTGTTGCTCCAGCCCTGGGTCTGTGCATTCCTTTCTTTTTTTTTGCTTTTTGGGTCATACCCAGCGATGCACAGGGGTTAATCCTGGCTCTGCACTCAGGAATACTCCTGGTGGTGCTCTGAGGACCATATAGGATGCTGGGAATCAAACCCGGGTTGGCCTCGGGTTGGCCTCGTGCAAAGCCCTACCCTCTGTGTTATCGCTCCAGCCCTGGTCTGTGTATTCTTAACTTGTATTTCAGGACTTGTATACCTGGCACATCATCATCATCATCATCATCATCATCATCATCATCATCATCATCATCATCATCATTCTGTTGCTTGTCGATTTTCTTGAGCAGTCTCAGTCATGTCTGCATTCGTCGTAGCCATGAGATTTTAGAAGCCTCTCGTTATTCATCTTTCCCAAAGGTGCCCCATTGGAGGCTCTTTCAGGGTCAGGGGAATGAGACCCATCATTGTTTCTGGTTTTGGCCTATGAATAAGCCACAGGGAGCTTGCCAGGCTCTCTCATGCGGGCAGGAAACTCAGTAGCTAGCAGAAGTTCTCCTAGAGGGAGAATTAGGTTGTAAGATGTCTCGAGGCCACAAAGCGGTGGGGCAGTTTCTGGGTGTGGCCGCCTAGCTACTGGAAAATGGGGGATCTGGACGGAAGAGGCCCAGTCCCGATCCAAGTATTTTTATATTTTTTAAAAATAATTTCTATCTGATTAAAGAACCATGATTTACAAGGTTATCCGTGGTTGAGTTTTAAGCATATATTTCAGCACCAATCCTACCACCAGTGTCAATTTCCTCCACCAGTGTTCCCACAGTTTAGCACAGCCCCCCGGCACATAGTATTCATAAATACATGTGCATGCTTTTGTGTCGGTGAATAAGAAAGTTATGCATATCTCTTTTCTCTGTTAGAAGTTGATTCTTTCTATTTTTTAAAAAATTATTTATTTTTTAATTAGTGAATAACCGTGAGGGTACAGTTAGAGATTTATACATTTTTGTGCTCATATTTCCCTCATACAATGTTCGAGAACCCATCCCTTCACCAGTGCCCATTCTCCACCACCACAAATAAAGCCAGCATCCCTCCCACCCCCCCAATCCTATCTCCCCCCACCCCACCCTGCTACTGTGGCAGGGTATTCCCTTTTGTTCTCTCTCTCTAATTAGGTGTTGTGGTTGGCAATAAAGGTGTTGAGTGGCCATTGTGTTCAGTCTCTAGTCTACATTCAGCATGTATCACCCTTCACCCATGTGGCCTCCAGCCACATTTTACTTTGTGTTCCCTTCTCTATCTGAGCTGCTCTCTCCCCAGAATGTGAGGCCAGCTTCCAAGCCGTGGAGTCAACCTCCTGGTACTTATTTCTACTATTCTTGGGTGTTAGTCTTCTACTCTGTTATTCTATATTAGAAGTGGATTCTTTCAGTTTAGGAGCAAATCAACACACATTTCCCCAGACTTAAATTAACGAGAGAGACATAGAGGCTATTCCCAATGCAAAGATTTTTATTAATTTTAAACAAGAGTGTATAATCTGATGTCATATTCTCTTTTGAAAGAGGTGGTGTGCATGTATTTCATTATATAACAAGCCATCATTTCTCTCAAAGAAGATAGGAAAATAGAGGAATGGTTCAATGAGATCAATTGTACATCTTCTAATATGTTTTGTCTTTTGAAGCTTATGAAAATAAATGTCCATTGTGGGCAACGTTATACTTAGGGTTGTGGAAGACTAATGACTGAAGAGAGGGGATTGACGTGTGCAGAAGGTTCAATGGGTTGGCTGCATGCCATGCATGTAGTAGGTCTGGGTTCTATTGAGCACTGCATGGTCCTTGAGCACTTTTGGTGTAACTTGAGCTCCAAGCAGAAATAGGCCCTGAGCACGGGTGGGTGTGGCCACAGGTTCTCCACAATAAAAAAGGGGTTGGATACCAAACAGCTGCCACTGGAGGTACAGCTGGGAGGATGCTAGACAAATGGATAGACAACTCTCTCTCTCTCTCTCTCTCTCTCTCTCTCTCTCTCTCTCCTTCACTCTCCCTCTCTCCCTCTCTCTCTCCCTTTTTTTCCTTTTTTTGGGGCCATACCCAGCATCACTCAGGGCTTTCTCCTGGATCATTCATGGCAGACTTGAGGTCATATAGAGTGCCAGGTGCCAGGGAATGAACCAGGGTTAGTCATATGCAAGGCAAGTGCCTTACTTGCCATGCTACCTTTCTGGCTCCCAAACACACACACATTTTTTTTAGAGCATTGTGAAACTGTTCATAATTGTGTTTCAGTCATACAATGTTCCAACACACATCCCTCCACCAGTGTAATTTCCCATCACCAGTGTCCCCAGTTTCCCTCCCCCTGTTCAAGGCCTCCCCAATCCCTGACTGCCTCCTCTTTGTCAGACACCTCTCTCCTGTCTCTTTTTCTCTTATTTCAGGCATTATGATTTGCAATATAGATGCTGAAAAGTCATCATGTATATCTCTTTACCTACTTTCAACATTCAGTTCTTGTCCAGAGTGATCATTTCCAACTAGTATAATCATGATGGGCGATATCTTAACTATCCTCCATCCCTCACACCCCTGTGGCAATTTCCAATCATTGACCAGTCATCCTGGCCCATTTCCCTGGTCTTGGATTCTAGTTTCATACTTTTTCCAGGAGCTTAAAAAGGAAGTCAAATTATTTATCCTGGTTTTTAGGATGCTCTACCATTTGACTTCAATGTTCCATTCTAATGTTCTCACTATGTATAGCTTCTTTCCCTCTTTACTGGATTAATCTTTGTCGTTTTACAAGCATATTGCATGCATCCTAAGCACTGCCTGAATGACGCCCCCATCTTCCAAAATAAACTTTTTTGGCTTAATTATAAAAAATGAGGATATTAAAAGAGGCTACAATATTAAAAGTTTCATCAAGTTTCTATGCATAAATTATGAAAAATTAAAAATCAGCTTTTAGAACGAAAACTGACTAATGCATAATAAACATGTAGAATGCTTATTTTAACCCCAGTTCTCTAGTTAATTTCTAGCTTCTTTTCCCTTAATTTTGATACTTCAAGCAACCCTTAGTTTTAAATTTGCAATCCGTACTTTCCTTCTTTCATAGTCTTAACAATTTTAGCTTCTCCTACAGTGAGGTACGGCCATGTGACTATAAACCAAGCTCCCGGAAGTGCGCAGCCCCGCGACATCTTATAGCCTAGTTCTCCTTCTCAGAGAACCTGGCAAGCTACTGAGAGTTTGTTGCCCACATGGGAAAGCCTGGCAAGCTCCTGTTGGCATATTCATATTCCAAATACAGTAATAATGATGGACCTCATTCCCCTGACCCTGAAAGAGCCTCTAATGTGGCACCGTTGGGAAGGATGAGTAAAGAGAGGCTGTTAAAATCTCAGGGCTGGGATGAATGGAGATGTTACTGGCACCTGCTCAAGCAAATTGACAATCAATGGCATGACAGTGACAGTGACAGTGACTTTTTTTAAATATCCAACAAATAAATCAAGTCATTTTATATCTGTTCCTCTCCTTTTGACTCATTTCACTCAGCATGATACTTTCCAAGTCCATCCATTTATAGGCACATTTCATGACCTCATTTTCCAAATAGCTATGTAGTATTCCATTGTGTAGATGTGCCATAGTTTCTTTATCCATTTGTCTGTTCTTGGGCTCTCAGGCTGTTTCCAGATTCTGGCAATTGTGCATAGTGCTGCACTGAACATAGGAGTGCAGATGTTGTTTCTGCTGTATGTTTTTGGACCCCCAGGGTATATTCCCAGAAGTGATATGGCTGGGTCAAACAGGAGTTCAATCTCTAGTTTTTTTTTTTTTTTGAGGAACAAACACACTTTTTTTTTTAGGCATCTGAAAGTAGGGCTGATATTAGAGCATAGCTGGATGACTCTCACTTGGCAAGGAGGACCCTCTTTCTGAAAAGAGTCCTCAGAGCTAATTTAATGTCTCTGTTTCTTAGACTGTAGATGAAAGGATTTAACATGGGGGTCACCACGGTGTACATCAGAGAGGCAATCATGTCTTTGTTTTTGGAGTCGCTTGACGAAGGGGAATAGTATATCGCCACAATCGTGCCATAGAACAGAGAGACCACAGAGAGGTGGGAGCCACAAGTGGACAAGACTTTTCGGATACCTTTGGTGGATGGAACCCGTAAGACCGAGGCCCCAATGCAACCATAAGAAACCAGGATGCCACTCAGTGGAAAGACAACTGTAGCAGCTCCTGCAGTGAATATGACTAGTTCATTGAGAGATGTGTTGGAGCAGGATAGCTTAATCAGGACTGAGAGACTACAGAAGAAGTGGGGAATGATGTTATCAGCACAGAAGGACAATTGGGCCAGGAGAAGGGTGTGCAAGAGGGCACTGCTACAGGAGATGATCCAGGAGCCAGCCACCAGCAGCACGCAAAGCTCGTTCCTCATGATGAGGGTGTAGTGTAGAGGGTGACAGATGGCCACATACCTGTCATATGCCATCACCGAGAGAAGGAGGTTGTCCACACAGCCAAAAACCAAATAAAAATACACCTGTGAAATGCACCCCGAGTAGGAGATGGCTGGGTGCTGAGTCTGCATGTTCAGCAGCATCCTTGGAACCGTGACAGACGAGAAGGAGGCATCAGTGAGAGCCAGGTGGCTGAGGAAGAAGTACATGGGGGTGTGGAGGCGGGAGTCCAGCCTGATGAGCAGGATGATGAGCAGGTTCCCCAGCACGGTGGTCAGGTACATGGCCAGGAAGAGGGTGAAGAACAGGAACTGCTGCTCCAGGGGGATGGGGAAGCCCAGTAGGAGGAATTCAGACACGCTGCTCTGGTTCTCCTGCCTCATGCTGCTCCAGTTTCTTCTGGGAGTGAAGGAAAATAGAATATATCAGGAACTTTGCAATACCGATCACAACAATTACCATAGTGTCAAGTTTCAGCCAAGTGATGGTGTGCAGTGCATTTCACTCATAGTTAGGGACCTGTTTCTGTCTGGTGAAAGTTGTGAATGAACTTAGTCCGAACGTGGACACTGTCTTGAGCACAAAATAGGTGACATCACTGTTCAATGGAAATGAGATCTAACTCTTTAAAAAATTATTTCTGCTTTGTAGATATTAAGGCAGGCACTAGGAAGAAATTGCAAATTAGTCAGTCCTTCTCTTGGGGAGCACATTCTCTTTTCTTTTTTCCCCACAGGTTAGGTAAGTGATTCATTATTTATTTATTCATTTATTTATTTATTTTATTGAATCACCATGAGCAACACTTACAAAGCTTTCATGTTTGATTTTTAAAATTTTTTTTTAATTTTATTTTTATTTTTTTACAGACTTACTTTTCGTGCTTGTGTTTTAGTCATACAATGCTCGAGTATCCATTCCTCTACCAGGACCCATTCTCCACCACCAATGATCCCAGTATCCCTCCCACCCTCCCACCCCATCTCCCCCACCCCACCCCACCCCACCTCTGTGGCAGGGCATTCCTTTTTGTTCTATCTACCACAAAGCTTTCATGTTTGAATTTCAGTCATACAATGATTGAACACCCATCCCTCCAACAGTACACATTTTCCACCACCGATGTCCCCAATGTCCCGTCCCCCATCCTATCCCTCCCCCTGCCTCTGTTGCAGACAATTTCCCCCATACTATCTCTCAACTTTGGGGCATTAGGGGCGCACATTTACTAGGGAGCAATTTCATAGATTGCTGATTAAAAGCAGGGCTCTGTAGTGACTTCTTAATGTGCTTTGCTGGATTCTTCTTATCCTAAATATTTCTCCTTCTCTATCTCTACCTGTATGTCCATGTATATTTTTTCACCTTATGTGCATGCTACTCACAACATTAAGAGAATTAAACTACATACCATGTACATGGACTGGAGCGATAGTACAGTGGGTAGGGTGTTTGCCTTGCATGTGACCGACCTGAGTTTGATTCCTCCGTCCCTCTTGGAGAGCCTGGCAAGCTACCGAGAGTATTCCGACCACACATCAGAGCCTGGCAAGCTACCTGTGGCATATTCAATATGCCAAAAACAGTAACAAGCCTCACAATGGAGACGTTACTGGTGCCCGCTCAGTCAAATCGATGAACAATGGGATGACAGTGCGACAGTGCTACAGTGTTACCATGTACAAAATCAGTGCACAACACAGAAACTTACATTGCCTATTAAAATGACTTAAAATTAAAACACTGCAATTTACAAGGTTGCTCATAATACAGTTGTTTCAGGCATTTAGTGTTCCAACACTGGTGCTGTTGGAAAAATGACTATTCTTAAAAGCAATAAGAAAATTAAAAGTGTTGGTTAGAATGTGAAGATGCTGCAATCTTGTGAACTGTTTGTGAGAATGTAAAATGGTTCAGCTTCTGAAGGAAACATTAGGACAATTGCTCAAAAAATTGAACAGAATTGTCACATTATGCAAAATTCCACTTCTAGATATATATGCCCCTGTGAACTGAAAACAGGGTTGCAGAAGGAAGCTGCCTGCTTATAGTAGCATTATTCACAAATGCTGGTGATGGAAGAAATGCTTGTGTACTGGAAAATTAATGAATAATGCAAATATAAAAACAATGTAATGTTATTATCTCTTTAAAAGGTGGAAAATACAGAATACACATAACAATGTGGACATACCCTGATGTGGTATGTGACATAAAATAAGCTAGTGACCAAAGGGTCATCAATACAATGGACTAATAACTTCTCTATGTATCTGCTTGTGTATGAGGCATCCCTATTTAGGTGCTATTTGTGTGAGTCACTGTCCTGCAGAGACTGGGGTCCCTAGGTGCATTCAGGACCAATGACCATTTCCTGGACAATGGCCAAAGGAATGGGTCCACAGGCTGGTAACCAGAGGCACTTTGTTCAAATCAATCAGCATTAATTATAGGGAAATCTTGAAGGGTTGGGGGCAGCAATTACACACATAGGTATGATTGAACATTAGCATAAACAATGAACAGATGTAAAGCCCTACCTTCAGGGGAAATTCTCCAAGGAAATTCTCTCAAGAAGGGAATTTCATCTAGGGGCTCCAGCACTCTAGATTCTTTCAAGGAGATCTGCTGAAGGGTGAAAATCCATCCTAGGGCATATTGATTTCTCCTTTCCTTTACTGGTAATTCATCAAAACGATCATATTCAATTTACTTCTTAATAATATTTTTAATCACTTTGTATGGGTCTGGAGTGATAGCATAGCAGGTAAGGCATTTGCCTTGCATGCAGCCGACCCAGGTTCAATTCCTCTGCCCCTCTCGGAGAGCCCGGCAAGCTACCAAGAGTATCTTGCCCATATGTCAGAGCCTGGCAAGCTACCCGTGATGTATTCGATATGCCAAAAACAGTAACAATAAGTCTCACAATGGAGACATTACTGGTGCCTGCTTGAGCAAATTGATGAGCAATGGGATGACACTGACAGTGAATCATTTTGTATGAATGTAAAAGAGATATAGACTTTTATCTATGCCCTTGATTAAGCTTAAATAGTCTCTCTGAACTCATAACGAAGGGTGGCTTTTCCTGGGGACACCTCACTATCTTTCCCAGACCATAGTCCTCAGGCAAGTTTAGTTTTTCCTAACCCAAACAGGGTTCTTACTTAGTTATTTCTTTTGGGTAATGTCAGAGTTTGTTCCATGATCATATTCTTAACTTATTATGTTTCTTATGACCCTTAGGCTTTCCCATGTAGAAGCCAGGGTAGCTTACAGCTTGCCTTGGGTTCATCCAAGTCCCTCAGTGGGGACTTACACCCAACTTTGAGGGTGTAAGAACTAAGATCAATCTAAGGACAACTGAGCTTTCATTAAAGTAAATATGACAGATGCCCAGGAGTAAATATTATTCAGAATCAGTTAACTCCCACATTACAAAAGCATAACATTAATTGTTTCTGTGTCTATATAAATAGGATATTGCTTTAAAATAAAAAATATGAAAAGTACATAAAGGAAAGAGAAAAGCAATATTTTAATTCACTATCTTTATGTACTATTGCTCCAGCCCTGATTTTGGCTAAGATCAAGTGTGTAATATTTTACTTACATTACAAAATCCAGAGCTATAAGAAGGTTTGAGGGGCTGGAGTGATAGCATAGCGGGTAGGGCATTTGTCTTGCATGCGGCCGACCCGGGTTCAAATCCCAGCATCCCATGTGGTCCCTTGAGCACCGCCAGGAGTAATTCCTGAGTACAGAGCCAGGAGTAACCCCTGTGCATCACCAGGTGTGACCCAAAAACCAAAAAAAAAAAAAAAAAAAAAAAGAAGGTTTGACTTTACGAGTTACAGCGTCAAATTTGGAGATATTTGTGACTAACAATTAGGTAAAGAAGAATGCAAAGAAGAGGTTAAAGATAAACATACAGGGTTGGAAATACCTCTGTGGGATAGGTTGTGCCCCCAGAAGTGCTAGAGTGGGTGTGATTCAATTAGCCTAAGCTCCCTGAAGGAGGAGAAAGGACAACCAAATGTTAAACCTAAAATGCTTGGAACTATAATCCAACAATTTGCATGAGTTTTTGAAATAATGTAAATTTTAGAGACAGCATGAACTACTTCAGTAGCTTATGAACCACGTGGACATGTTTCTAACAAAGTAGCATGGAGAAGACCTTGCTAATGTCTTCTTGTTTGTATGTGGAATTGATTTCTTTTTGCTTTTTGGTTTACACCCAGGGATGCACAGGGGTCACTCCTGGCTCTGCACTCAGGAATTACTCCTGGCAATGCTCAGGGAACCATATAGGATGCTGGGAATAGAACCCGGGTCAGCTGTGTGCAAGGCAAACGCCCTACCCACTGTGCTATCTCTCCGGCTCCCTTGTATGTAGAATTGAAACAGAAGGGTTGGACTGGGAGATGATTTCACCTGGGTAGCTGCACCCGCTGCACATGCCTTGTCCCTCGTTTAGCTTTCTGGGTCTTATGGTCTTTCAAGAGTAGTCAGAACAAGACAGTGTGACAGAGTAACCAGTAAGACCACCAGGAGTAATTCCTGAGTGCATGAGCCAGGAATAACCTCTGTGCATTGCTGGATCTCTGGGTGTGATCCAAAAAGCAAAAAACAAACAAACAAACAAACAAAAAACCAGTTCCACATCTTCACTGTCAAGTACAGAAACAGTAGCTTCATGTGATTACTGAGGATTTGAAATATAGTTAGTATAACTGAGGATCCAAAATTTTAATTTTAGTTTAATTTAGTATGGCCATCCACATGTAGCCAGTAGCATCATTGAACTGCGTGTGAAACTTAACCACTGAAAACACAGGCTATATAGGTAACACATTCCTTACCTCGATGTCTTCCTTTCTTACACTCTTACTTTCTGTTCCTGTCCTAGCGCTCACGAACACAAACACATTCATGAACACACACACACACACACACACACACACACACACACACACCTAGGTCAAGTGATGATTCCTCACCTCACTCTGATCTGTACCAATTCTTTCTGGTCCAAGCTGATATCTGAATCCTCATCTCTAATGCATCCTTGACTAAAGAATATTTATCTCTTCCATGCCTATTTATAAGATATAAACTAGTAACAGAAAGTTCCTACTTACTAACAGGATTAAGACTCAGGGGAACTTAACCCCAAGTCTCTGGTTAAAGAAGCCAACAGAGTTAATTGCCTCGTTTCTTGCCTTTCTCTTGAGATGGTTCTTGTTCAGGGGCCAAGGGACTAAAACAACAAAGCTTCTGTAGGAGATGTCCCTAATGCCAGTGACATCTTGGTCTCTACCCTGCCTGGCTATGAAGAGATGCATGAACACACTTGGCTTCTAAAGCCTGTGTGAATGGAATCTGCCTTCCTCTACGTTACAGAATGACCGTGGCACAGTTACAGCTACTTTTGAAGTCCCACCTCACTGATCTTGACCTCCAGGAGAGAACACATTCCCGGTCTCCTATTGGTCTCTTGTCCCTTGAGAGAGTCTGCATAGTAGGAACTGAGATCAAAGGAAGCCATTGAATTGAATACTTTAAAAGAATGATCTTCATGGTATATAAATTACATCTGTATATCCTAAAAGCACCTACAGAAATCAGAGACAACAAATCAATACTGTAATGTGGGAGGCTGCAAATTAATATGCCAAGTCTCTTACTTTTCTATCAGTAAGCAGTGAACTAAAAGATATCAAAATCTGAAAATCCTCTTGAGATCAAAGAGCATTGAGTGTTAGGAATAAACTTAATAAAGGGCATGGGAGATTTGTACATTCATTTTATGCAAATAGGGTGCATTGTAAGAATTGAGGTAAATTATATGATACAAATTTATAAATCATAAATACATTTATTGCTTATATATTACATTATATAAATGGGTAAATTAAGCTCACATATAAATTTTAATATTTAACTGATTTTAAGTCAAAATCTG
The DNA here is from genome assembly GCF_027595985.1 of Sorex araneus. NCBI lineage: Eukaryota > Metazoa > Chordata > Mammalia > Eulipotyphla > Soricidae > Sorex > Sorex araneus. The sequence goes on along the minus strand of NC_073302.1, from coordinate 11,021,524 downwards.
TAGTAAGAGACAAAGAAAGCTGTTACATAATGATGCAAGACACATGTCAAGAAGTTAAACAGTTTTATGTACCTTAAATCTGAGCATAAGTGTTGTGTGAATATTGAAAGACCTGAAGAGACTAGGGTGCAACAAACAAGGGTCTTACTAATTCACTAACCAAGTCTCCATAGAGATATCAGACAGTAAGAATATTAATCAGAACATGTTAATATTAGACAGTATCAACTAAGTGGACATGGGAAATATATGCAGGACATTCCATCCACGAACAGCAGGACACACATTATTCTCATGCACACAGAATATTTTTTAGAAAATATAATGTGATAGATCACAGAACAAATCCAGAAGCATAAAATTTCCAGAAACTTTTCTGAGAACAATGTTTACGAACCTAAAATTCAATAAGATTGTAAAAGCTTGGAAAATCTAGTTTTTTAAAAACTGTTTTATTACAGAGCCACGGTTTACAAAGTCACTGATAGTTGAGTTTTAGACAGAGTAATTCCACACCAATCCCTTCACCAATATCAACTTCCCTCCACCAGTGTTTACAGATTCTTTTTATCCTAACCCCAACTTGACAGGCACATTACAAAGTTTCAGTGGTTGTAGCTTAGACCTCATGTCTTCAGTTTTGTTGAATCTGTGTTTTGATATATGTCTTTGTCCCTCACTCATCTCACAGGCATAACTGAAGTCCTGATGTTCACCCATTACTTCTCATTCTCTTCCCCCCCTTGATTTCTTTCCTTTCCTCCTCTATCATTCTCCTCTCTAAACACTGGGGTCAATGGTGTTCTAGGCAACCCCCTTTTACATTTCCTCATCCAGTATTCTGTGTTCTACAGCTAAGTGAGATCATCCTGTGTTTGTCTTTCTTCTTCTGACTTACTTCACTCATTCTGATATCTTCCAGTTTCAACTATGTTTCAGCAAATTACATTTAATTGTTCCTTACAACTGCATAGTATTTCATTGTGTATAACTATCACATATTCATAATTTATTCATGATATATCCTGGAAGTTAAAACTTTATCTGATGTGTTGAGTGCAAATATTTCCCCCATTAATTTTGCTGTCTTTTAGTTTTAGATTATGTTTTTTATTTTGTATGCAGAAGCTCTTATAACTTTGTATAGTCCTGTTTATTTTTGTCTTTTAAATGGGATAGACTTCTTGATTACTTTCTCCTCTGCTATATCCTTTGTCTATAAGAATGAGACTGATTTTTGTGTATTGACATAATACCTGGACACTTTGCTGTATTGATCAATTGCTTCTAGGATCGTTTTAGTGGACCCTTTCGGGTCTATTATGTATATTGTTATGTCATGTGCAAATAGTGGTAGTTTGAGTTCTTCTTTTCCAATATGAATCCCTTTGATTTGTTTTTAATCCCCTTGCCTGATTGCTGTAGTCAGGGCTTATAAAACTATGTTAAATAGAAATGGAAAGAGTGGATATCTTTGCCCTGTACCTGATCTCAGAGAATTCTCCCAGTCGTTCACCATTGTCATCGGTGGTGGAGAATGGGCACTGGTGGAGCGATGGGTTATTGAGCATTGTATGACTGAAAGACAAACACGAAAATATGTAAATCTGTAACTGTACCCCCCACGGTGATTCACTAATAAAAAAAGGAAAGAAAAAAATCACAAATAGATGTTGGGTCTTGTCAAAGGCTTTCTCTGCATCATTACACATGATCATATGATTTTATATTTTCTTTTAATAATGAAGTATATTATGTTAATTGATATACATATGTTGAACCATCCTTTCATCCCTGGGATGAATCCCATTTCATCAGGGTTTATGATTTTTTTGATATGTTGTTGGATTCGGTTAGCTAAGATTTTGTTAAGAATTTTTGCATATTCATCAGGGAGATTGATCTGAAATTTTCTTTCCTGGAAGTGTCTCTGTATGCTTTGGGTGTTAGAGTAGTGTTGGCTTCGTGTAAATGTCTTGTAGTAAATGGCTTTGACTATGTTGAGGAAAGTTCCTTCAATTCCTATTTAACTGAGAGGTTTTTTTTTTAATCATGAATGGGTGCTGGATCTTGTGACAATCTTTCTCCAAATCTATTGATATTATCATATAATTTTTATTTTTTCATATATTGACATGGTGTATTAAGTTGATTGACTTGTATATGTTAAAACATCCTTGCATCAGGGATTAATCCCACTTGGTCACTGTATATGATCTTTTTGATGAATGGTTGGATTCTATGTGATAGTATTTTGTTGAGGATCTTCTTATCTATGTTTTTCAAGCATATTAGTCTTTAATATTTTTTGGCCTGTCACTGTCTGCTTTTGTGATCAGGATGATATTTGCACCATCATAGGGAGCATTTCTGGTTTTCTGATTCCTTGAAAGAACCTGGAAAGGATTGGCTTGAAAGAACTGAAAAGGATTGGCTATAGCCATTAGATTTTTTATTTAGTTTTTTTTTGGACACACTTGGTGGTGCTCAGGGCTTACTACCATCTCTGTGCTTAGGGAACTCTCCTGGTATGACTGCGGGGACCATCTGGGATGGTAGGGATCAAACCCACTGAACTGTCGCTCCAGCCCTCTTATTATTTCCTATCTGATTTCCTCTATGAGCTACTGATCGCTCAGTAGTGAGCTGTATAATTCCTGGTGTTTCAGTTATTTTTCCATTTCTGTTTGAGATTAACTTCTATATTAAGTACACTAGGGTCTTGTATGATAAATCTATAAATATTAAGAATGCTTCTTTTTTTTCTTTTTGGGTCACTCCCAGCGATACTCAGTTGTTACTCCTGGCTCTGAGTTCAGGAATTACTCCTTGCAGTGCTTGGGAGACCATATGGGATGCTGGGAATTGAACTCGGGTCGGCTTTGTGCAAGACAAATGCCCTACCCGCTGTGGTATTGACCCAGTCCCAAGGGCGCTTCTTTGTATGTAATTCCCTTAATTGATCTCTTCATTATATCTCTATTTATGGCTTTCGTCATTCTGATTCAGACGCGTCTTAAAGTATTTTTATTTGGGACTCTTAAATCTGGGTGCATCCACTCTCAACTCTGGAAACTTCTCAGTAATGATTGTTTTTTTGGCTAATGCTTCTTCATTGAAATTACCTTCCTGGGTGTCTGGGAACCTGACGATTCTTATATTGTTCCCCTTGAATTCATCTCAGAGTTCTCTTGTCTGCTGTTAATTTATTTTGAAGATTTTCTCACATCTTCTGTTGTTTTACTGGGGGTTTTCTACAACAAATCTTGAAACTCACTGCTTTTGTGCCCAGCTACTGTTACTCTTCTGCTAAGGTCTTCCAGTGAATTTTTCATTTCATCTACCAAATTATTTAGTTTTGTCATTTTTGCTTGTAGGTAGTTTTATCATGTCTGCTCTCAAATCCTCTTACATTTTATTCATCCCATTGTTTCTTTGAGCTATTTAACACCCTCAAAATTTCCTCTCTAAATTCCTCAACAGAGGGGTTATATAGCGGGTTATTACCTTGAATCTTCAGGGCTACCAATTTTGCTCACTGAGAGTGGTGGACTTCTCTGCTGCTTTCCCGTTGTGCCTGTTTGTAGGACTGTAACTGCCACATTCTGATTGTGCCATTTGTTTTGAGAGGGGAAAGAAATGGAGATGCATACTTTTGGAAATCTCAAGAAATGTTCCCCTCTCTCTGGGAGGCTTGTTGTTCCCCCAGACTCCAGGGTACCTTGGCCTGATGCCGGATCTGCTCCTGGTGCTCACCTGGGGATTAGCAGGGTTGGGGAGACAGCAGGGCAGTGCTGCAGACCCACACCTGTCCCTGGCACATCCACATATTAACCTTTTTTCGGTTGTATGGTGTGAAAATATTTTCTCCCATTCAGCAGGGTGTTTTTAGTTTAGAGTTATTTTTTAGGTCAGAATCTTTTTAGATTGATGTAGTCTCATTTGTTTGTTTTTGCTTTTGAGTCTGTGATGCCTGGCATCACAAATGACTAATGGGATCACTGCAATCAAGTGTGTGTGAGCACTACAACTAAGGGGATGTGCCTCATGGAAAGCAATCCAATTAAGAAAGATGAGTAAGGTTAAAGAAACTTTGGTACATCTACACAGTGGAATGCTATGCAGCTGTTAGGAAAGCTGAAGTCATGAAATTTGCTTATAAGTGGATCGACATGGAGAGTATCATGCTAGATGAAATGAGTCAGAAAGAGAGTGACAGGAATAGAAGGACTACACTCACCTGTGGAATATAAAATAACATAATATGAGATGGACACCCAAGGAAAGTAGACACAATGGCCAGGAATATTGCTTCATAGTTGGAAGCCTGTCTCATGAGATGGGGGAGAAGGCAGCTGGAATTGAGAAGGGATCACTAGGACAATGATGGTTGGAGGAATTGTTGGAGATGGGAGATGTGTGCTGAAAGTAGATAAAGGACCAAACATGATAACCTCTCAGTATCTGTATTGCAAACCATAAATGCCCAAAAGTAGAGAGAGAGTATGGGGGAAACTGTCTGCCATAGAGGCAGGAGGAGGGTTGGGATGGCAGGGTGGAGGATGGATACTGGGGACATTGGTGGTGGAAAATGTGCACTGGTGGAGGGATGGGTGTTGGATCATTATATGACTGAAACTCAAATATGAAAGCTTTCTAACCGTATCTCATGGTGATTCAATTAAAAAAAGGAAAGGGAAAGAAAGGAAGGAAGAAAGGAGAAGAAAGAAAGAAAGAAAGAAAGAAAGAAAGAAAGAAAGAAAGAAAGAAAGAAAGAAAGAAAGAAAGAAAGAAAGAAGGAGCTTTCTGCCGCCGTGCGAGATCGACCCCGGAGTCAACTGAACCACTTTGGACACGAGCAGCGCCCCCAAAATGCCTCCAAACTGTGTGCTCGGAGCTACTGGCCCAGGCACCGCCAGCGAGTGATGCAATTACCAAAAGAATTTTCCCTGGACTTCATATAGAATTCCAAAACCGCGCGGCTGCTATCACAGCTGCGTGACCTAATATCTCTTGATTGTCAGCAAGGTGTAAATGTTCCTTTTTAGCAGGGCTTACCATGGTGGGAAACTCCAAACAATAGTACTGAGTTTTTTGTTGAAGGGTAAAAGATTGTAGCGATAGAATTTTAGGCAGAATTTTCCCTGGACTTTATATAGAAACCCAAAACCGCGCGGCCGCGGCAGCCTAATGTCATCTAATCATCAGCAATATGAAATGGTTCCTTTGTAACGGGTTGGACTTTGGGGGGACCATAATAAGGTTAAAGTTTGTAGTGACGTGTAATTTCTGGCTGTACTTTCCCTGGACTTATACAGAAATTCAAAGCCGCGAGGCCGCTGCCATGGCTGCACAACCTAATGTCATTTAATCATCACCAATAAGAAATGGTTCCTTTGTAATGGGTTGGACTTTGGGGGGACCATAATAGGGTTAAAGTTTGTAGTGATGTGTAATTTATGGCTGTACTTTCCCTGGACTTTATACAGAAATTCAAAGCCGCGAGGCCGCTGCCATGGCCACGGGACCTAATGTCATTTATTCATCACCAATATGAAATGGTTCCTTTTTTTTTTTTGCTTTTTTTTGGGGGGGTCACACCCAGCGATGCTCAGGGGTTACTCCTGGCTTTGCACTCAGGAATTACTCCTGGCGGTGCTTGGGGGACCATATGGGATGCCGGGGATCGAACCCGGGTCGGCCGCGTGCAAGGCAAACGCCCTAACCGCTGTGCTATTGCTCTGGCCCCCCGAAATGGTTCCTTTTTAACGGGTCGGACTTTGGTGGGAAATACTAACAAGAATAGTAAGTCTTTTGCTGAAATATTGAAGGCAATCAAAGTGGTAGCCATCTCTATAGACTGAACTAAGCCATATCCCCACGCCGGCTGAGAAGAAATATCCTTCTTTCTCGGGAAGAAACGCGGCGTGGCGTTAACCATAGTATGATGTCTATTAAGCTGACACGGACCTGGTGGCGTGGGAATGGGATACAAGGGAATAAATTATTATGTACTTGGAACAGCGGGACGCTGGTGGAATCTTGAGCTGGGGCCGATACCAGCGTATTACTTTTTGGTTCCAGAAACTGCTTGCAGACATTCTACCAGACTATCAACTAAGCCAGAGCCCCACGCCGGCTGATGACGAGAAATAACCATCTTTTTCGTTTTTTTTTCCCTTTGTCAGGCAGCGTGGTGATTACTAAACAGGCATGAACTCGGTGGCGCGGGACGAGGGGGGAAAAATAGAAAAGTTATGTAACAAACAGCGGGACTTAATATCTCTACATTCTCAGCAATGGAGAGCTATCAGATGCTTCCTTGACAGTAGGACTGTCTTTTCTTTTTTGGGGGGAAACCCTAGCAACAATAGTGAGTTATGTGTTGAAACATGGAATGTAACCAAGATAAAGCGTAAACGAAGCAAAACTTATCACTTACAAGGGCGGGGACTGGGGGGGCTGGAGGGGGTGGGAGGTATAATGTGGTTGGTGATGGAATATGGGCACTGGTGAAGGGAAGGGTGTTTGAGTATTGTATAACTGACATAATCCTGAGAACTATGTAACCCTCCACATGGTGATTCAATAAAATTTAAATAAAAAAAGAAAGAAAGAAAGAGAAAGAGAGGGCAAAGAAGGAAGGAAGAAAGGAAGGAAGAAAGTCAGGCAAAGAATAATTTATTTAAGCAGTATTTCAATTTCTTATTCTTTCTGCTAGTGGAGTCCAGGATGTTGGATAAATATTCTCTTTGAAAAAAACTAAATCCCTTGTCAATTATATGACAGGAAAAATTGCATATATATAGCTCGGGTTTTAGGAGACAGAGACATTATTTCTCATATGATATATGTGCACAACGGACTACTATGCAGCCACAAGAAATTATGAAATGATGCAAGTAGCTGAAACTTGAATGGAACTGGAGAATATCATGTTAAATGAAGTAAGTCAGAAGAAGGACAGATATAGGATGTTCTCATTTATCTATGGTATATACAATAATATAAAGAGGAAATCAAAGCTATCACAGGTAGGCGACTGTTAACCTTAGATTACAGAAGTGGAAAGGCCAGGGAAGGAGAGAAATGGAAGAGGAAGTAAGAATAATCTGGAGACAACACAAAGGTAATGGCCAGGGACCTTGGACCCATTGGTTGTATAGACACTATTATTTGTGTGTATGAATATATATGTATTATGAATAGATACATAGATATGGGCTGGAGTGATAGCACAGCTGGTAGGGCGTTTGCTTTGCATGTGGCCAACCCAGTTTTGAATCTTCCATCCCTCTCGGAGAGCCTGGCAAGCTACCTAGAGTATCCCGCCCAAACGGCAGAGCCTGGCAAGCTACCCATGATGGAGGAATCAAACCCAGGTCGGCCGTGTGCAAGACAAATGCCCTACCCGCTGTGCTATTGCTCCAGGACTAGAATGTATACATCACAACCTGATATGTGACCCTTGCAAGCACTACACTAAAATGTATTAACAAGATAGCCAGGCATGTGTGTGTTTCCCAGGCATCAGAGCACCCTCATCTGAAAGAAAGAGTAGGAAGATATAAATTTATATTTCTACATTCCTAGAGAATTAAAACTGCAAAACTCCTTATCCTACACACACACACACACACACACACACACACACAAGCATGCGCACACTTCATCACCTTTATTTATTTATTTTTGTTTTTTGGATCACACCCAGCAATGATGCTCAGGGGTTATTCCTGGCTCTGCACTCCGGAATTACTTCTGTTGGTGCTTGGGGGACCATATGGGATGCCAGAGATTGAACCAGGGTTGGCCGTGTGCCAGACAACCTACCCGTTGTTCTATCTCTCTAGCCCACTTAATCACCTTTGATAATCATCATTAAGGACATCGAAACAAACCCTGGAGATTTGAACAGCTCTGACAATAGCCTCAAACTTTTGAAGGATGCCTTGGGAGATCTCTGCCCTCTTGAGAACAGTTCCACTCAAATCTGTTGTTGTTGTGAGTTCTGTACTAAGAGAGGTCACAGAGCAAACGCCCTTGAGGAGTCAGCTTGGAACAAACACTTCAGAGCTCCCTCAGCCCAGCAAGGATCGCAAAGATGTTGGGAGAACAGAACTCAAATCCACGAGAAGCTGTTAGGTTTCTCCCTACTCGAGAGCTCTCATCGGTGTGAGACAGGGAACCTCTGCTTTCTACAAGGAAGAACAGAAAAACAGGACAATGCTGAGCAAGAACCCAGGAATAACACAGGGTGGGAGGCAGCATATGGAAAGTGCTTTATCCCTCTTAAACCTAGAGCACTCTGCTCACTGCTCTTTACTCTTCCCTCTCAATTTTTCTCGCTTATCTCTGGATGGAAGCTCAAACAGTTCAGCTTTGACTGAGCTGAACTGCATCAATTTGGAAGGGTGAGAAGATCCAGCATATGGAAAGGGAACATTAATAGGGTGTTACCCACTTGATCATCCACTCATTCAGGTATTTATTTCAGCTCCTTTTCAGAGCCAAAGAGCATGGGAAGACCACAGATGTCAGCTCAGCATTATTTTGACATTAAAGAAAGATCACTGGGTATTTGCCGAGGAAATGCAGGGGGCAATGAAACAAGAGCAGGATAATATAATAGAGACCGATTCCAAGTTGTTGAAACTCTGTCAGATATTCAGATATAAGTTAGGATAGTGCAAAGTTACTCTAAAATGCTATTTTTTGAAGACAAGTGATTATTATTTTTAAATTATTTTTTATTGTTGAAGTTAAGGTCACATGTTTTCAAGAGTATCAATATTTATGGTCCTGGTGTAGAGTCATAGCATCTTCCACCACCAAGGTGCTCAATAACTTTCACCACTGTCCTTATCTTACTATAGTCCACCACTTTTCCCGTTACCCTCATCCTCCACTTCCAGTTCTGTCCCCTTGATAACTTCAGTTTTATGATCCAGGAACAAGATTACTGATTATTGTTGTTGTTCATTATTGCCTGTTTCTTTGTTCTACTATAAAATTGTGACATTTGTTGCACCTTGAGTGGAACTGGAGGTCATTATATTCAACAAAACACAGCAGATGATATTGCGATGATATTGCTTAATCTGTGGGATATGTCCTAACAATAGTGTATTTTTTTACTGTGTCACACTGTTCATCAAGTCACATTCAATTTCTTTTAGGGGGGTGGTCTCTCAAGCGATGTTCATTTGGAACCTTAATGATTTCAGCATAACACTTAAGTCTGGTTTTGTTTTTGATGATAATCCTACTTGATCACTGTCCGAGACTGTCTTTATTCCATGATTTTATGGAAGCATATTGTTAATAAGTATAAGTAGGTATAGGATATGTTGAAAAGACAAAAAGAAGAAAACTTTGCTTTCAGACACAGCCTATGCCTTTAGATTACCATCATCCTTATTTCTAATATTCCATATTCCCAAGATGAGACTTAGTATTATAGAACTTTACTTGATCACTTAAGCTCTTTATTTCACACTCACAAGACATTCTCTTCACAAATAGCTTATTTTAGCTGATGTAAGTTTTATCAGCTGCTCTTATCCATGACATTACATTAACTCTCTGGAGTACTTAAGTATATTCAGTAAATAAGGCTAGGAACACGCAAAAAAAAGGTAGCTTTGTTACAGTTACTGCTATGCAAGAGATAGGTATTGATGTTTCAACCTTCTCTAATTTAGGTGCTTCTACAATTATGGAAACAGTCAACCAAAACCACAGTGTCTCTGAGTTCATCCTCCTGGGACTCTCCTCCAGACCTGAGGACCAGGTACCACTCTTTGTCATCTTTCTCATCATGTACCTGGTCACTATAACTGGGAATCTGCTTATCATCCTGGCCATCCGCTCTGACCCCCAGCTGCAGACCCCCATGTACTTCTTCTTGAGCTTCCTATCTTTCATTGACATTGGCTTCACCACCACCATTGTCCCCAAGATGCTAGTGAACTTCTTGTCAGAGAAGAAGACCATCTCCTATGTTGGCTGTGTGACACAGATGTATTTTATTTATGCTTTGGGCACTATTGACAGTTGCCTCCTGGCAGTCATGGCCTTTGACCGCTACGTGGCCATCTGTGACCCCTTCCACTATGTCACTACCATGAGCCACCAGCGCTGTGTCCTGCTGGTGGCCTTCTCCTGCTCATTCTCTCTCCTCCACTCACTGCTTCACACACTGTTGCTGAATCTGCTCACCTTCTGTGACTCCAATGTCATCTACCACTACCTCTGTGACATCAATGCTCTGCTGCAATTGTCTTGCACCTCCACATTCCTCAATGAAATTGTGAAAATGACAGAAGCACCTATTGCTCTGGTGACCCCTTTTCTTTGTATTGTTTTATCTTATCTAAGAATCCTTATTGCAGTTCTCAAGATCCCCTCAGCTGCTGGGAAACGCAAAACCTTCTCTACCTGTGGTTCTCACCTGACTGTGGTGACGCTCTTTTATGGAAGCATCTTCTATGAATATTTACAACCCTTATCCAGCTACACTATTAGCACCCGCATGGCATCGATTGTCTACACAGTTCTGTCCTCCATGCTAAACCCTTTTATTTATAGTCTGAGAAACAAAGACATGAAGAGGGCTTTGAGGAAGCTGTTGAGCATAAGGAAATCTTAGCCAAAATCTGTGTGAGCCTGTTCAGAGTGTCTCTGATTTTTACATCCAGTTTTTGTAGTTGTTGATACCACATTAAGTTTTTATAAGTCAACAGTATAACAAATTTGTGTCCTGGGTGTTAAATCTTGTACCTCTTAAAAATGGAGTGGGTAACTATTGAGATCTTATTAGGATTCAGTAATGAGACCAATGCCAACAGAAAATCCTGACTACCAGTTTACAAATATCTCCTTTCTTTCCTCCCATTATTTCCCCAGGAAATGATATATTTTTTTAAAAAAAAATTGAATCACTGTGAGATAGACCCTTACAAAGCTGTTTATAATTGAGTTTCAGTCATATATAGTGTTCGAACACCCATCTCTCCACTAGTGTACATTTCTCAGCATCAGTGTCTTCAATTTTCCTTCCATTACCCCCTGCCCCAGCCCCAGCCTGCCTCTATGGCTGGTACTCCTTTCTCCCTCTCCCCCCTCTCTCTTTTTCTCTCTCTCTCCTTTTGGGCTTTGTGGTTTGCAATACAGACACTGAAAGGTTATCACGTATATCTCTTTACCTATTTTTAACACTCAGTTCTTGTCCAGTGTGATCATTTCCAACTATTATTGTCACACCGGTCCTTTCTTTATTTTACCTACAGCCCCCCACCCCGCCATCCCACACACACTTGTGGTAGCCCAACCGTATAACCGTTATAGGAAATGACATATTTTGTATATTTCGTTTTATACAGAATTTGATGGAACAAATTTTTATGTGTCTGATGACTTTGGATAGCATAGCACTCTTTTTTGCCCCTAACAAACTTCTGTAAAAGTTTTCCTAAAGATCAATTTTAGAACGGAGGGAAACTGAAATGGAGAGAATGAGAACCTCATACATTTGCATCAAGCGAGAAGTTTTGGCTAACAGTCTGTGCAGGGATCATGCCTCTTGCTTCCCCCGTCTTTTTGACAGCAGAATCCAAATTCTCAGCCCTGATAACGCACGTGACTCAAGAGTTCCACACACATCTGCTCTAATGCTAAGGCCAGGCTCTGTAGGCTGAGCTACCTCTGAATTTCTATCCTGGTTCTCCGGAGTCTGAATCTCACACATCCTCAGTCCTCGGAGCCTCTCCGACGCTTCATTTTCCTAAGAAATGTTCCTGTTTCCAACATCATTGCCATTTAGAAATAACTGCTTCTCAGGAAAAGATTTATTAGATGTGCTTAATTTTATCAGAATCCTTTGAGATTATGATTAAAATTTATATGCGAATTTGGGAGGAAGATGGAACTAAGACCTTTTAGAGCACACTTGTGCCGTTTTGGGAAGCAATTCTCTCTTTTGTATTCTCCCTTTTCTGTTTATCATTCTTGCAATGATTTCAGATCTTAATAATGTTTATGTCTGTATATTTTCTTTATCATTTACTATTTATCTAATAGCAAATTTGCTTATTTTAGTATTTATCTATTATTTAATAGTAGAGAAAAATAATTTGGCCATTTTGAGAGTAGCTCCATTAATTTTTCAATATTTATGTTATCTCATTAATATTTCTATGATTCAGGCTTATAATAATATTGAATTAAATCAGTAAGTATGTGCACACTAAAAGAATGCAGCATCATTTGTTTTGTTGAAAAGTAGAAAAATGATGACTAACCTAAATGTCCAACAATAGGGAAATAGATATTTAATGATTCCACTTTTACATAAAAAGAAATATTGTTAAAAATAGTATGATGTGTTTCTGTGACTGTCCCTAAAATGTCTATAAAAAGAAATATAAAATAAAATGGTTGTGAATAAATGTATTGTGTAACCTAAGAGTGGTGCTAAATGGGCTATAAAGGCAATCGTAGTGCAAAAAATATACAATTAGCAGGTTTCACACTTTAAATTTAAAAAATATTGTATGTGAAATATATTTACCTTAAAAGAACAAACTAGTAAGAGAAAAACATATAAGTGAATTTGAATTTGAATGCGTATATTATGAAGAGCATCTTTTCATAAATGGATCTCAGTTGGAAATCCATATGGAAATAAAATTGAGCCTCTACCACATATTGTCACTGTCACTGTCATCCCATTGTTTGTCGATTTACTCGATGTGCGTCAGTAACATCTCTATTCCTTTCAGCCTGACATTTTAGGAGCGTCTCCTTACTCGTCTTTCCCAACAATTGGAGGCTTTTTCAGGGCCAGGGGAATGAGACCCATCGTTGCTGTTTTTGGCATATCGAATACCCCATGGGTAGCTTGCAGGCTCTGCCTGTGCAGCGGGATACTCTCCGTAGCTTGCTGGGCTCTCCAAGAAGTGTGATTATCTTAATCAAACAAAAATAACTCTGAATTACCATTCCTAATTTAATCAAACCCATTCTATTCAACAGATAATATTTCACACATCCAATTTGGCTACTGTGGATGCTTTAGGTAAATTCTCTGCGCTGATAAGGAAACTTCCTGCCCTACGCTAATCGGCTGATTTGGGAGTGTGTGTACACGAGTTGATATGCCTTTGGGGAACCGAGTCACAGGGCCTCAGCCAGCGTTGCTGCCAAGGGGCCAGGGAGCATGGGAGCAGCCGAGGCCCGGAGCCCTGAGACCTGGGTGTCAAGAGACGCGGAACCACGAGACTCCGGGCCACGAGACCTGGGGCATAAGACCTGGCTGCAAAGGTGCCAGTCACAGCAGACCCCCGCTGGCATGGGGGCCTGAATTGGAGGTTTTGGTGTCATGGTGGTGATGTGTGGTGCAAGGCTTGGGGGGCCTGATCTGCCTCTGGTCTGGGAGCCCCAGGCATTATATGCAAAAATTAATTTCTGATGAAGAATAAATTTATGCATAAAAATAAAAAGTTAACAACTATTTTGAAAATCTTGGAAAATATTATTATCTTCTTGAGGTAGGAAAACCCTTTTTAAAAAGGGATGCAGAAAGAAAGCACTACTCATAAAAGAAAAGTGGCAAATTTAACTATCACAGAGTAAAAAGTTAGATGTTTAGTCCAAAGCCATAAGATAAAAAGGCAACATGATGATAAAAAATACTTGAAATTTATGAAATGAACAAACATTCAAATTAGGGCATAAAATTATCCCTAGAAATCAATAAGGAAAAGAACAACTCCAGGAGCAGATGGGATATGACATGGAGAACTATCAAAAAGCATTCTGCTAAAAACAAGAAAATACAAATGACTAATCCTAGAAAAAGATGCTGCCTCATAAATAATCAGAAATATTCAAATTAAATCATAAGGGAAACCCTTGCATACCCATCAGATAGAGAAAGTTGGAATTCCGAGGATAAATACTGAGGACAAGATTAAAAGAGCAACTGAAACTTTTACTGTACAATGGCATTATAAATTGGTCCAATCCTTTTTATGCATATACTTATCATCTTCCCCATCACCGTGCATGAAGGGGCTTTCCTTGCTTTACGTAGAGCACGCAGTTCCTTTGTTATAGATTAGCTGGGGGCTTCTGGCTGATTTTAATCCATTGCTTAGTCTATCCTTATTCTAATAAGCACCATGCTGTTTTGGGAACCACATCTCATTATTAGTACATTAGGTAGCCGCCCTCCCTGGGTGTGAATTTAGTACTAAAATGAGAGGAAAATGGTCAGTGGAGGTTCAGCACTGGGGATCATCAGGAAAGTCTGATTCAGTCTTCATTCCTCTGCACTCTTGTGAGATGTTTTTAAAGGAAGATATCTGAGTCTTTCCTTAAAAAAATTTCTTTTAATTGAATATCTGTGAGATAGATCATTACAAAGCTGTTCATGATTGGGTTTTAGTCATACAATGATTCAACACCCATCCCTCCACTAGAGAACACTTCCCACCACCAATGTCCCCCCATTTCCCTCCCACCATTCCCCAATACCCTCCCACCCCACCTCTATGGCAGGCAATTTTTTATTTATCTCTCTCTTTTTGTGCACTGTGGTTTGCAATACAGGTGCTAAGAGGTCATCATGTCGAGATGGACCTCACTGAGATATAATTTGGGTATGCGGGTTTTGTGACTGAAATCTTCAGGCTTTTGGAGGTTGGGATAAGCTATCTCCCTCCCACCTCCCTGTACTCTGGAAGCCTCGGCAGTCAACAACCCCAAACAACAACCCCAAGTTGTCACCCAGATAAAAGTGATACTCCAGACTTACCTTCCTGAGCCTTTCCCTTTGAGGTGATCAACAAAGCAACTAGTTTTGTGGTTGCAGCCATGGTGTGATATCAGAACACTGTTCCATTCTATCTCATTGTACACTTAATATGTACATTAGAATTTTTAAATAAACTTAAGATTAAAATAAGACATTTAAGGGGCTGGAGTGATAGCACAGTAGGTAGGGCTTTTGCCTTGCACACGGCCGACCCGGGTTCGATCCCCAGCATCCCATATGGTCCCCCGAGCACCGTCAGGAGTAACTCCTGAGTGCAAAGCCAGGAGTAACCACTGTGCATCACCAGGTGATATCCAAAAAGCAATAAAAAACCAAATAAAATAAGACATTGAAGTATTGCATTAGACAAAGATTTATTCTGAGAATCAACAGTATGTTTTGTCATGTGAACACGGTTGTGAATGATATTTACCAAAATATATCACATTCTGGTAGTAAAATTAAAAAGGAAATTTTCTGTTTTCCCTGCTGGGAATAGTTTGCATCCTCATTTTTCAGATGAATTGAGACTTATAGTGTTAAGTAAAGCAATTATAAAATGTCCAGGCCAGTGTGTGAATGTCACTTTTCCTCAACATTAGTCCTTAAAGCACTGTGGGGTGAGCTGGAGAGACAGTACTGACACTGTCACTGTCATCCCGTTGTTCATCGATTTTCTCGAGCGGGCACCAGTAACATCTCCACTGTGAGACTTGTTGTTACTGTTTTTGGCATATCCAATACGCACGGGTAGCTTGCCAGGCTCTGCCGTGCGGGATCCATAGTCTCGGTAGCTTGCCGGGCTCTCTGAGAGGGGCAGAGAAATCGAACCCGGGTCGGCTGCTTGCAGGGCAAACACTGGAGAGATAGAGCAGCCAAAGAGATTGTCTTGCACAAAGTCAACCCGATACTCTCCCTGGAGTCCCATATGGTTTCTGGAGCCTTGCTAGGAGTGATCCCTGAGTGCAGAACCAGGAGCAAACAGTGAGCACCCCTGGATGTGTCACAAAAACAAAAACAAAAACCAATCACTATGGGTCAACTACTAAATTGATACTTTATGTTTCTAAAATTGCTTTGCTAAGTAGGATATTAACTTTTCCTGTTCTTGCGCTTTGAACATCTATAAACTAACAGTAGTTTAACCCTACATTAAAAAATATATTATCCTTATGCCCCCCTCAAACACTGGAACAGACATGCACAACTTGGATCTAACCACTATACACAATTACCTAAAAACAGCAACATCCTATAAATTGATTTAGAACCCAATCAATCCTAGAATACACCCCAATCCATAGATGAATCTTTTTCCATATAAAATTCTACAAAAAAAGTGTTTACAGCCTTGGTAACCTGTAGACAGGAGGTTGAAGAGTGCCCTTGGTGCCCTTGGTTTGCAATACAGACACTGAAAGGTTGTCACGTATATCTCTTTACCTATTTTTAACACTCAGTTCTTGTCCATTATGACCATTTCCAACTATTATTGTCATACTGGTCCTTTCTTTATCTTACCTACACCTCCCCCACCCCGCCATCCCACATACACTTGAACACAAAGAATACAAATACACTTGAATACAAAGAATACAAAGAGCCTCAAACCATTCATTCAGGATTTTGACGAAGAAGTCTGACCATCTCGTAGGTGGGCAGCCATGCATTCTTTTGATGTCCCGTGGAATCCAGTCAGTAACAGCTCTAGTCCAGCAGTCGTCTCTGAATCGCATTACGTGTCCAACCATCTGATTTTGAAGCCTTGGTAAACAAGACAGTGTCCCTGATTTTGATCATCAACAGAGGTTGAAACTCCAGATTCCTTCTCTCACTTGAGTGAAATGTGATATATTCCAACCATAGTTCTTTCGATTCCTCTTTGGGAGACCCAAATAGCGTTATCCTGTTTTTGTAGGGCCCAGATCTCTGCAGCGTATGTTAGTGCAGGAAGAATGGTGGAGTTGAAAAGATGTGCCCAGAGCCAGAAGTTCTTCATCCTCTTAACCACTGAATAGACGCTCTTGAAGACATTCCACGCTGCTCTCTTTCTCCTGCATAGTTCAGGTGCCAGGTTGTTTGTCATGTTGAGTTCTCAACCTAGATACACATAACTAATGCATTCGGAGATGTTCGTTCCATTGAGGCCAAATGGAACGTCAGGTACTAGTTCGTTTCTCATGAGCATTGTCTTCGTGAGATTCAGCAGCAGTCTGACTTTTCCACACTCATAGTCGAAGTTGGCCAGCCTTCGTGTCGTTTGGCTAACATTTGATGTTATTAGACTGATGTCATCAGTGAAGTGGAGGTGGTGTAGTTGCCAACCGTCTATCTTCACTGCCATTCTTTCCCATTCCAGTCATCGTATGATGTTCTCGAGGGTAGCACTGAAGAATTTCGGTGAAATGGTATCACACTGCCGAACCCTTCTCTTTATGTTGATGATCACTTCCTTGTAGAATGGTGATATCCTGATGGCGAATCCGTAATACGGCTCACGGAGGATCCCTGTTTGGTTAGGATTTCAATGACTGCTTCAGTCTCAACAGAATTAAAGGCCTTATTTATTTATTTATTTATTTATTTATTTATTTATTTATTTATTTATTTATTTGCTTTTTGGGTCACACCCAGCGATGCTCAGGGGTCACTCCTGGCTCTGTACTCAGGAATTACTCCTGGCCATGCTCAGGGGACTATATGGTATGCTGGGAATCAAACCCGGGTCGGCCATGTGCAAGGCAAATGCCCTACCTGCTGTGCTATCACTCCAGCCCCTAAAGGCCTTCTTTAAATCAATGAACGTTAGACAGAGCGGCATCTTGAACTCTCTCGAAACATCAATGAGCTTGGTCACCATGTGGATATGGTCAATCATGCCGAATCCTTTTTGGAACCCAACTTGCTCGCATGGTTGTCCTTCATGTAGTGTTCTGCCGATCCTATTCAAGATGACTCAAGTGAATAACTTGTAGACGATGGACAACTTGCAGATTGGCAATAGTTGCCGATGTCGTGGATGTCTCCCTTCTTGTACAACAAACAGGATGGTCCTGCTGCTTTTCCACTGGGATGGAAACTTGCATTCAGACAGGTAGTGTGTGAAGAGCCGAGTCGGTGTATTAATGAGTACTGGCAGCAGATTCTTCAGGTGTTCGGGTCTGACCTTGTCCGGACCTGGTGTTATACACTTCTTTACTGACAAAATGGCATGTTGGATTTCGAAGGGAGAATGCTGGGAACAACATATCCATCCTGAGGAATTTGGTATGTGTCCAGGTGGACGTGGCTATCAAAGAGATCCAAGTAGAAGTCGTGGATAACCTTTTCCATTGCCCTTCTGGACAATGTGACAGATCCACAGGACATCAGAGAGCAGTCATCTTGGTCTTATAGTTGGTGAAGTATAGGCAGGCCAACACTGCTGCTCTTCTCTCTTTGAGGTCTTCCTTTATCACTTCTCTCACAGCTTTGTGAGCTCGAATATTAGCTTGAGATTGCCTGAGGCTCGAGCCAAACCACAATGGCAAATGAACTCGAGCATTTCCAAAGACAGGCGTCTTTCTGTGGCTCTCTCTTGGCATTCCTCACACAATCCTGGAGGTGCTGAAACAGTCAATCGTATTCTTTGCCTTTGTTGTCAACCACAACATCTTCCCATATTGCTGCAATAGTGCCAAAGAACTCCCAGTTGGTGGTCGTTCTGGGAGTTCTCTTCTTAAACTTTGCAGCCCTTTCTCCCCGCTCCGTGAAGTAGAATTTTGCACAAAGGAGACAGTGGTCTGATCCCATTTGGAATTTTGGGACAACAGCAACATCGGTCAGGCAAAACCTTCGATCTTGAGGCAGGATCTATGTATTTCATTAGTAGCTTGGTCCTGGATTATCAGTTTTTCACACACACTGATCCAAACCCTCCTCTTCTTGCAAGTATCCTTCTGTGATGTGAATTTGCTAAATTGCCAGATATTAGCTGTTCAGACACTTCACTCAATAAACTGGCCATATTAACAGAGGCAGCTGTGATTATTAGTCTTCCATTCATTTGTATCATAGGCTCTTATGTCTGCGTATGAGCCACTGTACTAAAAATTCCGTCTGCGAAGAAATTCTTTAAAGTCCTTTCTACCTGTTGTTCCCATCTCCTCAGTGTAGCTTTATGCCGTGAGATCGTTGCACAAGTGTACTTATTCTCCTTACCAGCCATGTCCAGGTCTAAAGAAACACCTGCTTCTGTTATGTATATGATAGTCACCCCTTGCTGAACCCTTTCATCTATAGCTTGAGAAATAAAGATATAAAATAAGCACTAAACTTCTTTGCTGTTCCTAAATTAGTCTGTGACCCTGTCTTGTTCCAGTACCATGCTGTTTTAATTGTTACCACATTGTAGTAAGGTTTGAGGTTGGGGAGGGTGATGCCTCCCATCATCTTTTTTCCCAAAAATTGTTTCAGCTATCCATGGGCATTTGTTGTTCCATATGAATTTCAGGATTGCTTGATCCATTTCTTTGAAGAATTTCATGGGTATCCTTTTAAGGATTGCATTGAATCTGTATAATGTTTTGGGGAGTATTGCCATTTGGACAATATTGATTCTCCCTATCCATGAGCAGGGGATATGTTTCCATGATCTCATGTCTTCTTTTATTTCATGGATTGGGGTTTTATAGTTTTCTTTGTAGAGGTCCTTTACTTCCTTAGTTTAACTGATCCTGAGGTACTTGATTTTCTGGGGCAAAATTGTGAACGGGATTTCTTTTTTCATGTCCCTTTCCTCTGTTTAATTGTTTTCATATAGGAAGGCCATGGATTTTGGGGTATTGATTTTATAGACTGAGACTTTACAAGTCTATTATTTCTAGGAGTTTCTTGGTAGAAGTTTTAGGATTCTCTAGATATAGTATCATATCATCTGCGAAAAGTGAGAGCTTGATTTCTTCCTTTCCTATCTGGATGCCTTTAATGTTTTCTTTTTCTTGCCTAAGCTATTGAAAGTACATCCAGTACTATATTGAACTGAAGTGGCGAGAGTGGGCATCCATGTCTTGTCCTTGATCTTAGAGGGAAGGCCCCTAGTTTTTCCCCATTGAGGATAATGCTTGCCATAGGCTTGTGGTAGATGGCTTTGACTATCTTGAGGAACGTTCCCTCTAAACACATTTCGATGAGAGTTTTCATCAGAAACGGGTGTTGGATCTTGTCAAATGCTTTCTCTGTATCTACTGATATGACCATATGGTTATTATCTTTACTTTTGTTGATATGATGGATTATGTTGATTAATTTCCGAATGTTAAAACATCCTTGCATTTTCGGGATGAATCCCACTTGGTCATGGTGTATGATCTTTTTGATAAGGTGTTGGATTCTATTTGCTAATATTTTGTTGAGGATCTTTGCATTTGTGTTCATCAGAGATATTGGTCTGTAGTTTTCCTAGTGCTACATGATGGGGGATTGATTGGAAAATTAATTTCACAACCTCCCCTGAAGTGCATTATTTGAGCAGATATAGTAAAGAAGTTTCTTTTACACTGAAGAGCATATTCATGTATCATAATAACTGGGGGTATGGTGCCACCAACAGGTCAACCTGTACCTGTGAGGCGAGTGCATCAGCAACCTGTTTTGCTGATGAAGAGCACATTGTTGTTACTGGTACTGTTTTTGGCTTATCAAATACATCATGGGTAGCTTTCCAGGCTCTCCAAGAGGGAGGGAGGCTTTTGGCTCCAGGAGATTCTGCCTGGAGGGAAGTTACTTTGCCTATTTAGGGAAAAGTATGAGCTTGTGGTAGACCCACAACCATCCCTGTCAGGCATGTTCATGGCTTCATTGGTGTTTGGAAAACATCCCAGCCATTTCTGTGTCCAGAAGGAACTTAGCATGTAGTTCCATTCCAGGGACCCTTGATACCTGGAAAACTCTCTCAGGTGGCCTGAGCAGCTCTGCTCTACCACCTCCGCAAGATTTAATTGGGCTGTGGCAATTACCTTCTTTTCTTTAATCAGGAGCTCAGGGACTTTGACTTAGTCCTCTATAAGGTTTATAAAATGGTTTCTTTATTGACATGTAGGTCAAGGACAGACACAGAAAGCTCAGGAGATTATGGGCTCACAGAAGTTTCCATCCCACTGTTGTGTTCCTCCTAAGTACTACAGAAGCTGAGCACTTGCAGACGGGATGAGAAGGTTCTAGACCTACCAAGAGTGAAGATATCAGAGTGAGCTTATAATTGTAGGACAGAAAGTTCCGTCTCTGTGTGCATAGTAGGATGTACAAGTATCCCATGTACATATGCTGTGTGATGAATTCTTGCTTGCATAAAATGATAAAATGTATGTTTCCTCAACAGGTGTCTGTATCTATATGATATCTCTAAGCATTCAGTACGAAAAACAGATATAGAGGGACTTGAAAGATAGGACAAGAGGTAAGATATATGTCTTACAAATTTCTGGTTTGATCCGCAGCATTGCCTAATAATTCCCAGGGGCCATCAGGAGGGATTCCAGATCACAGAGCCAGTAGTAAGCTCTTAGTACCATTGAGTGTTGCTCAAAAACAAAGTTTTCTTTGTTTTCATTGAACCATCATGAGAGAGAGTACCGATGCCCCCATTTCCATTCTGCCACTCACACTCCCAGTTTGTCTCTACATCAGACGCCATTCTTCTTTTTCTTTCTTTCTTTCTTTCTTTCTTTCTTTCTTTCTTTCTTTCTTTCTTTCTTTCTTTCTTTCTTTCTTTCTTTCTTTCTTTCTTTCTTTCTTTCTTTCTTTCTTTCTTTCTTTCTTTCTTTCTTTCTTTCATCTTTCTTTCTTTCTTTCTCTCACTATCCTTCTTTCTTTTTGGGTATTATAGTTTGAAATACAGATACTTAATAATTTGCACGTATTTATCACATTTCATCAATCAGTTCTTTCTACAGTGAACATTTCCAACTATCATTGTCCTAGTGATCACATCTCTATCCTAACTGCCCTTTCCCTCCAATGTGGCAAGTGTACAACTAGAGACCAGACTTCCTGACCCATGTTCCTACTGTAAATGAATCCAAATGCAGGGCATCCCAAAATCGTTTTGGGATATAAAAAACATATATGGGGCTGGAGCTATAGCACAGTGGGTAGGGCGTTTTCCTTGCACGCAGCCGACCCGGGTTCGATTCCCAGCATCCCATATGGTCCCCTGAGCACCGCCAGGAGTTAATTCCTGAGTACAGAGCCAGGAGTAACCCCTGAGCATCGCTGGGTGTGACCCAAAAAGGCAAAAAATAAACATAGCATGAGATAAATACTCAAGAACAAGTTTTTAAAAACAGAGAGAGACTGACTGGGCGAAAAGGCAAGATCTAAAAAGTTATAACTAAAACTACATGTGACTGAAAGATTCTTTTCTCTACGACAAGTGAACACAGCATCAGGAGAGTCCCAGAAAGCAGTGTAGAGCCCTCTGAGTGTGATTGGGACCCTCATACCAAATATGTAGCCTGCCCTTGTTTGATCTCTTCCATATTCTCAACTTGTAAACAGGTATCAAAACTAAGTCATGAGATTGTTGAATCTGAAGAGACATATATATGGTCACTAGCAAGAAGGAGAAATTTCCTGAGTTTCCCCATGGTCAGCATGGGGGTGTTTTGAAATCCTAACTCAGTGATGCGGTGATGTGTAATATTTGCTTTTCTTTTTTTATGTCTCTATGTTATCTCTGCAAACCATCCCAGCTTTCTGCTTTTATTAGTTATTAATGATGTTTGATAAATAAAGTATTTCTCTTATGGTATGTGAGTAAATGGGACCCATCTTTATCCCCACAGACACTTAGGCGTCCGTTAATGATGGCCACATTACTGCATTGAGCAGGCAGGATCGGGAGCATTTGTTACTCTAGGTAAGTATGCCATTTGTTCCTTTGATTCCAGTTTCTCAATGGGTCAGAAATGGTCTAATCCACATTATGGACATGCTATGTTTATCTCTTATGTTCAGTTTCCACTGGTAGAGAAAGGATGACTTAGTCTCGATCACAGGCTGTATTGAGATGCTAAATTCAAAAGTATTCACTAATCATTCAGCCTGTGTCTGGAAAATAATCAGTGTTGAGTTAGAAGAGGGATTAATATCATCCTTCCTCAAATTAAATGTTTTTGTCATAAACCTTCAAGGATCATAAATTTCCAAATTCTAGAATACTTATAGAAGGTTTATGAAATAAGCCTGTCTAAACAGGTATCTCACTCTGTGTGAACATGGTCTGTTCCTCTTTTCCTGGGTGAAGGACTACAAATATCAAAAGTTAAATCCTGATCCCCTCAATACCACTTCTGGGAATATATCCCAAGGCTGTAAAAAAGCACAGTAGAAATGAAATCTGTACCTATATGTTCATTGCAGCACTATTCACAATAGCCAAAATCTGGAAACAACTCAAGTGCCCGAGAGCAGAAAACTGGTTAAAGAAACTTTGGTACATTTACACAGTGTAACACTATGCCCCTGTTAGGTGAGATGAAGTCATGAAATTTACTTATAAATGGATAGACATAAAGAGTATCATGCTATGTGAAAGGAGTCAGAAAGAGGGACAGATGTAGTAGAACTGCACTCATTTGTGGAGTATAAAATAACATAACACGAGACCAACACCCAGGGACAGTAGGGTAGGAAGATTGCTCCATATTTGGAAGCCTACCTCATGAGCGGGCAGGAAGAGGACAAATGGAATAGAGAAGGGATCACTAAGAAAATGATGGTTGGAAGATGGGGGGGATGGGAGATATGTGCCAGAAGTAGATAAAGGACCAGACATGATAACCTCTCAGTATCTGCATTGCAAATCATAATGACTAAAGTCGAGAGAAGTATGGGGAATATTGTCTGCCATGGAAGCAGGGGGAGAGTGAGAAGGGGGGGTATACCCAGGATATTGGTGATGGGGAACGTGCACTCATGGATGGATGGGTGTTTGATCATTGTGTGATTGTAATTCAGACATGAAAGCTTGTAACTATACTTCACGATGAATCAATAATTTTTTAAAAAAAGTTAAATACTATGAAAATCAAGGTTCTCTGTTTTTTATAGTTAATTATTTTATTGTGGTGTCTCTTCACATAATCAGTCACAATCCACCTCAGGGAACACCGAAAGATACAACCAGTGACCCTGAGCAGTTCAGTCTCTAAGAAATACTTGTCATCCTGCTATTTATCTTGAATACAAAGGAAAGCAAATATTCCCTCCTTCAACTATGTTAGAATGATGTCATTTAGCATGTCATGACATGCTAAAAATGAAGAGTAGGAGTGCTAGTGTGCTGAAATTAAGAGACAGATTCTGGTCTGTCTTTGTGAACTGTGTGACAAAGGAACTTTGTCATTCCTTTCACCACTATCTGTAGCAGCAATGCAACTTTGCACACTTAGATATTATAATTTTGCACACTCCTTTAACACTGAGACTTTGCATTGCTTGTTTACTCTTGTGTATAGCACTTTGTATAGGGCTTTGTACAGAGCATGAATTAAGCTTTTATTCCAAGTATTTTTCCAGATTAAGAAAAATATCTTACTATTAAAGATATTAACTGCCTCGGCAGTTGAAGACCTCTGGAACCCAGCAACGGCCATGCTCAAGGCCACTCTCCACACGTTCAGAGGAGCCAAAGGCATGAATCAACCAGCAGAGATCTCCAAGGCTGCTCAGATCGGGACTGTGTCTCTTCCACTCAGATTCCCCATTTTCCAGTAGCTAGGTAGTCACACAAAGAAAGTTCCCCCAGTGCCATGTAATCCCATCAATGGCCAATGTCCAGAGACTATAAAAACAAGCTCTTGGAAGAGAATGACACAGTCTCTTGCCCTGGCACATGGCTGTCTTCACTGGAGCCCCTGAGAGAGGGCAGATTGAGTTTCCCTCCACTCCCCAAGCGGAGCTTCTGCAGTTGAACTGCAGCCACAGCCATGCTCAAGGCCACTCTCCACACGCTCAGATGAGCCTCACGCATGAAGAAACCAGCAGAAGAACCCAGGTGTGCGGGACCCAGGGCTGAGATCTCCAAGGCTCCTCGGACCGGGACTGGGCCTCTTCCACTCAGATTCCCCATTTTCCAGTAGCTAGGTAGTCACACCAGAAACTGCCCCCAGAATCGTGTAATCCCATCAACAGCCAACATCCACAGACTCTAAAACCAAGCTCCCGGAAGTGTTTTTATATTCATATTCATATTCATATTATGCCATATTCATATCCCAAATACAGTAACAGTTATATACATACCTCTTGGAGAGCCCAAAAGCTACCAAGTGTATCACGCCCGCATGGACAGAGTCTGGCAAGCTACCAGTGGTGTATTCAATATGCCAAAAACAGTAATAATAGGTCTCATTCCCCTGACCCTGAGAGAGTCTCCAATCATTGGGAAAGGCGAGTAAGGAGAGGCTGCTAAAATCTCAGGGCTGAGAGAAATAGAGACGTTACTGGTGCCAGCTCGAGTAAATAGATGAACAATGGGATGACAGTGATACTGTGAAGAAAAGTACCTTATAAATTGTGAAAATGTTATGTATTTTTAGAACCTGAATGATACGTGGTGATTCATGAATACATACATGCAAATTGTGAACAAAGACTAGTTAAAAAAAACAACACTTTCATAAAAATATTATGTTGCTATAATATGGCTATTTAGGTTCTGAACATTTCCTTCTTTTTGACTCCCAGGAAAAAGAAGAGCATCATGAAGAGACATAATGAGACCATAGTTTCTGAATTCCTCCTCCAGGGTCTCCCTATTCCACCAGAACAACAGGGCTGGTTCTTGACGCTCTTCCTGGTCATATACCTGACCACCGTACTGGGGAACCTGCTCATCATCCTGCTCATCAGGATAGACTCTCGTCTCCACACCCCCATGTACTTCTTCCTCAGCATCTTGGCCTTCAACGACGTGTGTTTATCATCTGTTACAGTTCCCAAGATGTTGGTGGACATGCAGAGTAATCACAAGTCCATCCCCTATTCAGGGTGCATTTCTCAGGTATATTTTTTACTATTTTTTACTTGTACTGACAATTTCCTTCTTGCAGCGATGGCCTATGACAGGTATGTAGCCATCTGTCAGCCACTCCACTACACCATGATCATGAGGCAAGAACGGTGTATCTTGTTAGTAGCTTGGTCCTGGATCTACAGTCTCTCACATGCACTGATGCACACCCTGCTCTCGACCCAAGTGTCCTTCTGTGGTGACATCACCATCCCGCACTTCTTCTGTGAACTCACTGCATTACTGGAGCTAAGCTGTTCAGACACTTCACTCAATAATCTGGTCATATTCATTGAGGGAGGAATGGTTGTAATTATTCCATTCACTTTTATTATGGGGTCATATATCTGCATATGGGCCACTGTCCTGAAAAATCCTTCTGCTAAGAAATTCTTCAAAGTCCTTTCTACCTGTGGTTCCCATCTCCTCGTTGTGGCTTTATTCTATGGAACCATTGCAGAAGTGTACTTTTTCTCCTCACCAACCATGTCCGGTGCTAAAGAAATAGCTGCTTCTGTGATGTATATGATAATCACCCCCATGCTGAACCCTTTCATCTACAGCCTGAGAAACAGAGATATAAAACAAGCACTAAAGTTGTTTGCTAATAAGGTGACGTTCTGCAAGTCAAATAACTTAGGATGAATGGGATAACAAATATATATACTTATATATACAAATAAATAAAGAAGCTATTATACGAGAATTGATGTTCTGAGAGCTCAGATAAACCTGTTTACACACACACATATCTCAGAGAGGTTGGTATTCTTATGTCCCACCCTGCGAGATAAAACAGGTTTTATTAACCAAACTGACCAGTAAGCAGAATGTTAAAGGAAAAAAAGCTTACGAAAATCATGTTTCCAATTCTTTTTTATTTTGACATTCCCATGATAAATTTTTAATGTTTACTTTTCATTTCCTCTTAAGTATGGATTCATACCCTTCCTCAGGATCTGTACATCGCTGTCAGGTGACTCTTGTATCAGTTCATCCCCACCCAAGAATAACTGGGATTTCCCAGCTCCCCAAAACTGGAAATAGTCCCTACAATAATTGTACAGTTTTAAATAAATTTATTTTTTATTTAATAAGTTTTATGATGCGAATTTGAAAACTTTCGTTCTCTATAGTATTCCAGGTACTTCTTCAAAATTAATTCTGAGGGGGTGTCAGAAATGTTTTCTGTCTTGACCCAGGTGACTGTTTAATGCCTGCATTACTTGTCTAGATATTGAACATGATATGCCTTTAGGTTTATGCACTTTCTTTATGCTCTGACACAACAGTATAAAGATGAATTAGGAAGGAATTAAAAGAACCCATAACTTTCTGATTGAAAGGTTATTATGAAATAACTTCATATATATGTAAATTACATAGATAATGGAAATTTTGTATTTTACAATAGACATTGTAATTTTGTATATAAGAAATAGAAATAATGTACACAAAATGTAGACACATATATGAGTATATTCATGCATAACCATGTAGAGATATAAATTATGGTCTTTATATCATTTATATATAGATTAAAAAAATGAGTCCCATTGTCGTGGTGACAAATGTTTCCATTTATCCACTTGATTGTTTTTCTCTACTTTCTAATAATTTCCAGTTTCGCTTTCTTTCTGAGTCATTTAAACAAAAGTTCTGTCTCTTGCATCACTATCAAATATTAACAGGGATACCCTCTCCAAATCCATCACTCCAAAGAATGCAAGTTGGCACAAGTGTGAGTGATAATTTAGACTATGGTCATAATTTAGCGATAATTTAGCAAGGCCACTCTGAGCTGTACAGAAACTAACTTACCTGCAAGAATGAATGAAGACAAATTTTTGAGGTATATATGAGGGACAAAACTGTGTAATGACACCATATGCACTAGTAACTAATATAAAGATACAATGTAGTCTAGAGTGAAAGAAGTATGTAATTGAAAAATTACATACTTATGACACTTTAACAACACTTATATAGCTAAAGGAGCTCCTAAGATCACAACAATAACCAAACACTGCAATTTTAAAACTGTTTCTCATTGTCCAGAGCAATGTTACAGTGAGTGGGGAGCTTGCTTTGCATGCATCTGACCTGGGTTTGATTCCCAGCCAGACTACAATAGCCCAAGCACTACCTGGAATTACCCAAAGCACAGAGTCAGGAGTAAGTGTTTACCATAGTTGGGTGTGCCAAAACCAAAGAGAGCG
Source organism: Sorex araneus (assembly GCF_027595985.1). Taxonomy (NCBI): domain Eukaryota; kingdom Metazoa; phylum Chordata; class Mammalia; order Eulipotyphla; family Soricidae; genus Sorex; species Sorex araneus. The sequence goes on along the minus strand of NC_073302.1, from coordinate 10,993,434 downwards.
AGGGAGAGAGTAAGAAAAAGAGAGGAAAAAAGGCAAGCTCTAGGCTCCTTACAATAAACAAAAAAACAGTTCTATAGACAATTATAATTCAGTGAAAGGTAAAAGATGAAAAGTGAAAGATCTACAAAGTGAATGATTGTGTGTGTTCCCAAAAGTAGAAAGGGCTGGCGGGGCTCTATGTCTCCCGGCATAGTATAAAATAAAGAATGACTCTCTGACCAATGGTTCAGAATAGAATATTCAATGGCAACCCCCCATATCTATAGCTAACAAAGGAGCTGAGAGCGTGAAATGAAATAAAGAAAGTCTATTCAACAAATGCTGTTGGGAGAATTGAATAACCACATGTAAGAAATTGAAGTTGGATCCATATTTCACACCTTAATGTAAAAGTTAACTCAAAGTGGATCCAAGACTTTGAGATCACATCTGAATCTACAAAGTATACTAAAGAAAATATAGGCTGGAGTGCTCCAAGACATACACTTCAAGAGATTCTTTAATGATATGATGCTACTGGCAAAGGCTAGAGAATCAAAACTAAACAAATGGGACTACATCAATCTTACAAGTTTTTGCATAACAGAAAAAAAACATGGGCTAAAACAAAACAATGGCTAAGCGAGAGAAAATATTTCTACTCAACACATCAGTTAAGGGTTGATATCTAAGATGTATAGTGTACTCACAAAAATCAAGAACAACAACAAAAATAACCCTTAAAAGCCCCATCAAAAATGTGGATTGAAAATGAACAGACCAACAGATGCCCAACAGGCACATAAAGAAATGCTCATCATCACTTATTATTAGGGAACTTAAAATCAAGACAATAATGAGATGTCACCTTACACCAGTGAGAATGACACATATCAAAAGTACTGGGAACAATCTCTATTGGGGAGATGTGGTGGGAAAAGGACGTGCCATATTTTTAAAACACAATATAAGACTAATATACAAGAACAGTAGAAACAAGGGCCAGGAGGATTGGTCCATGGTTCGAAGCCTGCGTCAAGTGCTGAGGGAGAAGGCAGTTGTGATAGAGATGGGATCACTATGACAAAAATAGTTGGAAATGATCACTCTGAATAAGAACTATGTGAAAATAGGTAAAGGAACAAACATGATAACCTCTCAGTATCTGTATTGCAAAACGTAATGCCCAAAATTAGAGAGAGAGAGAGAGAAAGAGAGAGATGAAAAGGATGAAAAGTGCCTGCCATAGAGACAGGTTGAGTGGAGGGTGACGGGAGAGAAACTGGGGACATTGGTGTTGGGAAATGTACATTGGGGGTGGGATGGGTGTTGGAACAATGTATGACTGAAACCCCTCTACGAGCAGCTTTGTTATTCTGTCTCTCATGTTGATTCAATTAAAAAAAGGAAATATTAGCACTGTATGTATCACTGTCCTCCCATTGTTCATCAATTTGCTCGAGCGGGCAGCAGTCACATCTTTATTGTGAGACTTGATGTTACTGTTCTTGGCATATCAAATACACCACGGTAGCTTGCCAGGCTCTGCTGTGCGGGCGGGATACTCTCAGTAGCTTGCCAGGCTCTCCAAGAGGGATGGAGGAATCGAACCAAAGGTCAGCCGCATGCAAGGCAAATGCGCTACCCACTGTGGTATCACTCCAGGATGGAAAAATTTAAAAAAGGAAATATTGGAAACCAAAAAATTAAGGGGGCTGGAGCAAAAGCACAGCTGGTAGGGCGTTTGCCTTGCACATGGCCGACCCGGGTTCGATTCCCAGCATCCCATATGTTCCCCCAAGCACCTCGAGGAGTAATTCCTGAGTGCATAAGCCAGGAGTAATCCCTGTGCATCACCTGGTGTGACCCAAAAACCAAAAAAAAAATTAAGGGAAAAAAACCCTCATTCAGTGATAGTGAGAATGTTATCTGGTCCATCCACTCTGGAAAACTGTATAGAGTGTTCTCAGTAAACTTAGAAGTGAGCTGCCTTATGACCAAGTTATTCCACTTTGGGGTATCAGTCCCCTGCACAGAAAAACATCATTCCAAAGAATGTATGTGCACTATCCACTGCAGCACTCGATATCATAGCTAAGATTTAGAATCAACCTAGATGTCCAGTGACAGATAAATGTATCATGAATATGTGACATATAGACACAATGGAATACTACCAGATGTTATGGATGATAAAATCATGCAGCTTGATGCAAAATGAACGGAACTGGAAGAAATCATGTTAAATGAAGTAAGCCAGAAGTAGAAGAATAAACACAGGATGATATTACTCATATGTGGTACCTAGAATAACTGGAGGAAGGAACGCAATGGTTTAACAGTAGATGCCCTGAACAACCCAGAGTATAGAGAAGAAAAAGGAAAGACAAATAGCCAGGAAACAGGGGGGCGGGGAGAAGAGAAAGATGAGAAGCAAAGGGGGCCAGGTCAGGGGAGTCAAGTCCAAAGGTGATGTTAAGAAATGTTAGAGCTAAATATCAAAGCCATTGAGTCAGCAACACTGCAATCAAGAGACCCAAACTTTAACAATCAAACTTAGAAATGTGCATGCCAAGAGAGCAGGGAGGAAGGGGCATTATGGGGGGGAACCTGGGAAGATTGGTAGTGGGTTTGGTACTGCAATACGGTATGCCTAAAATTCAACTATGAATCTTTGTATCACAGTGCTTTAGTTTTTCAAATGTGCAAAAAGTTTTTAAAAATAATTTTTTAAAAAATAAGCAGATAAAGACAAAAGAGACCACATCATATTATAAATTTTTTCCACTATAAAATGAATGACTAGAGGGACGTGGTGAAAAGAAGAGCCTCATTCACTGTTGGTGGAAATGTTGCCTGGTTCAATCTCTATGGAAAGAAATATGGAAATTTCTTTTTATAGAGTAAGAATATAGCTCCCATATAACACAGCAATATAGTTCTTGATATCTATTCTCCTTGAAGAAATATTAAAACATTAATTCAAAAGGATATATGCACACCTGTATTCGTTTTAATATTCAGTACAATAGTCAAGATTTGGAAACAACCCAAATTCCAACAAGACATGAGTGAATCAAGAAGCTGTGAGATATTAACATGATAGAATCTTTTTTTTAATTGAATCACCATGAGATCCACAGTTACAATGCTGTTTGATTGAGTTTCAGTCATATAATGCTCCAACAACCATCCCTTCACCAGTGTACATTTCCCACCATGAATGTCCCCAGTTTTCCTCCTGCACCTCCCCCTGCCTTTCTCTATGAGAGGAATTCTCTCCTTCTCTCTCTCTCTCTCTCTCTCTCTCTCTTTCATTTTGGGCATTATGGTTTGCAATGAAGGTATTGAAAGGTTTCCTTTACCTCCTTGCATCACTCAGTTCTTGTCCAGAATCATTATTTCCAACTGTTATTGTCATAGTAGTCCCTTCTCTATCCTAACTCACACACACCCCCTCCATCCACCACAATCTTCCAATCATGGACAAGCCCTCTTGCCCCTCTTTTTTTGTCCTTGGATATTAGTTTCATACTATGGTACCAAAGTAATTATCCGCATAAGGACCATGTGACTGTGTAGGTATGCCATTCCTCCCAGCCTCTCCCAGTGGGGGCCAGGGGTACCCTCAACACCCTGCGAGGTGTTCTCCCTCCCTCTCCCCCCAGCAAGAGCCAGTCTTCCCTGCCAGGCGGAGGCGGTTGGGTCATGGCGCTAGATTAAGGCACCTGGCCTGGAAGAGGATTTGAGGCTGCAAGCTGCTCCCTGTCTTCGTTCTCCACGGAAATATCCAGAAGAGAGACGATGATCTGATCCATCGCAGGAAAGTACATCAGACGAGAACAGCAGCTGGAGTCAGGTCAGGCTTGCAGTGACCCTTCTGCACACCAGGCAGACCTGCCAGGGCCAGGGCGAGTTGAGTTGGCGGCGCCGTGGCCTGGCCAGCCTTCAGGGGGCCGAGTTTCGACCCCTTTACTGCTGCTGACCTTCCACCCCTCCCACCCTTGGCCAGAATGTGGATTAGCTCCCGGGCCAGAAAACCAGACCCGTGCAGAGTATGTATGTGCCAACTGGGCACTGCACGCTGGGCAGACCCGGGCAGGGAGCCTGGCCAAGAAGCTCAATCATCTGATTTCCTCAAGCTCCTACTGAGATGGGGGAATACAGTGGTCTTGGGTTCTTGAGGAATGATTGTTTGGATTCCTTGCCTGCCCCTACCCCATCTTTGGCCCCCTAGTAAATTCCTGTGGCAGCCTTGGGAGTCAGGGAGAAGGGTTTCCGGACACGTCTGGAAGCTCGCAATGGTGCCTTTTCTCACCGGCCCGCCCCTCCTGCATTCCAAGGACTCGAGAGCTTCCCACTCTCTGAAATCCGGGAGTTGTCCAGGGCTTGGGACTCAAAGCTGCAAAAGCACCGGAGCATAATGTTCTGCCTCCCACTTTGGGCTCAGATTTCTCGGCGCCACTGCTTAGCCCAGTGGGATGGAAGCCTGGGCGAGACACGGTAGCCAAGCTGAGCTTCTCACCAGCCCCAACAGTGAGGCTGTTGCCTCTGTCAGTGGGCGGTGGAACCTTCCAGGCTGATCTGTTGTGTGTGTTGTATAGTCATGTCAATCACTGCCATAACCTTAATGACCTAATAGGAGAGCCCAGCAAGCTACCGAGAGTATCTCGACCCCACGGCAGAGCCTGGCAAGCTCCCCGTGGCATATTCAATATTCCAAAAACAGTAACAACAAGTCTCACCATGGAGACATTACTGGTGCCTGCTTGAGCAAATCGATGAGCAACGGAATGACAGTGACAGTAATAAAACCTTGTGAAGTTCTAACGAAGGATGAAATCATGCCATTGCCACTACATGGATAAAGCTAAAGGGTATCAAGTTGAGTGAAGTCAGTGAGAAGGAAATGCATTATTTGGCAGATATAATAAAGAAGCTGATTTTACACTGAAAGGCAGATTAATGCATCATAATAACTGGGGTGAGGGTTGAGGTGAACAAAGAGTGTTGAAGAAAAACTTGAGAAGCATCTTGTGCTTATAACCTCTTTCAGAGAAGTCTGAATGCAGCTCTGCTAATGAAGTATGTTAATATTTATTAAATAGGAAGGAAATATTTTTGTACTGACTGATTTAATGAATATTTGTGTCGCTTAGTTGTGTTGTTCTGTGAGAAGAGTGTAAGTGATCTTGGCAATTATTAAATGAAAAATGTATTAATCCATTGGAAACTTCATTTGATCACTGCCAATTCTGATGCAATAGCCATTACTGTCCACTATGAATCTCTTTTGTGATATGTGGGATTTATTATAAAGGTTGACATATATTGTGCATCGGTGTGCTTTAGCATACATGATCTAGAAAAACAGTAATAAAAGACCTATAATGGCAGAAATCATTGTGTGGATATTGCAGTTTCTGAAACAAGGCTGACAGAAGTTATTTTACTCATTTAGGGACAACCAGGAGTGTCCAGCAGAGTCCCACACTGACTCACATATGCATTGGCTACATTGGTGTTGGAGAACAGCTCAGCCATTCCTGGGTCCAGTTAAGGCAGTTCCATTTCAGGGGCCTTTGATGCCCAGGACACTCTCTCAGGTGGCCTTAGCCGCTCAGTCCCTCCAGTGTCTGCTCAATCTTGTCCCCAGGGTCTAATTGGGCTGAAGTAATTACCTTTCTTTCTATAATCAGGAGTTTGGGGACTTTGACTTAGACCTGTATGACATTTATAAAATGGCAACTTTATTGGTTTGGAGGTCAAAGACAGACATAGGAAGCTCAGGAAATTTTGGGCTCACGATGCTTTCTTCCCAGTGTTTAATTCTTGCTAAGTACGACAGAAGCTGAGGACCTGCAAACTGGATTTGAAGCTTCTTGTGCTACCAAAGAGTGAAGATATCAGAGTGAGTTTGGAATTATAAGACAGAAAGTTGTGTCTCTGTGTGCATAAGAAGTCTGCATATGCATCTCATGTACATATGCCATGTGATGATTTCTTTCTAGTGTATTAGGATAAATATAATGTACGATTCTTCAACAGTTGTTCTGTATATATGTGATATCTCTCTTGACTTAGTAAGAAAAATGGGCAGAAAGACAGGATAAGAGTTAAGACAGTTGAGTGGGACACTTGGGCAGTCTCGGGTCGGGGCGATACCGGCTCGCGTTCCGCCGATGTTCAACCCTGTGGCCATGCTTTTGCACGGCCGCTTTGCTGCTGAATGACCAAGATCCAGAGCCAGCTACACTACTTCTGGTCCCAGCAAGTGCTTGCAGCCATGTCTCTAGACTGTGAACTAAGTCTCAGCCCCATGCTGCCCCAGGAAGGGAAATGATGCAATTTCCAACATAAATCTCCCTGAACTTAATTACTAAAATACAGAAATCCTAAACCACTCTGCGCTGTAGTGGCTGCACGACTTCATATCTTCTCATTCTCATCAATGGAAAACTAATTATCAAATGCTTCCTTGTCAGTAGGGCCGTATTTTGGGGAGATAAACTGCAACAGCAATAATGAGTTGTGTGTTGAAACTCCAACAACAATACTGAGTTTTGTGTTGAAATATGGAATGTAATCAAGGTAAAGAGAAAATGAAGTGAAACTTTTCAGTTATGCCTGCAGGGGTAGAGGGGTGGGAGGTATACTGGGGTTTTTTGGTGGTGGAATATGGGCACTGGTGAAAGGACGGGTGTTTGAGCATTGTGTAACTGAGACATAAGCCTGAGAACTTTGTAACTTTCCACATGGTGATTCAATAAAAACAATAATAATAATAATTAAGACACTTGACTTGCACATGGTGAACCGTGGATCTATCCCCAGCATTGCCTATTGTTTCTGGGCACCACCAGGAGTGACCCCTAATCACAGAGGCAGGAAGAGGCACTAAATACCACCTAGTGTGGCTAAAAAATGTTAAAAACAGAGATAGAGAGTGTGGGACCAAGAAAAGCTGAGACCTAGACAGAAGCCAGAAAAAAAAAGTATATATGACATAAAGATTCCTTTTCTCCATGACCAAGGAACACAGTACTAAGAAGTTCGTGTAGAGCACTCAGAGTGTGATTTGAACTCTCGTTACCAAATCTCCACCCCTCTCTCATTCAATCCTTCCAAATTCCCAACTTTGTATACAGACGTAAGTTAAGTCATGAGATTGTAGAGTCTGAAGAGACACAGATATGCTCCTCAACAGATAGGAGAAATTTCCTGAGTTTACCCAAAGCCAGGATGGGAGTTTTGAAATCCTTACCGAGTGGTATAGGGATGTGTGATCTTTCCTTTCATTTATGAGTATCATTGCATGTCAACCAAGGTTTCTGTGTTTATGAGATATTAATGAGGTCTGATTTATATAGTATTCCTGCGGTGATGTCTATGAGTAAATGGGACCATCTTTCTTGCCCTCAGCCATCTTAAGAGTCTGTCGATGATGGATACATTACTGCATTGAGCAGGCAGGATCAGGTGCATATCCTTCCCTAAGTAAGTTTCACTCACTTATTCCTATTATTCTGTTATCTCAGTAGGCAGAAGTAGGTCTAATCCATAGTTCAGTTCTATATAGTCAGAAGTGGTCTAATCCACAGTCTGGTACTGCTATGTCTATCTCTTATATTCAGTTTCCACTGGAATAGAAAAAGATTGACTAAGGCTTGGTTACGGTGCTATATTGAGATTTAAATTGGACAGTGTTCACAAATCATTCAGCACTATGCCTGGCACATAATCAATGTTCAGTCAACAGAAGGGAATTTAAGTATCTCTCCCCAAACTAAGAGTTTTTGTCATAAATCTCCAAGGTTCATAAATCTCCGAACTGTGGCAATACATATAAAAGATAGATAAAATGAACTTGCACACACAGCATTTCACATACTTTGTGAACACAGTCTGGTTTCCTTCCCCAAGTGAAGGACCATTGTCTTGAAAGGTTAAATCCTGTGTGAATCAAAGCTCTCTGTTGGTTATAAATTGTTACTTTATTCCTGATGTCTCCACACAGTGATCAGGTTGCTATTAAACTTAGAGGACATGGAGAGATAGAACCAGTGTCCCTGAGCATAAACAGCCATGCTATTAGTGTTTAATACAAAGTGCAGCAAAGATTTTCTCCTGCAACTATGCTGGAATGATATCACTTAGCACGTCTGGACATGCTAAATATGAGAATTAGGAGAGCCAGTGTGTCATGGTTAAGAGACAGATTGTGAGTGGATCCATGTTGTCATTGCTTTCACCTATTAATATCGGGCACAGTGATTCAGCCTTGCACTTTTAGATAATGTGATTTTTCTTCCTCGTAAAAGAATACCGATAATTTTATCTGAGGATTTTTAAAAGTATTTGTAAAACACATGGAATAGTGCCTGGAATAATGTTTGCTAGTGGTCAGTATTTTGTTTATGTTTAATGATAATGGGCACATTTGTTGACAAGAAATAATATCCCCGAATCAACTTAGAGTAGACATTTATCTATACTATAGTCATTCTGTATCAATGTAGAGAGTTTCACATCATTTAATGGGAAATGTCTAATAATTGACTCTGAATATCCATGTCTTTTTCATAGTAAATGATTTAAATTAACTTGGCAAGATGGAAAGGTGTACACTCCTTCAACACTGAGACTTTCCATTGCTTATTTACTCTTGTGTATAGTACTTTGCATAGTGCTTTGTACAGAGCATGAGTTAAGCTGTTGTTCAAAGTATTTTTCCATATTAACAAAAATATATAAGTTATCATATAAGTAATGGTGATTCATGCATATGAATTTTGAACAAAATCTAGCTACAAATAGCTATACTTTCATATAAAAACTGTGATACTATAATATGGCTATTTTCAGGTTCTAAACATTTCCCTCTGTTTGACTCCCAGAAGAAAGAGGAGCATCATGAAGAGACAGAATGAGACCAGAGTTTCTGAATTCCTCCTCCAGGGTCTCCCTATACCACCAGAACAACAGGGCTGGTTCTTGACCCTCTTCCTGGTCATATACCTGACCACCGTACTGGGGAACCTGCTCATCGTCCTGCTCATCATGATAGACTCTCGCCTCCACACACCCATGTACTTCTTCCTCAGTGTCTTGGCCTCCAATGATGTGACTTTATCATCTGTCACGGTTCCCAAAATGTTGGTGGACATGCAGAGTAATCACAAGTCCATCTCCTATTCAGGATGCGTTTCTCAGGAGTATTTTTTAATATTTTTTGCTTGTATGGACAATTTCCTTCTTGCAGTGATGGCCTATGACAGGTATGTAGCCATCTGTCAGCCACTCCACTACACCATGATCATGAGGCAGGAGCGATGTATCTCATTAGTAGGTTGGTGCATGTTTTTCAGTTTTTTGCACTCTCTGCTAAACGCTCTTCTCTTGATCCAAGTGTCCTTCTGTGGTGATATCACCATCCCCCACTTCTTCTGTGAACTAATAGCATTGCTGGAGATAAGCTGCTCAGACACTTCACTCAATAAACTGGTCATATTCATTGAAGGAGGGATGGTTTTATGTATTCCATTCATTTTTATCATGGGATCATATATTTTCATATGGGCCACTGTCCTAAAAAATCCTTCTGCAAGGAAATTCTTCAAAGTCCTTTCTACCTGTGGTTCCCATCTCCTCGTTGTGGCTTTATTCTATGGGACCATTGCAGAAGTGTACTTTTTCTCCTCACCAGCCATGTCCAGTGCTAAAGAAATAGCTGCTTCTGTGATGTATATGATAATCACCCCCATGCTGAACCCTTTCATCTATAGTCTGAGAAACAGAGATATAAAACAAGCCTTAATGTTGTTTGCTAATAAGGTGATGTTCTGCAAGTCAAACATCTTAGGATGAAGAGTTAACAGATATATATAGCCTAATGAACAAGAATGTTACGATTCAAATTATTATATCAAAATAGATGTCCTGACGGCTCAGTTGAAATTGTCTGGACCCACATATCAGAGAGGTTCTTACTCTGCTGACACACATTAACTTTTATTACCCATACTGACTCGCAATGAATCTAAAATTTTCTTACCAATAGTTAAAGAGTACATGATACCTTACTTAAACATATCTAGAACTCAGGGGTGGGAGATTGGTTAACAGGCCAATTAGCAGGAGTTCACAGTATCTACTCCACAGTAGATTCAAGGGCCAGGGGGATTGCCCCATAGCTGGAAGACTCTTTCATGAGTGGAGGGGAGAAGGCAGATGGAATAGAGAAGGGATCACTAAGAAAATGATGGCTGGAGGAACCTGTTGGGATGGGAGATGCATGCCGAAAGTAGGTAATGGACCAAACATGATGACCTCAGTGTGTCTGTGTTGCAAGCCATAATGCCCAAAAGTAGAGAGAGGGTGTGGAGAATATTGTCTGCCATGGAAGCAGGGGGAGGGTGGAAAAGGGGGGGTAATATCCGGGATATCAGTGGTGGGGAATGTGCACGGGTGGAGGGATGGGTGTTTGATCACTGTGAGATTATCACCCAAACATGAAAGTTTGTAACTATCTCATGGTGATTCAATAAAATTTTTTTTTTAAAAAAGAATGTCCTCCATATCCACGAGCTTCAAGAGAAGTCAGCCTTTCTCTCTTTATATATTCAAGGTCCAGGAAAGAAAACAAGCAAAAAGAATGTCAAAGAAAGAAAGGCTTACATAAATCATATTTTCAATACTTTAAATTCTTACATTCCACTACAAACTTTTAATGATTGCTTTTATTTTTTTGTTTTGTTTGGTTTTGCTTTTTTGAGTCAACCTGACAATGCACGCGTTTTATTCCTGGCTCTGCACTCAGGAATTACTCCTGGCAGTGCTCAGGGGACCATATGGGATGCTGGGAATCAAACCCGGGTTGGCCGTGTGTAAGGCAAACACCCTACATGCTGTGCTATCGCTCCAGCCCCAGTGATTGCTTTACATTTCCTCTTACATATCGATTCCTACCAGTTCTGAGAAGCTTTACATTGACGGGCCGAGCACTTTACAGTCAGGCTCATTTCTAGCCAAAACCAGAACTACTGGAGATGGCCCCTGTCATAAATGTATGGGTTCAGATTTATTTGTTTTTCTAATTAAATAAGTTTAATGATGTCTCTATATTTCAGGTGCTTGAAATTAGTTCTTTGGGAGTGCTATAAATGTTTTCTAGTCTTGTTCAAAGTGGCTGTTACATTTATAGAAATTTATACATTTATACATTTATGCATTTATACATTTATAGAAATTGAAGACAACATTTTAAGTTTATACACTTTGTCTATGCTTCAATACAACAGCATGGAAATGGATGAGGAAGGAATTACAACAAACCATAACTTCCCGATTGGAAAGGGTATGGTGACATTTATACCCATGTGTGTAAATCACATAGATTATGAAATTTTATGTTTTACGATACACATATGTGACTTTTAAATACAAAAATAATTCACATGAATAAACTGTAGATGTATAGGAGTATAGCACTGCACTGGAGCACTGTCGTCCTGTTGTTCATCAGTTTGCTTGAATGGGCACCAGTAACATCTCCATTGTGGGACTTGTATTCTGTTTTTGGCATATCGAATACGCCACGGGGAGCTTTCCAGGTTCTGCAATAGGGGCAGAATACTCTCGGTAGCTTGCTGGGCTCTCCAAGAGGGATGGAGGAATCGAACCCAGGTCAGCTGTGTGCAAGGCAGACGCCCTACCTGCTGTGCTATTGTGGTTATAGCACTGTGGCACTGTAGTCCCATTGTTCATCGATTTGCTAGAGCGGACACCAGTAATGTCTCCATTGTGAGACTTGTTACTGTTTTTGGCATATCGAGTATGCTACGGTAGCTTGCCAGGCTCTGCTATGTGGGCAAGATACTCTCAGTAGTTTGCCGGGCTTTCTGAGAAGGATGGAGGACTAGAACCCCGGTCTGCTGCATGCAAGGCAAACGCCCTACCTACTGTGCTATTGTGGGTATATTCATACATAAATATGTTAAGGCATAATTATCAGTTGTTTGTATTATTTACATGTAGATAAAAATGAGTTCTAATGTTCAGGTGACCAAATGTTTCTATTTTTCCTACTTGATTTCTTTCTCTCCTTTCTAATTGTTTCTGTTTTTCACTTTCATTAGAACTTATTAAGACAAAAGTTTTCTCTCTTCTTGCATAAGTATCAACCATGAACAGGGACGCCCTCTCCAAATCCATCATTCCAGAGTATGCACGTTGGCACTAGCATAAGTGATTATTATAACATGTGCTGAGTTGGTCTGGACTCTCTGGGAACTCAAATGCTAAAATTCCTAGAATGACACCAAGGTTTTGAGGGATATATGTAGGTCAAGAATGAGTTATGACTATCTACACACTAGTAAATGTTTAGTATAAAGAAACTAATATCTTGGCGAACACAGACCACTGAAACAAATCACAAAACACAATTATGACAAACAATAACCCTCATCTTATTAAGAGAACTCCTAAAACTATAACAACAAAACAACTCAATTGCTTTATTCCTTCTATAGTTATTGACCTTGTCAAACCGGATATAATCCATAAAACTGTGGATTTTCTCACTGCCGTCTTCATTCTCTGGGAGCAGCACCAGTATTGTTACTTAACAACTCAATTTTTTTTTTTTTGTGGTTTCTCCAAAACTTTATTTAGAGGGGTGTGATATTCTGTAGGCAAATTCTTCCTTGAATGATTATGTTTTCCATAACATGATTGAAAGAAAGTGAAGTATTTTTAGTGAGTGTTTTTTTTTAATAATTTATTTATTTTTAATTAGAGAATCACCGTGAGGGTACAGTTACAGATTTATACACTTTTGTGCTTATACTTCCCTCATACAAAGTTAGGAAACCCATTCCTTCACCAGTGCCCATTCTCCACCACCCGTAAACCCAGTGTCCCTCCCACCCTCCCCAATCCCATCTCCCCCCCACCCCACCCTGCCACTGTGGCAGGGCATTCCCTTCTGTTCTCTCTCTCTAATTAGCTGTTGTGGTTTGCAATAAAGGTGTTGAGTGGCCGCTGTGCTCAGTCTCTAGCCCTCATTCAGCCCGCAACTCCCTTCCCCCACATGGCCTTCGACTACAATGTAGTTGGTGATCGCTTCTCTGAGTTGACCTTTCCCCGGAACGTGAGGCCAGCCGCGAAGCCATGGGGTCAACCTCCTGGTACTTATTTCTACGGTTCTTGGGTATTAGTCCCCCACTCTGATATTCTATATACCATAGATGAGTGCAGTCTTTCTATGTCTGTCTCTCTCTTTCTGACTCATTTCACTCAGCATGAAACTTTTCATGCCCATCCACTTAACTACAAAATTCTTGACTTCCTTTTTTCTAACAGCTGCATAGTATTCCATTGTATAGATGTACCAAAATTTCCTCAACCAGTCATCCGTTTTGGGGCATTCGGGTTTTTTCCAGATTCTGGCTATTGTAAACAGTGCTGCGATGATGGGAGGCATCACCCTCCCCAACCTCAATCTTTACTACAAAGCAGTAACAATTAAAACAGCATGGTACTGGAACAAAGGCAGAGCCGTAGACCAATGGAACAGGGTGGAATATCCCTACACACAACCCCAAATGTATGATCATCTAATCTTTGATAAGGGAGCAAGAGATGTGAAGTGGAGCAAGGAAAGCCTCTTTAACAAATGGTGCTGGCACAACTGGACAACCACATGCAAAAAAATGGGTTTAGACCTTGACCTGACACCATGCACAAAAGTCAGATCAAAATGGATTAAAGACCTCAACATTAGACCACAAACCATAAGGTACATTGAAGACAAGGTCGGCGAAACCCTCCACGATATTGAAGATAAAGGTATCTTCAAAGGTGACACGGAACTAAGCAATCTAGTAAAAACAGAGATAAACAAATGGGACTACATTAAACTAAAAAGCTTCTGCACCGCAAGAGATACAGTGACCAGAATCCAAAGACTATCCACAGAATGGGAAAGGATATTTACACAATACCCATCAGATAAGGGGTTGATATCAATGGTATATAAAGCACTGGTTGAACTCTACAAGAAGAAAACATCCAACCCCATCAAAAAATGGGGCGAAGAAATGAACAGAAACTTTACCAAGGAAGAAATACGAATGGCCAAAAGGCACATGAAAAAGTGCTCTGCATCACTAATCATCAGAGAGATGCAGATCAAAACAACCATGAGATACCACCTCACACCACAGAGACTGGCACACATCCAAAAGAACAAAAGCAACCGCTGTTGGAGAGGATGTGGGGAGAAAGGGACCCTTCTACACTGCTGGTGGGAATGCCGGCTAGTTCAGCCCTTTTGGAAAACAGTATGGACGACTCTCAGAAAACTAGAGGTTGAGCTCCCATTTGACCCAGCAATACCACTGCTGGGAATATATCCCAGAGAGGCAAAAAAGTACAATCGAAACAACATCTGCACATGTATGTTCATCTTAACAACTCAATTTTTAAAGTGTTTGTCTTTGGGCCACAGAAATACTGAAGAGCAAACTTGCCTTAAATGAATCTGAACTGGGTTTGGTCACCAGCCAGCATACAGTATCTCAAGCACTGCCTGGAGTTTTCCCGAACCACAGAGCCAGGAGTAAGCACACAGCTGTGTTTGCCCAAAATCAGAGAAAGAGAGACAGAGACAGAGACAGAGACAGAGAGAGAGAGAGAGTGAGAGGCCAGATATATGTTTTTACAACATACAACAACAGTTCTAAGTTTATCTCCTAAGATAAACGTTGAGTACAAAATGGTAGTAACAGGGGTATGGTGCCATCAACAGGTCAACCTACACCTGTGGGGTGAGTGCATCAGCAGCCTGATGATGCCTTCAAGCTTCCTGACACCCCATATTTGCTGCTATGCATTTGGCCAGACCCCAACAACTTGGGACCAAGTTTACCAAGAAGTAAATGGTCAAAAGTTAAGTATGTAGGAGCCATGCCCACCAACCACCTCTGTTTCAGTCATACAAGCTCATTTATTGGCCTTATTTCAGAGACCCATAGATAAATCTCGAAAGGAATCAAAGGCCACAGTTAATCTCGGACCTGAGCATGGCTGAACAGACAGAAGCAAGTTGGAGTGGGGTGGATTGGCCTGATGGCCCACCCAAGCAGAGCCCCCAGCAGCCACTTGCTTCCACAATCCAAAACCGCCACTACGACCTCTTAGCACCTTATTGCAAACCATGATGCATAAAAGGAAAAGGAGAGAGAGAGCAAGAAGGAAAGTGCCTCCCATAGAGGGATTTTGGGGGTTGGGGTGGGGGTTTGTGGAATGGTGGTGGTGGGGAAACAGGGGACATTGGTAGTGGGTGGTGTGCACTGGTGGAGGGATACGTGCTGAATCATTGTATGACTGAAACCCAATAATGAAAAGCTTTGTAATGGTCTATTTCATGAATATCCAATTAAAAAATTTTTTAAATTAGTGTGAATGAGGGTATGGTGCCGCCATCAGGTCAACCTGTACCTATGAGGTGAGTACATCAGCAGCCTGATGGTGCCTTCAGGCTTCCTGCTACCCCAAAATTGCCTCTGTGCCTTTGGCCGACCCCAACAACTTGGGACCAAGTTTACCAAGAAATTAAACAGCCAACAGTTAGGTATGTGGGAGACACACCCACAAACCACCTCTGACTCAGCTATATAAGCTCAACACAGGCGGGGCAGGGTTGGAATGGGAGTGAGGGGGCGGCAATACTGGGAATTTTGGTAGCGGAAAATGTGCACTGGTGAAGAGATGGGTGTTTGATGATTGTATGACTGAAGCTCAAACATAAAAGCTTTGTAACTGTATCTCATGATGAATCAAAAACGGGAAAAAATAATAACAAAATAATAAAATAAAATTAACATTAGGAAAATACTAGTGTGGAGTTCATGCCCAGCTCAGTCAACTTAATCAATGGCTGAATAAATAGCAGTACTCCCACATTTCAAAAAAATGGTAATAAGAGAAAGTTATGGAAATCATGTAAGTAAAATATGTAAATTCATCAATATGAAGTTTAGTAAAATACATGAAATCGCTATAGAAATACAAAGATATATTAAACCATTAATGATCCACCTAAAGGTAACTATTTATAACAACACAAAAATAAAAAAATTAAATGCATTTACATCAATGGATGCATTATCCATAAAAAATGTTAGAAAGAAACTAGTGATCTTACAGACACATTAAACTAAATGAACACGATACTGGTTTTTTGTTTTTAACCTGTTAACTATAGTTTCATGCATATATAGTTTTAGCACTACACCCATCATCAGAGTGCCCCACCTCCCCCTACCTGTGTTTCTGATCATTCATACCCACCCATCCACATAAACTCCGTTCTGTGAATAAGCTCTTCAATTCTGTTGCCTTTGTTTGTTCTGTTACTGTGTATCTTATATCCCTCACGAGTGATCCTTCTGTATCTGTTCATTTCATTCTCACTGACTTCACTCAGCATGATACCCTCTAGCTCCATCCATGTAGTGACAAATTGCATGGTTTTATCCTTTCTTACAATATTCCATAGTGTAAGTATAACACAACTTCCTGATTCACTCATCCATATTGGACATTTGGACTGTTTCCATAGCTTGGCTATTGTACTGAATGCTGCAATGAACATAGGTGCATATATCCTTTTGAATTAATGTTTTTATATTTTGTCAAGGGGCATCGGTGTTAAGAAGTGGTATTGATGTGCTGTATGAGAGTCCTATTTTCACTTTAATAAAAAGAAATTTTTATATTTATTTCCATAAAGATTGAACCAGACATTCCCACCAAGAATGAATGAGAGTTCTCTTTTCACCACATCCCTCTAGTCATTTCTTTGGCAGTGGAAAAGTTTCACAACCTGATGTGGTCTTCTTTGTTTTTACCTGCTTATATTTTTCCAGTGGTTCTTAGTCAAGTTTCTTCCTGAGACAATTTCAGGGAAAGTTATGTTATGTTTTTTTGGTTTAATTTCTATTTTGGGTCGAATATCAAGATCTTTATGTGAACTAATTTTGTTTATGGTACAGAGAGGGACCCAGATTCTTTTTTATTTTCTTATATGTGGCTATCTTATTGTCCCATTATTATAGAGTCTTTCCTTGTATCTCATCATGGACCTAGCTCCTTTGCCAAGATATTAAGGAGCTACCCAATCGCTTTCCTTTGCCTTTGAGTACTTTTTTTTAAAGTGTGTATAGCATTTTAATTTTATTTATTTATTTTTTCTTTCTTTTATTAGTTCACCATGTGGAAAGTTACAAAGCTTTCAGGTTTAAGTCTCAGTTATACAATGCGCAAACACCCGTCCCTTCACCAGTGCACATATTCCACCACCAAGAATCATAATATACCTCCCCCTTCCCCCCACCTTTGAGTACTTTTAACTCTCATTGTATTTTTATCAAACCGATTATTGTTCAGGATTATGTTATATCATCTCCATTATTTGTGATTTATTTTATCTACCAAAATATGTTTTGGCATATCCAATACACCAAGGGTAGCTTGCCAGGCTCTGCTGTGTGGGCTCCATACTCTCGGTAGCTTGCCGGGCTCTCAGAGAGGGGCGGAGGAATCGAACACGGATCGGCTGAATGAAAGGTGAACGCCCAACCGCTGTGCTATCGCTCCAGCAAACAGTAACAATAGCTCTCTCAATGAGAGATGTTACTGGTGCCCGCTCGAGCAAATCGATGAGCAACGGGATGACAGTGACAGTGACCAAAAATTGTGATTTTTTCAGTCCAGAAAATAAACCTAATTTGATTTCTCTGACAGTGACAGTGATACAGAAAAATAAGCTTGCATAAATAATATTTCTAATTTTAAAATATAAAATTCCCATTATGAAATATTAATGATTCCTAAATATTTCCTTAGACATGTGAGTTCATTCTGGGCCTGATCAGCTTAGAGTTCAGGACTCAAGACCTAACTCATACAACACCACCAACCAAAAATTTACCAGAAGTTCCTAAATTCTCCAGCACCACTAAGAAGGTCTTTATTTTTTATTATGGGTTCAAATGAATTTTGCCCTTTCATTAAATAAGTACAATGATGCAATTTTGCAATTTTTATGTCTCTATTGGATGTTTCCGTCATTCCCAAGAAATGCAGTTAGAAATCGTTGATATCTTGACTCAGGTGAAGTTACAACAGATGTATAAAAGTCCAACACGTCATACACTTCATGTGTACACTTAACTTTTTTCCTTTTCACAGCAGTTTGAAAATGTAGGGGGGAGTAACTACAATGAGTGATGGTTTTCTGATTGAAAAGGCTATGATGATAAGAGGGTCTATATTACATAAATTGTGAACTTTCTGTATTTTGCAGCAAATATATGTGACTTTTAGGATACAATTTAGTTCAGTTTCTCAAGCCTTGGATCTCTTCTCTGCAGGTCTTTGGAGCTCCTGTGTGTGCTGACATTTTAGGAGAGTTTATCCAGTGCTCTCATTGATCATGAAGTGCAGAATAGTAATTCTTGCCTTTGGGCATCATCACTGACTTTAGGCAGATAAGGGGACCCCTGAGGTTTCCCATTGAGAAGTGTGAAATCTCCTAGACTGTTAACCTTGCTGCGATGTCCCAAGGGCATCCTTCAACCTCCCATCTACAGGTTACCAAGGCCGTAAACACATTTTTTGGTAGAATTTTATATAGAAAAAGATTTGACTGTTGATTTGCGTGTAATCTAGGATTGGTTGGGTTCTAAATCAATTTCTAGGATGTTGCTGTTTTTAGGTAATTGTGTATAGTGGTTAGATCCAAGTTGTGTATGTCTGTTCCAGTGTTTGAGGGGACATAAGGATAATATCTTGTAGGGTTAAACTACTGTTAGTTTATAGATGTTCAAAGCACAAGAACAGAAGTTACTATCTTACTTAGCAAAGCAATTTTAGAAACATAAAGTATCCATTTAGTAGTTGACCCATAGTGGTTGGTTTTTGTTTTTGTGACATATCCAGGGATGCTCAGTGTTTGCTCCTGGTTCTGCACTCAGGGATCACTCCTAGCAAGGCTCCAGAACCATATGGGACTCCAGGGAGAGTATCGGGTTGACTTTGTGCAAGGCAAGCTCTTTGGCTGCTCCACTACCTCTCCAGTATTTGCCTTGCAAGCAGCCAACCCGGGTTCGATTCCTCCGCCCCTCTCGAAGAGCCTGGCAAGCTACCGAGAGTATCTCGCCCACACAGCGGAGCCTGGCAAGCTACCCTTGGCATATTCGATATGTCAAAAACAGTAACAACAATTCTCACAATGGAGATATTACTGGTGTCCACTCGAGCAAATTGATGAACAATGACAGTGACAGTGACAGTTACTATCTCTCTAGCTCACCCTACAGTGCTTTAAGGACTAATGTTGAGGAAAAGTGACATTCACACACTGGCCTGGACACTTTATAATTGCTTTACTTAACATTACAAGTCTCAATTCATCTGAAAAATGAGGATGCAAACTATTCCCAGCAGGGAAAACAGAAAATTTCCTTTTTAATTTTACTACCAGAATATGATATATTTTGGTAAATATCATTCACAACCGTGGTACATATGACAAAACATTCTGCTATGATTCTCAGCATAAATCTTTGTCTAATGTAATGCTTCAATGTCTATCTTAAGTTTATTTAAAAATTCTAATCTACATATTAAGTGTACAATGAGACAGAATGGAATAATGTTCTGATCCCACACCCTTCTGCAGCCACAAAACTAGCTGCTTTGTTCATCACCCCTCAAAAGGAAAGGCTCAGGAAGTTAAGTCTGCAGTATCACTTTTAACTGGGTGATAGCTTTGGGGTATGGACATGACTATCGAGGCTTCCAGAGTACAGGGAAGTGGGGGAAGGTAGCTTATCCCAACCTCCAAAAGCCTGAAGATTTCAGTCACAAAACCCGCATACCCAAATTATATCTCAGTGAGGTCCATCCCGAGATGATGACCTCTTAGCACCTGTATTGCAAACCACAGTGCACAAAAGGAGAGAGACTAAAGTTAAAAAATGCCTGCCATAGAGGTGGGGGGTATTGGGGAATGGTGGGAGGGAAATGGGGGGACATTGGTGGAGGGAAGTGTTCTCTAGTGGGAGGATGGGTGTTGGGTCATTGAATGACTGCTAAAATCTCGGGGCTGAAAGGAATAGAGACGTTACTGCTGCCCACTTGAGTAAATTGATAAACGATGGGATGACATTGACAGTGACAATATGTGGTAGGGGTTCAATTTTATTACCATCTGAATTTCCAACTGAGATCCATTTATGAAAAGATGCTCTTCATAATATACACATTCAAATTCAAATTCACACTGAACACAATGGCCACTGAACACCTTTATTGCAAACCACAACACCTAATCAGAGAGAGAGAGATCAAAAGGGAATACCCTGCCATAGTGGCAGTGTGGGGTGGGGGGAGATGGGACTGGGGAGGGCGGGAGAGATGCTGGGTTTATTGGTGGTAGGGAATGGGCACTGGTGAAGGGATGGGTTCTTGAAATTTGTATGGGGAAAACACGAGCACAAAAATGTATAAAACTGTAACTGTACCCTCACGTTGATTCACTAATTAAAAATAAATAATTTAAAAAAGTGTGATGAGGATCATCTAGAAATTTCCTGTTTTATAGAGAGAGAGTATGGGGACTATTGTCTGCCATGGAGGCAGGGAGAGGGTGAGAAAGAGGAGGTATAACAGGGATATTGGTGATGGGGAATGTACACTGGTGGAGGGATGGGTGTTTGATCATTGTGTGATTGTAACCCAAATGTGAAAGCTTGTAACTATTTCACAGTGATTCAATAAAATTTAAAAAATAAATAAAAATTAAATAAAAAAATTCAAATTCACTTATGTTTTTCTCTTACTAGTTTGTTCTTTTAAGGTAAATATACTTCACATATAATATTTTATAATTTTTTTTCTTTTTTTGCTTTTTGGGTCACACCTGGCCATGCACAGGGGTTACTCCTGGCTCTGCACTCAGGAATTACCCCTGGCCGTGCTCAGGGGACCATATGGGATGCTGGGATTTGAACCCAGGTCGGCCGCGTGCAAGGCAAATGCCCTACCCGCTGTGCTATCTCTCTAGCCCCAATATTTTATAAATTTAAAGTGTGAAATCTGCTTATTGTATATTTTTGTACAATGAATTCCTTTATTGCCCATTTAGCACCACTTTTAGTTCACACAATACATTTATTCACAACAATTTTATTTTATTATTTAGTTTTTTTAGACATTTTGGGGACAGTCACAGAAACACATCATACTATTTTTAGCAATATTTCTTTTTATGTAAAGGTGGAATCATTAAATATCTATTTCCCTATTGTTGGACATTTAGGTTAGTTATCATTTTTCTACTTTCAACATCACAAATGATGCTGCATTCCTTTAGTGTGCACATGCTTACTAATTAAATTCAATATTATTATAAGCCTGAATCAGAAATATAAATATGAGATAACATAAACAATCAAAAAAATGAAGCTACTCTCACAATGGCCAAATTATTTTTATACTATTAAATAATAGATAAATAGTAAAATAAGCAAATATTTTAATATTTATCGTTAAAATAGAAAATGATAAGAAATATACAGACATGAACATTATTAAGACCTGAAGTCATTGCAAGAATCATAAACAGTAAAGGGAGAATCCAAAAGAGGAAAGAATTGCTTCCCAAAATGGCACAAGTGTGCTCTGAAAGTTAATTCCATCTTCCTCACAAATTCGCATATAAATTTTAATCATAATCTCAAAGAATTCTGATAAAATTAAGCACATGTAATGAATCTTTTCCTGAGAAGCAGTTATTTCTAAATGGCAATGATGTTGGAAACAGGAACATTTCTTAGGAAAATGAAGCATCAGAGAGGCTCCGAGGACTGAGGCTGTGTGAGATTCAGACTCCGGAGAACCAGGATAGGAATTCAGAGGTAGCTCAGCCTCCAGACCCTGGCCTTAGCATTAGAGCAGATGTGTGTGGAACTCTTGAGTCACCTGCGTTATCAGGGCTGAGAATTTGGATTCTGCTGTCAAAAAGACGGGAGAAGCAAGAGGCATGGTCCCTGCACAGACTGTTAGCCAAAACTTCTTGTTTGATGCAAATGTATGAGATTCTCATTTTCTCCATTTCAGCTTCCCTCTGTTTTGAAATTTATCTTTAGGAAAATTTTTACAGAAGTTTGTTGGGGTCAAAAAAGAGTGCTATGCTCTTTTTTAAGTCTTTTTAAAGTCATCAGACACATATAAATTTGTTCCGTCAAATTCTGTAGAAAACAAAATATCCAAAAGATGTCATTTCCTATAAGGGTTAGGAAGACAGGTATACGGTTGGGCTACCACAAGTTTGTGAGGGACGGGGTGGGGGGCAGGGGGGTGTAGGTAAGATAGAGAAAGAACCGGTATGACAATGATAGTTGGAAATGATCATGCTGAACGACAACTGAGTGTTAAAAATAGGTAAAGAGATATACGTGACAACCTTTCAGTATCTGTATTGCAAACCACAAAGCCCAAAAGGAGAGAGAGAGATAGAAAAAGAGAGAGGGGGGAGAGGGAGAAAGAAGTACCAGCCATAGAGGCAGGCTGGGGCTGGGGCAGGGGGTAATGGAAGGGAAATTGAAGACACTGATGCTGAGAAATGTACACTAGTGGAGAGATGGGTGTTGGAACACTATATGACTGCACCTCAATTATAAACAGCTTTGTAAGGGTCTATCTCACAGTGATTCAATTTTTTTAAAAAAAGATATCATTTCCTGGGGAAATAATGGGAGGAAAGAAAGGAGAAATTTGTAAACTGGTAGTCAAGATTTTCTGTTGGCATTGGTCTCATTACTAAATCCTAATAAGATCTCAACAGTTACCCACTCCATTTTTAAGAGGTACAAGATTTAACACCCAGGACACAAATTTGTTATACTGTTGACTTAGAAGAACTTACTGTGGTATCAAAAACTGCAAAAACTGGGTGTAAAAATAAGAGACACTCTGAACAGGCTCACACAGATTTTGGCTAAGATTTCCTTATGCTCAACAGCTTCCCCAAGCCCCTCTTCATGTCTTTGTTTCTCAGACTGTAGATAAAAGGGTTTAGCATGGAGGACAGAACTGTGTAGACAATCGTTGCCATGCGGGTGCTAATAGTGTAGCTGGATAAGGGTTGTAAATATTCATAGAAGATGCTCCCATAAAAGAGTGTCACCACAGTCAGGTGAGAACCACAGGTAGAGAAGGTTTTGCGTTTCCCAGCAGCTGAGGGGATCTTGAGAACTGCAATAAGGATTCTTAGATAAGATAAAACAATGCAAAGAAAGGGGGTCACCAGAGCAATAGGTGCTTCTGTCATTATCACAATTTCATTGAGGAATGTGGAGGTGCAAGACAATTTCAGCAGAGCATTGATGTCACAGAGGAAGTGGTAGATGACATTGGAGTCACAGAAGGTGAGCAGATTCAGCAACAGTGTGTGAAGCAGTGAGTGGAGGAGAGAGAATGAGCAGGAGAAGGCCACCAGCAGGACACAGCGCTGGTGGCTCATGGTGGTGACATAGTGGAAGGGGTCACAGATGGCCACGTAGCGGTCAAAGGCCATGACTGCCAGGAGGCAACTGTCAATAGTGCCCAAAGCATAAATAAAATACATCTGTGTCACACACCCAACATAGGAGATGGTCTTCTTTTCTGACAAGAAGTTCACTAGCATCTTGGGGACAATGGTGGTGGTGAAGCCAATGTCAATGAAAGATAGGAAGCTCAAGAAGAAGTACATGGGGGTCTGCAGCTGGGGGTCAGAGCGGATGGCCAGGATGATAAGCAGATTCCCAGTTATAGTGACCAGGTACATGATGAGAAAGATGACAAAGAGTGGTACCTGGTCCTCAGGTCTGGAGGAGAGTCCCAGGAGGATGAACTCAGAGACACTGTGGTTTTGGTTGACTGTTTCCATAATTGTAGAAGCACCTAAATTAGAGAAGGTTGAAACATCAATACCTATCTCTTGCATAGCAGTAACTGTAACAAAGCTACCTTTTTTTTGCGTGTTCCTAGCCTTATTTACTGAATATACTTAAGTACTCCAGAGAGTTAATGTAATGTCATGGATAAGAGCAGCTGATAAAACTTACATCAGCTAAAATAAGCTATTTGTGAAGAGAATGTCTTGTGAGTGTGAAATAAAGAGCTTAAGTGATCAAGTAAAGTTCTATAATACTAAGTCTCATCTTGGGAAAATGGAATATTAGAAATAAGGATGATGGTAATCTAAAGGCATAGGCTGTGTCTGAAAGCAAAGTTTTCTTCTTTTTGTCTTTTCAACATATCCTATACCTACTTATACTTATAAACAATGTGCTTCCATAAAATCATGGAATAAAGACAGTCTCGGCCAGTGATCAAGTAAGATTATCATCAAAAACAAAACCAGACTTAAGTGTTATGCTGAAATCATTGAGGTGCCAAATGAACATCACTTGGGAGACCACCCCCCTAAAAGAAATTGAATGTGACTTGAACAGTTTGGCACAGTAAAAAATACACTATTGTTAGGATATATCCCACAGATTAAGCAATATCATCATAATATCATCTGCTGTATTTTGTTGAATATGATGACCTCCAGTTCTACTCAAGGTGCAGCAAATGTCACAATTTTATAATAGAACAAAGAAACAGGCAATAATGAACAACAATAATCAATAATCTTGTCCCTGGATTATAACACTGAAGTTATCAAGGGGACAGAGCTGGAAGTGGAAGTGGAGGATGAGGGTGACGGGAAAAGTGGTGGACTATAGTAAGATAAGGACAGTGGTGAAAGTTATTGAGCACCTTGGTAGTGGAAGATGCTATGACTCTACACCAGGACCATAAATATTGATACTCTTTTGAAAACATGTGACCTTAACTTCAACAATAAAAAATAATTTAAAAATAATAATCGCTTGTCTTCAAAAAATAGCATTTTAGAGTAACTTTGCATTATCCTAACTTATATTTGAATATCTGACAGAGATTCAACAACTTGGCATCGGTCTCTATTATATTATCCTGCTCTTGTTTCATTGCTCCCTGCATTTCCTCAGCAAATACCCAGTGATCTTTCTTTAATGTCAAAATTTTTTTTATGCTGAACTGACATCTGTGGTCTTCCCATGCTCTTTGGCTCTGAAAAGGAGCTGAAATAAATACCTGAATGAGTGGATGATCAAGTGGGTGACACCCTGTTAATGTTCCCTTTCCATATGCTGGATCTTCTCACCCTACCAAATTGATGCAGTTCAGCTCAGTCAAAGCTGAACTGTTTGAGCTTCCATCCAGAGATAAGCGAGAAAAATTGAGAGGGAAGAGTAAAGAGCAGTGAGCAGAGTGCTCTAAATTTAAGAGGGATGAAGCACTTTCCATATGCTGCCTCCCACCCTGTGTTATTCCTGGGTTCTTGCTCAGCATTGTCCTGTTTTTCTGTTCTTCCTTGTACGAAGCAGAGGTTCCCTGTGTCACATCGATGAGAGCTCTCGAGTAGGGAGAAACTTAACAGCTTCTCGTGAATTTGAGTTCTGTTCTCCCAACATCTTTGCGATCCTTGCTGGGCTGAGGGAGCTCTGAAGTGTTCGTTCCAAGCTGACTCCTCAAGGGCGTTTGCTCTGTGACCTCTCTTAGTACAGAACTCACAACTACAACAGATTTGAGTGGAACTGTTCTCAAGAGGGCAGAGATCTCCCAAGGCATCCTTCAAAACTTTGAGGCCGTTGTCAGAGCCGTTCAAATCTCCAGGGTTTGTTTCCATGTCCTTAATGGTGAGTATCAAAGGTAATTAAGTTGGCCAGAGTGATAGAACAACGGGTAGGTTGTCTGGCACACGGCCAACCCTGGTTCAATCTCAGGCATCCCATATGGTCCCCCAAGCACCACCAGGAGTAATTCCTGAGTGCAGAGCAGAAATAACCCCTAAGCATTGTTGCTGGGTGTGATCCAAATAAATAAATAAATAAATAAAGGTCATGAAGTGCGCAAGGGCAAATTTCATGACTTCATCTCTCCTAACTGCTGCATAGCATTCCATTGTGTAGATGTACCAAGTTTCTTTAACCCTACTCATCTTTCTTAATTGGGTTGCTTTCCATGAGGCACATCCCCTTAGTTGTAGTGCTCACACACACTTGACTGCAGCGATCCCAGTAGTCATTTGTGATGCCAGGCATCACAGATTCAAAAGCAAAAATAAACAAATGAGACTACATCAATCTAAAAAGATTCTGACCTAAAAAAAACTCTAAACTAAAAACACCCTGCTGAATGGGAGAAAATATTTTCACACCATATAACCGAAAAAAGGTTAATATGTGGATGTGCCAGGGACAGGTGTGGGTCTGCAGCACTGCCCTGCTGTCTCCCCAACCCTGCTAATCCCCAAGTGAGCACCAGAGCAGATCCAGCATCAGGCCAAGGTACTCTGGAATCTTGGGGAACAACAAGCCTCCCAGAGAGAGGGGAACATTTCTTGAGATTTCCAAAAGTATGCATCTCCATTCCTTTCCCCTCTCAAAACAAATGGCACAATCAGAATGTGGCAGTTACAGTCCTACAAACAGGCACAACGGGAAAGCAGCAGAGAAGTCCACCACACTCAGTGAGCAAACTTGGTAGCCCTGAAGATTCAAGGTAATAACCCGCTATATAACCCCTCTGTTGAGGAATTTAGAGAGGAAATTTTGAGGGTGTTCAAATAGCTCAAAGAGACAATGAGATGAATAAAATGTAAGAGGATTTGAGAGCAGACATGATAAAACTACCTACAAGCAAAAATGACAAAACTAAATAATTTGGTAGATGAAATGAAAAATTCACTGGAAGACCTTAGCAGAAGAGTAACAGTAGCTGGGCACAAAATCAGTGAGTTTCAAGATTTGTTGTAGAAAACCTCCAGTAAAACAACAGAAGATGTGAGAAAATCTTCAAAATAAATTAACAGCAGAGAAGAGAACTCTGAGATGAATTCAAGGGGAATAATATAAGAATCGTCAGGGTCCCAGAGACCCAGGAAGGTAATTTCAATGAAGAAACATTAGCCAAGAAAACAATAATTACTGAGAAGTTTCCAGAGTTGAGAGTGGATGCACCCAGATTTAAGAGTCCCAAATAAAAATACTCCAAGACGCATCTGAATCAGAATGATGAAAGCCATAAATAGAGATATAATGAAGAGATCAATTAAGGGAATCACATACAAAGAAGCATCCTTGGGACTGGGTAGGGCGTTTGCCTTGCACACAGCCGACCTGGGTTCAATTCCCAGCATCCCATATGGTCCCCCAAGCACCGCTAGGAGTAATTCCTGAGCTCAGAGCCAGAGGTAACCACTGAGCATCGCTGGGAGTGACCCAAAAAGAAAAAAAAGAAGCATCCTTAATATTTATAGATTTATCATACAAGACCCTGGTGTACTGAATATAAAAGTTAATCTCAAGCAGAAATGGAAAAATAACTGAAACACCAGGAATTATACAGCTCACTACTGACTGATCAGTGGCTCATAGAGGAAATCACATAGGAAATAATAAGAGGACTGGAGTGACAGTTCAGTGGGTTTGATCCCTACCATCTCAAATGGTCCCCGCAGTCATACCAGGAGAGTTCCCTAAGCACAGAGATGGTAGTAAGCCCTGAGCACCACCAAGTGTGTCCAAAAAAGACTAAATAAAAAATCTAATGGCTATAGCCAATCCTTTTCAGTTCTTTCAAGCTATTGCCAATCCTTTCCAGGTTCTTTCAATAAATCAAAAAACCAGAAATGCTCCCTATGATGGTGCAAATATCATCCTGATAGCAAAAGCAGACAGTGACAGGCCAAAAAAAATTAAAGACTAATATGCTTGAAAAACATAGATACAAAGATCCTCAACAAAATACTATCACATAGAATCCAACAATTCATCAAAAAGTTACAATTTCTGTATTATAGTAATTAAGTCCAGGGATATTTAAGTTGGAAAATGAATCATTTCCCTTCCTGGAACAGCATGTAGCAAAAGTTTAGTTCACAGTCTGCATACATGGTTGCAAGCACTCGTGGGAACCCCAAGTCCTAAAGCTGTCTCTGGTTCCTGCTTGTTCCACATCCACGCGGCTGTGCAAAGGCATGGCCACCCGTGTCGAATCTCGGCCGGAGCCCGAGCTCCGGCCCCGGCCTGAGACTGCCCAGGTGTCCCGCGGCTGTTTCAACTTCAAAGCACATTTTTTTTTCCACGCCACAAAGTCCATACCTGCTCAAATGACCCACAAAATGTCGGACACCACGCCTTCTCCCAGAGGGGAGAGAGACCAAGAAAGAAGGATATTTCCTCCCTTAGCTAGCGTGGGGCAAAAGCTTAGTTCACAGTCTCCATACATGGTGATAGGCAAAAATCCTTAACAAAATCTTAACTAACCGAATCCAACAACATATAAAAATTCATAAACCCTGATGAAATGGGATTCATCCCAGGGATGAAAGGATGGTTCAATGTATGTATATCAATTTACATAATATGCCTCATTATTGAAAGGAAAGAAAATCATATGATCATATGAACTGATGCAGAGAAAGCCTTTGACAAGATCCAACATCTATTTGTAAGTTTTTTCCTTTATTTTTTATTAGCAACTCACCGTGAGGGTACAGTTACAGATTTACATATTTTCGTGTTTGTGCTTCGGTCATACAATGCTCAAGAACCCTCGCTCCACCAGTGCCCATTCTTAACCACCGATGATCCCAGTATCCCTCCCACCCCCTAATTCCAACCCCCCACCCCACCCTCTATTTGTGATTTTTTTAAAAATCCCTCAACAAAATAGGGGTGGAAGGAACATTATCAAGACAATAATGGCCCTCTATAACAAACCCACAATCAGTATTATTCTTAATGGTGAACGACTGGGAGAACTCTCTGAGATCAGGTACAAGGCAAAGATATCCACTCTTTCCATTTCTATTCAACATAGTTTTGACTACAGCAGTTAAGCAAAGAGATTAAAAACATTCAAAGGGATTCATATTGGAAAAGAACTCAAACTACCACTATTTGCACATGACATAACAATATACATAGTAGACCCCGAAGAGTCCATTAAAAAGATCCTAGAAGCAATTGATCAATACAGCAAAGTGTCCAGGTATTATGTCAATACACAAAAATCAGCAGCATTCTTATAGACAAAGGATAAAGCAGAGGAGAAAGTAATCAAGGAGTCTATCCCATTTAAAATAGTACCCAGAAACATAGAATATCTAGGAATCAGCTTAACAAAACACATGGGAAAGGTATACTATGATAGCTTTAAATCACTTTTAAAAGAGACAGAGCAGGATCTTAGGAAGTGGAAAAACATCCCATGCTCATGAACTGGAAGAATCAATATTATTAAAAGACTGTTCTACCTAAGCTATTGTATAGGTTTAATGCAATCCCATACAAATTCAGATGACATTCTTCCAGGATCTAAAAAAACGAATAATAAAGTTTGTATTTAATCATAAAATACTGTGTACATCCAGAACCCAAACTGAAAAATAAGGAAAAATAAGAAATTGGGAGGTATTTCATGATCTAATTTAGAATTGAATTTTAAAGCTATAGTGATCAAAACTGTATGGTACTGGAATAAAGATAGACCCTCCAGTCAATGGGTCAGAATCAAATATCCTATGACAAAACCCCATATATACACATATATGTATGTATATATGGGAAGTAAATTTTCCTTTGGGGAGTTGGGAGGTAGTTAATTTTTGATAAGAAACTGAGAACGTGAAATAGAGTAAAGATAGCCTCTTCAACAAATGATCTCAAGAGGATTTTCAGATTTCGATATCTTTTAGTTCACTGCTTACTGATAGAAACATAAGAGACTTGGCATATTAATTTTCAGCCTCCCACATTACAGTATTGATTTGTTGTTTCTGATTTCTATAGGTGCTTTTAGGATATACAGATGTAATTTATATACCATAAAGATCATTCTTTTAAAATATTCAATTCAATGGCTTCCTTTGATCTCAGTTCCTACTATGCAGACTCTCTCAAGGGACAAGAGACCAATAGGAGACCAGGAATGTGTTCTCTCCTGGAGGTCAAGGTCAGTGAGGTGGGACTTCAAAAGCAGCTGTAACTCTGCCAGGGCCATTCTGTGATGTAGAGGAAGGCAGATTCCATTCACACAGGCTTTAGAAGCCAGGTGTGTTCATGCATCTCTTCATAGCCAGGCAGGGTAGAGACCAAGATGTCACTGGCATTAGGGACATCTCCTGCAGAGGCTTTGTTGTTTTAGTCCCTTGGCCCCTGAACAAGAACCATCTCAAGAGAAAGGCAAGAAATTAGGCAATTAACTCTGTTGGCTTCTTCAACCAGAGACTTGGGGTTATGCTCCCCTGAGTCTTAATCCTGTTAGTAAGTAGGAACTTTCTGTTACTAGTTTATATCTTGTAAATTAGCATGGAAGAGATAAATATTCTTTAGTCAAGGATGCATTAGAGATGAGGATTCAGATAGCAGCTTGGACCAGAAAGAATTGGTACAGATCAGAGTGAGGTGAGGAATCATGACCTAGGTGTGTGTGTGTGTGTGTGTGTGTGTGTGTGTGTGTGTGTGTGTGTGTGTTCATGAATGTGTTTGTGTTCATGAAGGGTAGGACAGGGACAGAAATTACGAGTGTAAGAAAGGAATACAGTGAAGTAAGGAATGTGTTTCCTATATGACCTGTGTTTTCAGTGGTTAAGTTTCACATGCTGTTCAATGATGCTGCTGGCTACTTGTTGGTGGCCATACTAAATTAAACTAAAATTAAAATTTTGGATCCTCAGTTATACTAACTATATTTCAAATCCTCAATAATCACATGAAGCTACTGTTTCTGTATTTGACAGTGAAGATGTGAACCTTTTTTTTTTTTGCTTTTTGGATCACACCCAGCGATGCACAGAGGTTACTCCTGGCTCATCCACTCAGGACTTACTCTTGGTGGTGCTTGGAGGACCATATAGGATGCTGGGAATCGAACCGGTGTCAGCCGTGTGCAAGGCAATGCCCTATCCACTGTGTTATCGCTCCAGCCCCAGGTGGAACATTTTTATCACTGTCAAAACACCAATTATATAGTTCTGATCTTGAACATGAAAGACTGGTAATCTCTCGACCATTCATATGTTTAGACTTGTTGATGTGTATAAGCTGATTTGTTTTTGTTGCTGTTATTTATGCATTTGACTACATTGCGGTTTTTAGTGTATATTGTGGAATATTTGTATGTTTTGGTTTATGAGTTGTCTTATAACTGGCTGTTGTATTTCTGTGTTTATTTTATTTTTTTTTTTGCTTTTTGGGTCACACCCAGCGATGCTCAGGGTTACTCCTGGCTTTGCACTCAGAAATTACTCCTGGCGGTGCTTGGGGGACCATATGGGATGCCGGGGATCGAACCCGGGTCGGCCGCGTGCAAGGCAAACGCCCTACCCGCTGTGCTATCGCTCCGGCCCCCTCTGTGTTTATTTTAAAATAGCTTTATTGAGGTGTAATTCAGATACAAAAACATATTTAAACAAATTATGAATTTGGACACTTGCATACAGATATAAAACTATCAAAAGCTCATCAATATGTCGTCACTTCCAAAACTTTCCCTGCCTCTTTTAATAGCAAGAATATTTCACTTAAAAGCTACACTCTGAATGAACTTATATGTGCATAATACAGTATTATAGGTACTACACTGTACAGAAGCCTTTTAGAACTTGTTAATCCTAAATACTAAAACTGTATCAAATGAGAGATTCTTTTTTATCTCAGCTCTCAGAAGCACCATTCTATCTCTGTTTCTATAAGTTTAACTATTTTAGGTGTACTTCATACAAGTGGAACCATGAAGTTCTCCTTTTGTGACTGGGAGTTTAATTTAGCTTAATGTCCTCCAGATACTATCACACTGTGAGAATTCCATCTTGTTAAAGACTAAATAATATTCCATTGTGTATGCATATGACATGTAATCTTTACCCATTCAACTATCAAAGGGTGTGAAGGCTACTGGCATAAATTAACTCTTGTGTACTTCTACAGTAATATGGGCACTAGCTTTCTCTTTGAGATACTGATTTCAATTACTTCAGTTCTGCTCAGAAGTAGTTTACTAGAGAGCATGATACTATTATTTTTGTATTTGGAGGAACTGCTTATTATTTTTTATGTTGGAAACACCATGTACATTTCCAAAAACAGTATAAAGCTGTTTCAGTTTCATGTTGTTAAGTTGTATTGGATTCCACAACATGTTTTAATTGTGTGAAATTGATATAAATCTGTGCAAACCTCTATAGTTTCTGTTAGAATAAGTACAGTTCAGAGAGGGCTAATGGCATGTGTTTGAGTTGTTTTTTCCTGCTACTCTGTCACACTGTCTTGTTCTGACTACTCTTGAAAGACCCTAAGACCCAGACAGCTAAACGAGGGACAAGGCATGTGCAGCATGTGCAGCTGCCCAGGTGAAATCATCTCCCAGTTCCACCCATTCTGTCTCAATTCTAGATACAAACAAGAAGACATTAGCAAGGTCTTCATGCTACTTTGTTAGAAACATGTCCATGTGGTTCATAAGCTACTGAAGTAGTTCATGCTGTCTCTAAGATTTACACTATTTCAAAAACTCATGCAAATTGTTGGATTATAGTTCCAAGCATTTTAGGTTTAATATTTAGTTGTTCTTTCTCCTCCTTCAGGGAGCTTAGGTTAATTGAATCACACCCCCTCTAGCACTTCTGGGAGCACAATCTATCCCACAGGGGTATTTCCAACCCTCTATGTTTATCTTTAACCTCTTCTTTGCATTCTTCTTTACCTAATCGTTAGTCGCAAATATCTCCAAATTTGACACTGTAACTTGTAAAGTCAGACCTCCTTATAGCTCTGGATTTTGTATATGTAAGTAAAATATTACATGCTTGAACTTAGCCAAAAGGAGGGCTGGAGTGATAGTGCAGCGGGTAGGACATTTGCCTTGCACATGGCCGACCTGAGTTTGATTCCTCCGTCCCTCTCGGAGAGCCCAGCAAGCTACCGAGAGTATCTCACCTGCACAGCAGAGCCTGGCAAGTTACCCGTGGCGTATTCAATATGCCAAAAATAGTAACAACAAGTCTCACATTGGAGAAGTTACTGGTGCCCGCTCAAGAAAATCAATGAGCAACGGGATAACAGTGACAGTGAAGTAAAATATTGCTTTTCTCTTTCCTCTATGTACTTTTTATATTTTTATTTTAGAGCAATATCCTTTTTATATAGATACAGAAAGCAATTAATGCTATACTTTTGTAATGTGGGAGTTAATTGATTCTGAATAATATTTACTCCTGGACATCTGTCATATTTACTTTAATGAAGCCTCAGTTGCCCTTAGATTGACCTTAGTTCTTGCACCCTAAAAGTTGGGTCCCACTGAGGGACTTGGATGAACCCAAGGCAAGCTCTAAGCTACCCTGACGTCGACATGGGAAAGCCTAAGGGTCATAAGAAGTATAATAAGTTAAGAACATGATCATGGAACAAACTCTGACATTATCCAAAATAAATAACTAAATAAGAACCACGTTGGGGTTAGGAAAAACTAAACTGACCTGAGGACTGTGGTCTGGGAAATATAGTGAGGTGTCCCCAGAAAAAGCCACCCTTTACCATGAGTTCAGAGAGACTATTTAAGTTTGATCGAGGGTATAGATAAAAGTCTATATCTCTTATTGCATTCATACAAGATGATTAAAAATATTATTAAGAAGTAAATTGAATATGATTGTTTAGACGGATTCCAGTAAAGGAAAGGAGAAAGCAATACGCCCTTAGATGGATTTTCACCCTTGGGCAGATCTCCTCGAAGGAATCTAGAGTGCTGGAGTCCCTAGATGCTTGATTGGATCTCCTTGGAGAATTTCCCCTGAAGGTAGGGCTTTACGACTGTTCATTATTTATGCTAATGCTCAGTCATACCTATGTGTGTAATTGCTGCCCCCAACCCTTCAAGATTTCCCTATAACAATGCTGATTGATTTGGATAAAGTGCTTCTGGTTACCAGCCTGTGGACCCATTCCTTTAGGCCATTGGCCAGGGAATGGTCATTGGCCCTGAATGCACCTGGGGACCCCAGTCTCTGCAGGACAGTGACTCACACAAATAGCACCTAAACAGGGATACCTCGGACACAAACAGATATGTAGAGAAGCTATTAGTCCATTGTATTGATGACCCTTTCATAACTAGCTTATTTTATGTCACATACCCTGTCAGGGTATGTCCACATTGTTACATGTATTCTGTATTTTCCACCTTTTAAAGATATAATAACATTACATTGTTTTTATATTTGCCTTATCTATTATTTTGCCAGCATGCAAGCATTTCTTCCATCACCAGCATTTGTGAATAATGCTACTTTGAGCAGGCAGCTTCCTTCTGCAACCCTGTTCTCAGTTCACAGGGGCACGTATATCCAGAAGTGGAATTTTGCATAATGTGATAATTCTGTTCAATTTTTTGAGTAATTGTCCTAATGTTTCCTTTAGAAGATGAACCATTTTATATTCTCACAAACAGTTCACAAGATTGCAGCATCTCCACATTCTAACCAACACTTGAAATTTTCTTATTGCTTTTAATAGTCATTTTTCCAACAGCACCAGAGTTGGAACACTAAATGTCTGAAACAACTGTATTATGAGCAACCTTGTAAATTACAGTGTTTTAATTTTAAGTCATTTTAATAAGCAATGTAAGTTTCTGTGTTGTGCACTGATTTTGTATATGGTAGCACTGTAGCACTGTCGCACTGTCATCCCATTGTTCATCGATTTGCTCGAGCGGGCACCAATAATGTCTCCATTGTGAGACTTGTTGTTAATGTTTTTGGCATATTGAATACGCCACGGGTAGCTTGCCAGGCTCTGCCTTGTGGGTGGGGTACTCTCGGTAGCTAGCCGGGCTCTCCAAGAGGATGGAGGAATCGAACCCAGGTTGGTCACGTGCAAGGCAAACACCCTACCTTCTGTAATATTTATGCAACACATGTACATAGTATGTAGTTTAATTCTCTTAATGTTGTGAGTAGCATGCACATAAGGTGAAAAAATATACATGGATATACAGGTAGAGATAGAGAAGGAGAAATATTTAGGATAAGAAGAATCCAGCAAAGCACATTAAGAAGTCACTACAGAGCCCTGCTTTTAATCAGCAATCTATGAAATTGCTCCCTAGTAAATGTGCGCCCCTAATGCCCCAAAGTTGAGAGATAGTATGGGGGAAATTGTCTGCAACAGAGGCAGGTGGAGGGGTAGGATGGGGGATGGGACTTTGGGGACATCGGTGGTGGAAAATGTGTACTGGTGGAGGGATGGGTGTTCAATCATTGTATGACTGAAACTCAAACATGAAAGCTTTGTGAAAGATAGAACAAAAAGGAATGCCCTGCCACAGAGGTGGGGTGGGGTGGGGTGGGGTGGGGGAGATGGGGTGGGAGGGTGGGAGGGATACTGGGATCATTGGTGGTGGAGAATGGGTCCTGGTAGAGGGATGGATACTCGAGCATTGTATGACTAAAACACAAGCACGAAAAGTTGTAAGTCTGTAAAAAAATAAAAATAAAATTTAAAAAATGTTTTAAAAATCAAACATCTTGCTTATGGTGATTCAATAAAATAAATAAATAAATGAATAAATAAATAATGAATCACTTACCTAACCTGTGGGGAAAAAAGTAAAGAGAATGTGCTCCCCAAGAGAAGGACTGACTAATTTGCAATTTCTTCCTAGTGCCCGCCTTGATATCTACAAAGCAGAAATAATTTTTTAAAGAGTTAGATCTCATTTCCATTGAACAGCATATGTCACCTATTTTGTGCTCAAGACAGTGTCCACGTTTGAACTAAGTTCATTCACAACTTTCACCAGACAGAAACAGGTCCCTAACGGTGAGTGAAATGCACTGCACACCATCACTTGGCTGAAACTTGACACTATGGTAATTGTTGTGTTCGGTATTGCAAAGTTCCTGATATTTTCTATTTTCCTTCACTCCCAGAAGAAACTGGAGCAGCATGAGGCAGGAGAACCAGAGCAGCGTGTCTGAATTCTTCCTACTGGGCTTCCCCATCCCCCTGGAGCAGCAGTTCCTGTTCTTCACCCTCTTCCTGGTCATGTACCTGACCACCGTGCTGGGGAACCTGCTCATCATCCTGCTCATCAGGCTGGACTCCCGCCTCCACACCCCCATGTACTTCTTCCTCTGCCACTTGGCTCTCACTGACGCCTCCTTTTCATCGGTCACGGTTCCAAAGATGCTGCTGAACATGCAGACTCAGCACCCAGCCATCTCCTACTCGGGGTGCATTTCACAGGTGTATTTTTATTTGGTTTTTGGCTGTGTGGACAACCTCCTTCTCTCGGTGATGGCATATGACAGGTATGTGGCCATCTGTCACCCTCTACACTACACCCTCATCATGAGGAACGAGCTTTGCGTGCTGCTGGTGGCTGGCTCCTGGATCATCTCCTGTAGCAGTGCCCTCTTGCACACCCTTCTCCTGGCCCAATTGTCCTTCTGTGCTGATAACATCATTCCCCACTTCTTCTGTAGTCTCTCAGTCCTGCTTAAGCTGTCCTGCTCCAACACATCTCTCAATGAACTGGTCATATTCACTGCAGGAGCTGCTACGGTTGTCTTTCCACTGAGTGGCATCCTGGTTTCTTATGGTTGCATTGGGGCCTCTATCTTACGGGTTCCATCCACCAAAGGTATCAGCAAAGTCTTGTCCACCTGTGGCTCCCACCTCTCTGTGGTCTCTCTGTTCTATGGCACGATTGTGGCGATATACTTTTCCCCTGCATCAAGCGATTCCAATAACAAAGACATGATTGCCTCTCTGATGTACACCGTGGTGACCCCCATGTTAAACCCCTTCATCTACAGCCTAAGAAACAGAGACATTAAATTAGCTCTGAGGACTCTTTTCAGAAAGAGGGTCCTCCTTGCCAAGTGAGAGTCATCCAGCTATGCTCTAATATCAGCCCTACTTTCAGATGCCTAAAAAAAATGTGTTCCTCAAAAAAAAACTAGAGATTGAGCTCCCGTTTGACCCAGCCATATCACTTCTGGGAATATACCCTGGGGGTCCAAAAACATACAGCAGAAACAACATCTGCACTCCTATGTTCAGTGCAGCACTATGCACAATTGCCAGAATCTGGAAACAGCCTGAGAGCCCAAGAACAGACGAATGGATAAAGAAACTATGGTACATCTACACAATGGAATACTACACAGCTATTAGTAAAATGAAGTCATGAAATTTGCCTGTAAATGGATGGACTTGGAGAGTATCATGCTGAGTGAATTGAGTCAAAAGGAGAGGAACAGATATAAAATGACTGCATTTATTTGTGGTATATTTTTAAAAAGTATGAAACTAATATCCAAGACCAGGGAAATGGGCCAGGATGACTGGTCACAAGGGTATGGGGGATGGAGGATAGTTAAGATAGAGGAGGGCCCATCATGGTAACACTAGTTGGAAATGATCACTCTGGACAAAAACTGAGTGTTGAAAGCAGGTAAAGGGATATACATGATAACTTTTCAGCATCACTATTGCAAATAATAATGCCTGAAATAAGAGAGAAAGAAAGAGACAGGAGAGAGGTGCCTGACGCAGAGGAGGCAGTCAGGGATTGGGGAGGCCTTAAGAAGGGGGAGGGATACTCTGAGAAAATACACTGGTGGAGGGACAGGTGTTGTAACATTGTTTGACTGAAACACAATCATGAAAAGTTTCATAATGCTCTAAAACAAAAAAAAATGTGTGCGTTTGGGAGCCAGAAAGGTAGCATGGCAAGTGAGGTACTTGCCTTACATATGACTGGTTCATTCCCTGGCATCTGGCACCCTATATGACCTCAAGTTTGCCATGAGTGATCCAAGAGAAAGCCCTGAGTGATGCTGGGTATGGCCCAAAAAAAAGAGAAAGAAGAGGAGAGGCAGAAAGAGAGAGAGAGAGTGAGAGAGAGGGAGATAGATAGGTAGATAGATAGATAGATAGAGAGAAAGAGAGTTGTCTATCCATTTGTCCAGCATCCTCCCAGCTGTACCTCCAACGGCAGCTGTTTGGTATCCAACCCCTTTTTTATTGAGAAGAACCTGTGGCCACACCCACCCGTGCTCAGGGCCTATTTTTGCTCGGTGCTCAAGTTACACCAAAAGTGCTCAAGGACCATGCAGTGCTCAACAGAACCCAGACCTA
The DNA here is from genome assembly GCF_027595985.1 of Sorex araneus. Lineage (NCBI taxonomy): Eukaryota > Metazoa > Chordata > Mammalia > Eulipotyphla > Soricidae > Sorex > Sorex araneus. Next base: position 10,955,089 of record NC_073302.1, on the reverse strand, counting down.
CTACATGCATGGCATGCAGCCAACCCATTGAACCTTCTGCACTCACTTCAATCCCCTCTCTTCAGTCATTAGTCTTCCACAACCCTAAATATAACGTTGCCCACAATGCATATTTATTTTCATAAGCTTCAGAGGACAAAACATATTAGCAGGTATACAACTGATCTCATTGAACAGTTCCTCTATTTTCCTATCCTCTTTGAGAGAAATGATGGTTTGTTATATAATGAAATACATGCACACCACCTCTCTCAAAAGAAAATATGACATCAGATTTTTACACTCTTGTTTAAAATTAATAAAAATCTGTATATTGGGAATAGCCTATGTCTGTCTCGTTAATTTAAGTCTGGGGAAATGTGTGTTGATTTGCTCCTAAGCTGAAAGAATCCACTTCTAACAGAGAAAAAAAAGATATGCAGAACTTCCTAATTCATTGACACAAAAGTATGTACATGTATTTATGAATACTGTGTGCCAGGGTATATGTGCTAAACTGTGGGAACACTGGTGGAGGAAGTTGACACTGGTGGTAGGATTGGTGCTGAAATACATGTCTAAAACTCAACCATCAATAACCTTGTAAATCATGGTTCTTTAATAAGATAGAAATTATTTTTTAAATATAAAAATACTCAGATTGGGACTGGGTCTCTTTCATCCAGATCCCCCATTTTCCAGTAACTAGGCGGCCACACCTGGAAACTGCCCCACCACTTTGCGCGCATGACATCTTACAGCCTAGTTCTCCCTCTAGGAAAACCTGGCTATCTACCGAGAGTTTCCTGCCTGCATGGGAGATCCTGGCAAGCTCCCCATGGCATATTCATATGCCAAAACAGTAACAATGATGGGTCTCATTCCCCTGACCCTGAAAGAGTCTCCAATTCAGCACTGTTGGGAAGGACGAGTAACGAGAGGCTTCTAAAATCTCAGGACTAGGACGAATGGAGATGTTACTGAGACTACTCGAGAAAATCGACGAGCAATGGGATGATGATGATGATGATGATGATGATGATGATGTGCCAGGTATACAAGTCCTGAAATACAAGTTAAGAATACACAGGCCAGGGCTGGAGTGATAGCACAGCAGGTAGGGTGTTTGCCTTGCACAAGGCCGACCCAGGTTTGATTCCCAGCATCCCATATGGTCCTCTGAGCACCGCCAGGAGTAATTCCTGAGTTCAGAGCCAGGAGTAACCCCTATGCATTGCCAGGTGTGACCCCAAAAGAAAAAAAAATTTGAAAAAGTATTTGCACTTCTATGTTCATTTCAGTGGTACTCACAATAGCCAGCATCCCGGAACCGAAATACCCAAGAACAGTGAATGGATAAATAAATTGTGGCATATGTAGGCTTAATAATTACTATCCAGCATAAGAAAAGATTAAAATCTAGGGGCTGGAGCAATAGCACAGCAGGTAGGGCATTTGCCTTGCACGCGGCCGATCCGCGTTCGATTCCCAGCATCCCACATGGTCCCCCAGCACCACCAAGAGAATTCCTGAGTGCAGAGCGAGGAGTAAATCCTGTGCACAGCTGGATGTGACCCAAAAAGCCAAAAAAAAAACCCCAAAAAAGATAAAAATCTTGAAGTTCATTGGCATATGTATAGAATTACAGGATATCATACTCAGCAAAAGTTTTAAAGGGAGAAGCATAAATGTTAAAAGATGGTTCTTATATGTGGAGTATGAAGAATTTTTAAATGGAAAATAAAAATGACCATTGATAACAGATGTTAAATCAAATAGGTTTCCCTATATAACTGAGCTTTATAATGGAGATGATAAAGAAGGTGTAGGAGGAAATTAAGATGGTAGTAAACAGACACTGAATTCCGGATGGTGGGTGTGGTATAGCAGCTATTTGTGCTTAAAGCACCACCACTAACAGTATTGTAAATCACAGTGCCAACATTTCATAAAGTAAGTTTTACAAATTTTTATCTTTTTTATTGAGTTTCTGTGATTTGCAATACTGTTCATTACAACCTTCCATGCACAGAACTCCCACGCCACATCCATTACTAATGTACCCACTTCCCTCCCCCAAAAGCATCCAATATCCCTTCTTTCCAACCTGTTCCAGAAAAAAATATATATATAATCAAATAAATGTTGTTTCCCAGGGCTGTAGGAGATCTCACTGACACAGAGCACCTGAATTGCAGGCACCAGGCTGCCGACCCAAGCCCTTAGGCTACAGCATGTATCTAGAACAATCTTGACAACCCTGGCCGGTTAAGCCTGGAAATTTCCCTGTCTGTGATCACAAGTGATTTCCAGTTGTACTGCAGTCAGTTCTGTGTGAGCACCACAACTAACAGGGTGTGCCCCCATCAAGCACCCCTACTTAGAAAGATGTGAGAACAACATCACGATCAGTGACTGGAACTTCAGGCAAACACAACTATGAGTATCACAGTGACCTATGGCACGTCTACAGCCAGAATGTGAACGAGCACCCCAACTACAAGGCAGTGATCCCTAGCAGGCACATCTAAGAAGGCCCCATGGCTAAGGAAGTGAGCACAGAGATTCAGTGTAACACGATATGTGATCCCAACACACAGCACACTAACATGTGCAAGCACCACCCCTCTCCGCCTACCCCCCCCCCCCATATCATCACAACATCATCATCTACAAAGGGAAGAGAAGGGAGTAGATAAAAGTTCGATTCACAGAGAATTCAAACTGCAATGCTCTTCCTCCACTCAACACACACACACACTATTTCATTCAATATTTCATTTCATTATTTCACCTTCAATAGCCACAGTTGAAGATACTAACACGTTCCCTAGAGATCCAAAAGGCTCTGAAAATAGCCTCCTACTTCTGAAGACCACCTCAGGAGACCTCTGGCCCCTCGAGGAGAGCTCCACTCAATGCTGCAACTATTATGAGCTCCAGACCCAGAGAGGTCACAGAGCAAAGTCTCTTGAGGAGCTGGGTCAGAATGAGCACCTCAGAGCTCCCACAGGCCAGCAAGGATCCAAAAGATGCTTCGAGAAATAGAACTCAAGCCAGTGAGATGTTTAGTGTCCCTACTAGGAGAGTGTCCATCAGAGAGAGACTGGGCATCTTTGCCATGCACAGTGGGAAACATAGAAAAAAAAGATAATGCTGAGAAACAGCATCGCTCTGTTAAGAATGACACACACCTGGGAGGCAGTGTCTGGAAAACGCTTTATCATTCTAGAATCAAGAGCATGCTGCCAAGGGCGCTTCCCTCTCACTTCTCAGTTCTTCTTGCTTATAATTGACTAGAAGGTCCAACAAGTCAGCTTCGATAAGTGAAGTGAACCAATTTGAAAACCCGAGAAGACCCCAGCATATGAAAAGTGGACATTAGTAAGCTGACTGCCCACGTGACCATCCACACAATCAGGTACTTATTTCAGCTCTTTGGCAATGCCAAAAATTACTCCAAATATCACAGATTTTTGAAGACTGGTTTTGTATTTGGTTACTGGGTCAGGGTGTTTATTTCACGTCCTTTTGAGGAAGCAGATTCTTTTTTTTCTTTTTTTCTTTTTTTTGTTTTTTGGGTCACACTCGGCAATGCACAGAAGTTACTCCTGGCTCACTCACTCAGGAGTGACTCCTAGCAGTGCTCAGGGGACCATATGGGATGCTGGGAATCAAACCCAGGTCGGCCACGTGCAAGGCAAACGCCCTGCTCGCTGTGCTATCGCTTCAGCCCCAAGGAAGCAGATTCTTAGCAAATAGGAATGAAAGACATGGAAAAGACAGAAAAGGAAAAATACAACCTATGCTGTTATGTTATGACTCCAGATTCTTACTTCCCAAATTCCTCCCATTTCCCAAGTGAGAAACTTGATTAGTGAATTAATTAGTGTCCAAATTGACTTGACCACATCAGCCCTTCTTCATTTCACACACACCACGTTTTCTCTTCACACATATTCTCACTGATGTGTTTCACCAGTTGCACTCGTATCCGTGACTTTTCATTAGCTCTTCAGAATGCCCAAAATCACTCAGTGAGCAAGTAACGGAGGTCAAGTACCAACACTACCTTCTAATTGCAAGTCCGGTGCACTTTCTCCCACAACATACTTTATGGCACAGCCGTCTAAAGCCAAGCGACTCCTATTTTTTTTTCTTTTTGGGTCACACCCAGCGATACTCAGGGGTTACTCCTGGCTTTGCACTCAGGAATTACTCCTGGCGGTGCTTGGGGGACCATATGGGATGCCGGGGATCGAACCCGGGTCGACCGCGTGCAAGGCAAACGCCCTACCTGCTGTGCTATGCTCCGGCCCCCGCGACTCCTATTTTGAACAGTTGATCAGATACCTTGGCATTTCCAAATATAAAATCCTTTCAACAAGGGAAAAAAATGCATTTCCCATCAGCAACAATAGTCTGTGGTTCAAGAAATATTTTAAAACGCACTTAGGGGGAAATGTGTGTGAAGTGTATAGTTGTGTGTGCTGTGTGTTAAAAATGTAAGCAATTTGGGGGAAAATAGATCCTGTGTTTGTTTAATATACACTTTTACAACTTTAAAAATAGATAAGAATCACGGTGATTAAATCTTTAGGTCTTGAATTAGTCCTGTGCTTGAATTGCTTCTGCTACTTATTTGATGTGTGATTTTAGCAAAATATTTTAAGTCCCTTTCTCTGCTTCCTCATCCCCAAAATGAGAATAATTATAATATAACCCTTATAAGACCACGTAAGGGGCTGGAGCAATAGCAAGGCAGTAGGGCGTTTGCCTTGCACACGACCGAGCCGGTTTCGATTCCTTCACCCCTCTCAGAGAGCCCGGCAAGCTACCGAGAGTATCTCGCCCACACGGCAGACTGGCAAGCTACCCGTGGCGTATTTGACATGCCAAAGACAGTAACAACAAGTCTCAAGATGGAGATGTTACTGGTGCCCACTTGAGGAAATCATTGAGCAATGGGATGACAGTGACAGTGTGAATACTCATAAGTTTCTTGTGAGTATTAAATGAAGTAATACCTGCACAAGATATGCGCTTAATTACTGATTCAGTCTTGAGATACACAGAGCATGGGGAAATAAACCATCTAGAGATCTACAAACCCAAATTTAGATTAACTTGACCACTGAAGCCAAGTTAGAATGCAATGGTTATTTTAATAATATTCGTATTTGCTACTTTTGAAAACATTAACATATATCCATTGGGGGATAGTCTGGCAATAAGGATACTAGTAGAAAGACAGTGGAATCAAATATTTACTCTGTCCCTGGAGCAATTTAAGTGTTCTCTGCACGCTATCCCATAAAAATCTAATGAAATTGAAATGAATATTAGCATGTCCTTCATACAGATGAGAAAAATAAAATGTAAAGGTATTTAATAATCTGTTTAAGGTCAACCAACTAAAAGCAGATATTAATGTTGCATGAATAAACATTCAATCTTTATTTCTAAAAGTTATTACCTACAATGGTATATCACATACCTTGCATGTAGAAGACCTGTGTTCAATCATCTGTACTACAAACAAAACTAACTAAATAAGTAAAACTGTAAGAGGAGTGATAGCCCCTTAATGACTCCCAAGTTAAGGGACTTACGCATATCTTCTCTGGCCATGAGATGATACAAGAGTATCAGTCCCTCCGTTTTCATGTCTATCCCTGCTATTACTCATGAATAGCATCCATCTTTAGCCTGTTTTCACCTTCTGCCTGTTTTTTAAACTATAACAAATGAGATCAGAGAATAAACTAAAAATGTCTGATCAGTATGCCCATTCCGACTCCTAAACAAAGTATTCAAAACACCCTGTGTGGGGGATGTGAATGAGCATGGTTGGGGAATAACAAACGCCTAAAGGCAACAGAAACCGAGAACTGGTCTTCAGTAGGCAGCTACCAGCAGGCGGGCACTGTGGGAAGGGAACCCTGGGACAGGGGTGCAGGGAAGAGTATCCTAGTGAGGTGTTGAGCTGGAATGTTTTATGCAGGAAACTCTACCATCAACGCTTTTATAAACCATGGTGCCTGAAATAAGAGCTTACATAAATAAATAAATGAAACAGCTTATGGGAATAAGGTATTTTAATCAATATCATTCATGGTAGCAAAGACTTGGAGAACACCGAGGAAGATATATTAAGTCAAGTGTTTAAGTGTACTGTAGGTATACAATGGAAGGAGCTCAAAAGCAAAGAACCTGAACATACTCAGCTCTCAAAAAACCCATGTACAAAAAATGATTCAGAGGCTACAGTACTGGTGAATTTGGGAGGGGGGGAACACATAAAAAAGCAGTAATACTCTCTTCCCCTGAGCTTCCCAGCCGTCGTGCTCGCGCGCTGTGCGTGCGGCCCTGGGACCCATCTCCAGCCAGTGCCCAGCAGAAAGGGACTCCGCCCCTCCCGCAGCTCAGCGTGAGTCTCCTGCTTCCTCATCCAGGTGCACCTCTCTTCCTCCCTGACCTTTCTTGGTCAGGCCAAACAGGGCGTGGCCTCTTTGCTAGTGGGCGTGGCCCCGCTTCAGTGGGCGTGGTCACCAGGAGCGGCCACAGTTATTTCCCCCTTTATTAGTATACTTGAGAGACTTCGCAATCCCCTTTAACTAACTTTGTGGAGATATCCCCAGTTACCTCACACACAAAACACTAAATTAACCACTAACCTACTCCAATTATACCAAAACATCGGAAACACAGGAAAAGAGAGATTAACTTTAGTGAACTGGAAGGTCCCACCTCCATACAACCGGGACATCATGAAGAAACAGCGCAAATCTCCAAAGCAAGGAGAGGACCAAGAAAAAGAGTCCAGAAACCTCTTTAGGAGTTTCCCACAAATGTGATCTCTCTGATAAGGAATTCAGAGAAGAAATTCTGAGAATGTTCATCGAACTTAAAGAAACGGTGGAGTAGTCAGCGAAAAAATTACGGGAAGAAATGAGAGCAGAAATAGGAAAGCTACATTCAGAGATGTAAGGAATAAAAGACACAGTAGACGAAATTAAAAACACAGTTGGAGCCCTCAACAGCAGAATGGCTGCAGCTGAAGAGAGAATTAGTAACCTTGAAGATGAGCAACAGAAATCCCAAAGGTTACAACAAACAATTGAAAAAGATCTTAAAATAGCTCTAGGGCGAATCAGAAACCTAGGGGATGATGCCAAGAGAAATAACATAAGAATCATTGGAGTTCCAATAGGACAGGGAGGCAACCCTAATGAGAAAGCCACAGTTAAAGAAATCATTGCTGGAAAGTTCCCAGAGCTGGATCAGGCAGATGTTCAGATCCTAGGAGCCAGACGGGTGCCAGCTAGAAGGGACCCTAATAAAAAGACTCCAAGACACATCATAGTCAGGATGATGGATGCCATGGATAGGGATACGATACTGCAAGCAGCAAGGTCAAAAAAAGAAATCACATACAAGGGAATACCCCTTAGCTTCACAGCAGACTTATCAGAGGAAACCCTCCAAGCCAGAAGACAATGGTGGGATATAGTGAAAAAACTCAATGAAATTAACGCCTCACCAAGAATACTTTATCCGGCTAAGCTCTCACTCAAACTCGAAGGAACCATACACAATTTCATGGATAAACAACAACTAAGGAACTTCATAGACTCAAAACCAACCTTAAAAGAAGGACTAAAGGGGCTTTTGTAAGACAAGGAAAAACCCTACAAGAACAACAATCCCCACAGAAAGATGGCACAAAATCCCATGACAATAATCTCTCTCAATGTCAATGGCCTAAATGCACCAATTAAAAGAATAGAGTGGCAAAATGGATTCGGAAACAAAACCCAACATTCTGCTGCCTACAAGAAACACACCTGAACAGTCAGAGCAAAAACAGACTCAAAGTCAAAGGATGGAAAACAATCCTGCAAGCAAACAACTCCCTCAAAAAATCTGGGGTGGCCATACTAGTATCCTACAACATAAATTTCAGGTTGAAAAAGATAAGAAGGGACAGTGAGGGTCACTTCCTATTTATCAAGGGATATGTACAACAGGAAGAAATCACACTCTTAAACGTATACGCACCTAATGAGCGACTGGCTAAATACTTAAAACAAGTCCTAACAGACTTTAAGGAGGACATTGGTAGCAACACAATAGTAGTTGGAGACTTCAACACTGCCTTATCACCTCTGGATAGATCGACAAGAATAAAACTCACCAAGGAAATACTGACACTGAAGGAAAAAATAGAAGAGGGAGGCCTAATAGACCTATACAGGGCTCTATACCCCAAAAAGAAAGAATACACATTCTTTTCCAGTGCACATGGAACATTTTCCAAAATAGACCATGTACTGGGCCACAAAACATACCTCAATAGAATCGGAAAAATAGAAATTGTATCAACTACCTTCTCAGACCACGATACGTTGAAGATAGAAGCTAACCACACACAGACGCAGAGAATCAAAGCAAACACCTGGAAATTAAACAGTTCAGTGTTGAACAGTGAGTAGGTCAGGAAGGACATAAAGGAAGAAATCATGAGATACCTCGAAACAAATGAAAATGAAGACACAAACTACCAAAACCTGTGGGACGCAGCTAAAGCTGTGTTAAGGGGAAAATTTATAGCTCTGCAAGCATTCCTTAGGAATTAAGAAAGGGCCTAGACAGATAGCCTGACTTTACAGCTCAAGGCCTTAGAAAAGGACCAGAAAAAGGAACCCAAACCAGACCGAAGGAAGGAAATAACAAAAATTAGAGCAGAAATTAATGACATGGAAACCCAGAAAACAATCTGAAAGGTCAATGAAACCAAGAGATGGTTCTTTGAGAAAATAAACAAGATTGATAAACCACTAGCAAGACTCACAAAGAAAGAGAGAGAGAAAACCCTAATAAACGGAATCAGAAATGAAAAGGGGGACATCACAACAGAAAGCAGTGAAATTCAAAAGATTATCAGAGACTACTTTGAAAGTCTATATGCCACGAAACAAGAGAACCTAAAAGAAATGGATGAATTCCTTGACTCCTACAATCTCCCAAGACTGAACCAAGAAGACTTGGAATTTCTGAATAGACCCATTAATATCAAGGAAATTGAAACTGTAATCAAAAGTCTCCCCCAAAACAAAAGCCCAGGTCCAGATGGATTCACTGGCGAATTCTTCCAAACATTTAAAGACTTGTTGCCAATTCTCCTCAAGCTTTTCCAGGAAATTGAAAAAACAGGAACTCTCCCAAATAGTTTCTATGAAGCACATATCTCCCTAATACCAAAAGCAAACAAAGACACCACTAAGAAAGAAAATTATAGACCAATATCCCTGATGAACACCGATGCGAAGATCCTCAACAAAATATTAGCAAATAGGATCCACAACTCATCAAAAAGATCATACACCGTGACCAAGTGGGATTCATCCCAGGGATGCAAGGATGGTTTAACATTCGGAAATCAATCAACATAATCCATCATATCAACAAAAGTAAGGATAAAAAACATATGATCATTTCAATAGATGCAGAGAAAGCATTTGACAAGATCCAACATCTGTTCATGATGAAAACCCTCACAAAAATGGGGTTTGGAGGAACTTTCCTCAAGATAGTCGAAGCCATCTATCACAAGCCTACGGCAAGCATTATCCTCAATGGGGAAAACTAAGGGCCTTTCCTCTAAGATCAGGGACAAGACAAGGATGCCCACTCTCACCACTTCTCTTCAACATAGTTCTGGAAGTACTTGCGATAGCTATTAGACAAGAAAAAGAGATTAAGGGCATCTAGACAGGAACGGAAGAAATCAAACTCTCACTATTTGCAGACGATATGATACTATATCTAGAGAAGCCTAAAGCCTCTACTAAGAAACTCTTAGAAACAATAGACTTATACAGTAAAGTTGCAGGCTACAAAATCAATACCCAAAAAATCCATGGCCTTCCTATACACAAACAATGAGGCAGAGGAAAGGGACATGAAAAAAGCAATCCCATTCACAATTGTGCCCCAGAAAATCAAGTAACTCGAATCAACTTAACCAAGGAAGTAAAAGACCTTTACAAAGAAAACTATAAAATGCTACTACATGAAATAAAAGAGGACATGAGGAAATGGAAACATATACCCTGCTCGTGGATAGGGAGAATCAATATTGTCAAAATGGCAATACTCCCCAAAGCATTATACAGATTCAACGCCATCCCTATAAGGATACCCATGATATTCTTCAAAGAAACGGATCAAGCAATCCTAAAATTCATATGGAGCAACAAACGCCCATGGATAGCTAAAACAATTCTTGGGAAAAAGACGATGGGAGATATCACCCTCCCCAACCTTAAACTTTACTACAAAGAAGTAACAATTAAAACAGCATGGTACTGGAACAAAGGCAGAGCCATAGACCAATGGAACAGGGTGGAATATCCCTAACACAACCCCAAATGTATGATCATCTAGTCTTTGATAAGGGAGCAAGAGATGTGAACTGGAACAAGGAAAGGCTCTTTAACAAGTGGTGCTGGCACAACTGGACAACCACATGTAAAAGAATGGGCTTAGACCTTGACCTGACACCATGCACAAAACTCAGATCAAAATGGATTAAAGACCTCAACATCAGACAACAAACCATAAGGTACATCGAAGGCAAGGTCAGCAAAACCCTCCATGATATTGAAGATAAAGGTATCTTCAAAGATGACATTCAACTGGCCAACCAAGTGGAAACAGAGATCAACAAATGGGACTACATTAAACTAAAAAGCTTCTGCACCGCAAAAGATACAGTGACCAGAATACAAAGACAATCTACAGAATGGGAAAGGATATTTACCCAATACCCATCAGATAAGGGGTTGATATCAATGGTATATAAAGCACTGGTTGAACTCTACAAGAAGAAAACATCCAACCCCATCAAAAAATGGGGCGAAGAAATGAACAGAAACTTTACCAAGGAAGAGATACGAATGCCCAAAAGGCACATAAAAAAGTGCTCTACATCTCTAATCATCAGGGAGATGCAGATCAAAACAACCATGAGATACCACCTCACACCACAGAGACTAGCACACATCCAAAAAAACAAAAGCAACCACTGCTGGAGAGGATGTGGGGAGAAAGGGACCCTTCTACACTGCTGGTGGGAATGCCGACTGGTTCGGCCCTTTTGGAAAACGATATGGACAGTTCTCAAGAAATTAGAAGTTGAGCTCCCATTTGACCCAGCAATACCACTGCTGGGAATATATCCCAGAGGAGCAAAAAAGTATAGTCAAAATGACATCTGCACTTATATGTTCATTGCAGCACTGTTTACAATAGCCAGAATCTGGAAAAAATCGGAGTGCCCTAGAACAGATGACTGGTTGAAGATACTCTGGTACATCTATAAATGGAATACTATGCAGCTGTTAGGAAAAATAAGGTCATGAATTTTGCATATAAGTGGATCAGCATGGAAAGTATCATGTTAAGTGAAATGAGTCAGAAAGAGAGAGACAGACATAGAAAGATTGCACTCATCTGTGGAATAAGAATAACAGAGTAGGAGGATAACACCCAAGAATGGTAGAAATAAGTTCCAGGAGGTTGATTCCATGGCTTGGAGGCTGGTATCACATTCTGGGGAGAGGGCAATTCAGAGAAGGGAACACCAAGTAAAATGTGGTTAGAGGCCATGCGGGGGAAGGGTGATGCGTGCTGAATGTAGACTAGAGACCGAACACAATGGCCATTCAACACCTTTATTGCAGACCACAACACCTAATTAGAGAGAGAGAACAAAAGGGAATACCCTGCCACAGTGGCAGGGTGGGGAGGGAGGGAGATGGGACTGGGTAGGTGGGAGGGATGCTGGGTTTACTGGTGGTGGAGAGTGGGCACTGGTGAAGGGATGTGTTCTCTAACTTTGTATGAGGGAAACATGAGCACAAAAATGTATAAATCTGTAACTGTACCCTCACTGTGATTCACTAATTAAAAATAAATAAATTTAAAAAAGCAGTAATATATTTTTAAAAAATATATACATGTATACAAATGTTGCTTCGAAAAGATATATGCTTGTTTAATTGCTTGATGTTCAAGATGTAGGAATATGAATAGATACAGAGTTAGAGGAAGATTAAATCAAAATTGCCTTTAGAAATAAAGATTAGGAGCCTGAGTGATAGTACAATTGGTAGGGCATTCGCCTTGCATGTGGGCAACCTAGGTTGAAAGCCTGGTATACCATATGGTCTCCAGAATTCAACCAGAGATGTTGTCTAAGTACAGAGCCAAGAGAAAACCCTGAGAACCACTAGGTGTGGCTAATAATAATAATAATAATAATAATAATAATAATAATAATAATGAAGATTAGCATGGACTGGCAATGAGAGACATTCACTGAGGTGTACGATTGTCCCTTCTAATGTTACAGATGCTGTGGTTTACAATGCTATTGTGAATAGGATTTCATGCACAACATATTCCAGCACCACACCCTCCGCCAGAGTATCCATTTCCCTCCACCATTGTTCCATGGGCCCCCATAACCCCCTCCCCATCCTATACATTCACCTTATCTCCTCTGTGATAAACTTCTTATGAAGACCTGTTCTCAGTTTCTGTTGCCTTTCAGCATTCGTTACACAAACCTCTGCTTTGTGTCTTTATATTTCACATGTGAGAAAAATCATTTATTGGAACAATAAAACCCCCCAAATCTCCAAAGTAATCCTAGAAGATGGGAAGATGGGAGGCTTTCTTTACCCAACTTCAAACTATTCTATAAAGCTGTAGTAATTAAAACAGTGTGGCACCTGAGTAAAGACCGACTTTCAGATCAGTTGAGAGTCCAGAAACAGACTATCATATACATGGAGGGTCTTTATCTTAAATACCCTTAATAAAGAAATAAAAAATATAGAGCGGAGCAAAAACCCTCTTCAACAAACGGTGCTGGGAAAAGTGGTCATCAAAGGAGTATGATTTTCTAAATAAGAATCTTTAAAATAAACATGGTTGGACATAATATCTTATTCTCCTAATTTTCCTATAGAATAATTTATATAGTCCATTTTATGGAAAGGAAGCTCAGCATGCATGACTGAGCATTTATTTTATTATAGACAGCAATAAAACACCATTAAAATAAATTTTTCTCCACTTCTATGTTCACAGAGATAACCCTGTAGTAGTATTCTACTTTTTTTGTAAAATGTGAAACATCTAATGATGATCACTATTGATGATGATCATGAGAAATATAAGTATAAATAAATGTATATTAAAAATATAGATGTATAAATCAAGACTATATAAATATAATTTATATAATTAATAAAAATTCTGGTGCGCGTGTAAACCATTTGCATTTATTGTTCATGGTTATTATTTATTATTATTTCTTCATGTGTTTATTGTTTAATATATATTTTATATTATAAATATAAAAGTTATAGATAAATTATTGATAGAGGACAGAGAAACGTAGACCCTTCAGTACAAAGCAAGATTTATAAAGCTAAATTGTCTCTACTTTATTTATATCTGTGCCTTCATCCACAGAAAGTATTTGTCAAAAAGAATAAGCAATTATTTTTAAGGTTGAATTGTTTGATTCAATAAATAAATGAATAAATATTTTTAAAAGATTGAAGTGTAAATTTGACAAGGAAATTTTAATTACATTCCTTAAAGAAAAATCATCCTTCAATGCCTGCATACGAATAAGAAAATTATAAAGCCTTAGAGGTGAGAAGTGAGGAGGCATAGGAACTCTGAAGGTGACTAATCATCCCAGCTCCCAAGTTTCCACCTTGTGAGTGGAAAGAAAGGGTAGGAAGATGCAAAGACTTGCTAGCTTTTTAACAATTACTGTTTTACAAAAGAAGGTACTAATGTTGCAACCTTTTCTAATTCAGATGGTTCCACAATTATGGAAACAGCCAACCAAAACCACAGTGTCTCTGAGTTCATCCTCCTGGACTCTCATCCAGACCTGGGTACCAGGTACCACTCTTTGTCATCTTCCTCATCATGTACCTGGTCACTAAAACTGGGAATCTGCTCATCATCCTGGCCATTCGCTCTGACACCCAGCTGCAGACCCCCATGTACTTCTTGAGTTTCCTATCTTTCATTGACATTGGCTTCACCACCACCATTGTCCCCAAGATGCTAGTGAACTTCTTGTCAGAGAAGAAGACCATCTCCTATGTTGGGTGTGTGACACAGATGTATTTTATTTATGCTTTAGGTACCACTGACAGTTGCCTCCTGGCAGTCATGGCCTTTGACCGCTATGTGGCCATCTGTGACCCCTTCCACTATGTCACCACCATGAGCCACCAGCGCTGTGTCCTGCTGGTGACCCTCTCCTGCTCATTCTCTCTCCTCCACTCACTGCTTCACACACTGCTGATGAATCGCCTCACCTTCTGTGACTCCAATGTTATCAGCCACTTCTTCTGTGACATCGATGCTCTGCTGAACCTGTCCTGCTCCTCCACCTTCATCAATGAAGTTCTGATAATAACAGAAGGGCCCATTGCTTTGGTGACCCCCTTTCTTTGCATTGTTTTCTCTTACATTCAAATCTTCATTGCAGTTCTCAAGATCCCCTCAGCTGCTGGGAAACGCAAAACCTTCTCTACCTGTGGTTCTCACCTGACTGTGGTGACGCTCGTTTATGGAAGCATCTTCTATGAAATTTTACAGCCCTTACCCAGTTGTGCTGTTAGCACCCGCATGGCAGTGATTGTCTACACAATTCTGTCCTCCATGCTGAACCCTTTTATCTACAGTCTGAGAAACAAAGACATGAAGAGGGGCTTGGGGAAGCTGTTAAACATGAAGAAATCTTAGCCAAAACCTGTATGGGCATATTTGTGAGTGTCTTGGCTCTTTTATATCATTTTTGCTGGTTTCTGATACCACAATAGACCCTTGTATGTCTATTCTTATATATGTGCACACACATATGTATACATACACACATATATAGCTCATTTGTGTCTTAGACTTAGAGTTGTGCCCTCTTCTTTGGGTGATATTTTATTAGGATTATTATTGAATAGAGTTCAACAGAAAATCTTGGCTTCCAGGGTCAGAGCGATAGTATAGCAGATAGGGTATTTGCCTTGCATGGGCCAACTTGGCTCGATTCCCAAGTACCTCCAGGAGTGATCCCTGAGTGTAGAGCAAGGAGGAAGCCCTGAGCATTGCTGTTTGTGTACCCCAAAAAAAGAAGAAAGAAAGGAAAAAACCTTGGCTTTCAATGTTCAGATATCTCCTTTATTTCTTCCCATTCTTTTCTTCTCCCCTCAATAAAACTATATCTTTTCATTCTAAATGCTCTGAAATGTTGTTTCAGAGTACCATGGGTACCATAGTTTCCTGAAAGAAATATTTATCTGTGCAATAATTTTTTGAGATCAGATGAGATATCACACTCAGGGTGGTATTTTTGGGCTGGAGCAATAGCACAGTGTGTACGGTGTCAGACTTGCACGCAGCTGACCCAGGTTCAATTCCTCCATCCCTCTCGGAGAGCCCGGCAAGCTATTGAGAGTATCCCACCTGCATGGCAGAACCTGGCCAGCTACCCATGGCCTATTTGATATGCCAAAAACAGTAACAACAAGTCTCACAATGGAGACATTACTGGTGCCTACTCGAGCAAATCGATGAACACCAACACGATAGTGCAACAGTGCTACAGTGCTACAATGATTTTAGATTACATAGTATTTTCTGTAATTTTATGAACTTTATAATCAGCTTCTTGAAAGATATTGCTAGGAGTTACAATGAGAGCAAGAGACCCTCTTCACCAGTTTATGCAAGAGCAATGCCTTTTCCCTTTTTTTGAGTCTTTGATAGCTGGATATTCTGGGCAAAAGATGAGCAAAAGAACAATCCTAATTCCTTAATTGTCTACGTGACAGGAGTTTGATGCATGTGTCCCAATGGCCAAGCCAGTGTGCAATGGGTCTGGGTTGCCTCTGACTTTCTATCTTTGTCATCTGGTATTTGTCCCTCATGGACATCCATTCCTCTGAGTCATCTCTTACCTTTCAACTCCGCTAAGAAGTTCTAGTCCACAATCACTACCATTTAGAAATGTCTGCTTCCCTGGAAAATATTTGTGATTGTGTTTAGTGTTATTCTTTTGAAATTAGAATTAAAACTCTTATATGAATGATGTAGGGGCACTGTAGTGCTGTAACACTGTCATCCCGTTGTTCATCGATTTGCTGGAGTGGGCACCAGTAACGTCTCCATTGTGAGACTTGTTGTTACTGTTTTTGTCATTTCGAATATGCCAGGGGTAGCTTGCCAGGCTCTGCCATTCGTGCGGGATAGTCTTGGTAGCTTGCTGGGCACTCTGAGAGGGATGGAGAAATCGAACCCAGGTCAGCCACGTGCAAGGCAAACGCCCTACCCACTGTGCAATCGCTCCAGTCCATGTAGCTGAAATCTTTTGGGAACCACACAAAGGCATATTATGCTAACTGGGAAGTGATTCTGTTTTCTTTTAAATTCACCCTTTATTGTTTACAATTTTCTCAATGATTTTACCTTAATAATTTATGAAGTATTTTTCATTTATTTCACTTTTACTATGGTTATATAACATGTTAATATTTATGCTTCTGGTGTACAAAACCACTGTCTCCCACCACCAGAATGCCACGTGCCATCCATTGCTACCTTTGTGTGACAAGTTCATCTTCCCTTTCCCACCCCTGCTTGGTAGCACGAGTTCCTTAATCAAAGTTCAAGTGTTTGTTTTCATCGGATACTTTTATTATTTGATATTCTGGTAAATAGTTCTCAGAGAAATGATTCACTAGCTACATGCTGTATCTATCAATATACATTTCAATAGCATAACCCAGATAAAACAAACTGGCCTTTTATGTGAGAAGCTTTATTAAAATTTCTAGTCATTCTTTTTATATTATGATCATTTTTTGAGAGGACTGATAGCTATAGTAATACAAAATAGAGCATATAAATATATATATGTGCACTCAATGAGTATCATTTGTAATAGCAAAATTAGAAAAATTAAAGACAATCTAATGCCCATCATAGGTAATAGGTATATAATGGTTCGGCTTGTCCATAAAAAACATAATATGAGCCTGGGTGGCCACAAGTTTGTGCAGCCGCTCTGCTGCTGATTGACCACAATCCAGAGGCCAGCTAGACTACTTTTGGTACCAGCAACTGCTTCTTCCAGCAATGTCTCTAGACTGTGAACTAAGCCATAGCCCCACGCCGGCCAAGGGGAAAGATCTTTCTCAGTTTTGTTTCCCTCTTTGGGGAAAAGCGACGTGGCATCTGCCATATAATGAGGACCATTAAGGAGGTACAAACTTGGTGGTGTGGGAAGGAAAAAAAAAAGAGGTTTGAACTTGAAACAGTGGGACGGGTGGGCAATCTCAGGCCAGGGCTATACCGGTGCATGGTCCGCAGAGATGCGACCCTGGCTGCCCCGGGGAGGGAAATGATGCAATTTCTAACATAAATCTTCCTGGAATTAGTTACTAAAATACTAAAATACAGAAATCCTAAACCACGTGTCCGCTATTGCGGCAGCGTGACTTCATATCTCTTCATTCTCAGCAATGGGAAACTATCAAATGCTTCCTTGTCAGCAGGGCTGTTTTTAGGGGGAAAACTCCAACAACAATAGTGAATTTTGTGTTGAAATATGGAATGTAATCAAGGTAAAGAGAAAATGAAGTGAAATTTATCAGCTACGTAGGCGGGGCTGGGGGGTAGGGGGGTGGGAGGTATACTGGGGCTTTTGGTGGTGGAATATGGGCACTGGTGAAGGGACAGGTGTTCGAGCATTGTATAACTGAGACATAAGCCTGAAAACTTTGTAACTTTCCACATGGTGATTTAATAAAATAAAAAAAAACATAATATGAGAGAGAAGAAAAGCGTCTGCCATAGGGGCAAGCAGAGAGTGGGGTTGGAGGTGATGGGAGGGAACCTGGGGACACCCGGCTGCTGGGAAATGTACACTGGTGGGGAGATGGATGTTGGAATGTTGTATGACTGAAATCCAATCATGAACAGCTTTGTAAGGGTCTATCTCATAGTGATTCAATTAAAAAGTTAAGAAAAATCATAAAATAGAAAAGAAGCCACCTTGAAAGATATTCACAATAAAATTTTGAGAGATAAAATATCTATAACATGTATTAGTTACAAATAGGAAAGAGTGCTTTCATCATGTTCTAATCCATAATGAAGAGCAAGTAACAAAATAAAATGGTTATGAATGAGTGTATTATGTAATGTAACAGATGTTAAACATGTTTATAATGGTTATTTTGTTATAATATTAAAACATTCACATTAACAGGTTATATACTTTATTTATTTATTTTTATTTATTTATTTAGATTGGAGTGATAATACAGCGGGCAGGCCATTTGCCCTGCATGCAGCCAAACTGAGTTTGATTCCTCTGTCCCACTTGGAGAGCCTGGCAAGGTACTGAGAGTATCCCACCCACATGGCAGAGCCTGGAAAGCTACCTTGGCATATTTGATATGCCAAAAACAGTAACCAGTCTCACAATGGAGACATTACTGGTGCCCACTTGAGCAAATCGATGAGCAATGGGAGGACATTGCTGCAGTGCTATTTATTTACTTTTTGGGTCACACCTGACAATGCACAGGGATTACTCCTGGCTCATGCACTCAGGAATTACTCCTTCAGTGCTCAGGGGACCATATGGGTGCTGGGAATTGAACCTGAGTCAGCCACATGCAAGGCAAACGCCCTACCCGCCGTGCTATCGCTCCAGCCCCAGGTTATATAATTTAAATGTATATGATATTATAAATAAAATATGTTCAACAAAATGGATAAATAAATGATTAAGAGTATATATATATGTATATATATATATACATATATGTGTGTGTATGTGTGTGTGTGTGAATATGTGTCTACGGTGAACAGATGAGATTATCTATCCAGGAAGAAGACCTCCCATTAAAACCGGTTTAAAAAATCCTAGTGTGAAGCATTAGCCTTTCATAGACACATGGTGCACAACTGTTTTCTCTGATTCCATAGGGTGCCTTTTTAGATCAACTGCCATTTTTTAGCAGAGCAGATATTTATTTAGTTCTGTGTAATCTCATTTGCATTTGTTGGGGGTTGTCACTTTCTCTGTTGTTGTTTGGTTTATTTGTCTGTTTATTTTCCAATGGAGTTGAATCATTCAAGACACTTCTGGAGTCAATATCATGGAAAGTTCTACCTGTTTCCAGGCCCTTACACTGAACCATCAGCCCGGTAGGCCTAGAATCACAGATGGCGCCTCCGGAGCACCACTTGGCAGTATTTTAATTAAATTTTACAAAGTACGTACTTGGGTATGAGGGACTCTGTTGTTGATCCTCCCAGAATATTGACATAAACTTGCTCTTTTAATGACCTGAGATAGGAACGTGGAAGGAACATTTCCTCAGCAAGCAGCCATCACGATAATTCCCAAGAGGGAAGGATGATAGGAACCGGGTGTTCACACATCAATAAGGATGACTTGACACTAGGATTTTTTTTTTCCCCGCAATGATCATGGGAAGTTTTTGAGACCTGATAAGGTAATATGCCCACCAGGCAATCTCTCAAGCATAGTCCTGTTTTTTGGCACGTAGTCTAGTTAAATTAATCTCTCTGCACAAATAGCAGCAACACTTGTGTTCACAAAACATTGCGTAAGAACTACGGACTGAAGAGGTTGGAAGTTATCATCTAAATGGTCACTAGAGGGAGGCCTCTTCCTGGGAACTGGTTAAACCCAGCCTTTGGCCCAGAGTTGTGATGCTGTATTTGCATGCGCTATGCGTTGACTGACTGATTCAGCATCCTCCTGGCCAATAACTCTGGGGGAGAACACATACCCTCGCCCTGGATTAAACAATGGCCATGTTTATGGCAACAACATCTATTTAAACGGCGGTGGTCAGTTGTACTACAGGTCCAGGCAAGAGGAGTTAATTTGTGGGAACACAAGCAGCTGGTAAACTATGGCAAAATATAACTGGTAAATGATACAATCGGCAGCGCTTGAATAGGTTGAGGATAAGCTGCTCAGACACTTCACTCAATAAACTGGTCATACTCATTGAAGGAGGGATGGTTTTATGTACTCCATTCTTTTTTATCATGGGATCATATATTTTCATATGGGCCACTGTCCTAAAAAATCCTTCTGCTAGGAAATTCATTAAAAACTTTTAAATTCATTAAAAGTTTGTAGTGGAATGTAAGTATTGAAAATATGATTTATGTAAGCCTTTCTTTCTTTGACATTCTTTTGCTTGTTTTCTTTCCTGGACCTTGAATATATAAAAGAGAAAGGCTGACTTCTCTTGAAGCTCGTGGATATGGAGGACATTCTTTTTTGAAAAATTTATTGAATAACCGTGAGATAGTTACAAGCTTTCATGTTTGGGTTATAATCACAATGATAAAACACCCATCCCTCCACCCGTGCACATTCCCGACCACTGATATCCCGGATATTACTCCCTCTTTCACACCCTCCCCCTGCTTCCATGGCAGACAATATTCTCCATATCCTCTCTCTACTTTTGGGCATTATGGCTTGCAACACAGACACACTGAGGTCATCATGTTTGGTCCATTACCTACTTTCGGCACACATCTCCCATCCCAACAGGTTCCTCCAGCCATCATTTTCTTTGTGGTCCCTTCTCTATTCCATCTGCCTTCTCCCCTCTCCCCTCCACTCATGAAAGAGTCTTCCAATATGGGGCAAACCTCCTGGCTCTTGGATCTACTGTGGAGTAGATACTGTGAACTCCTGCTAATTGGCCTGTTAACCAATCTCCCACCCCTGAGTTCTAGATATGTTTAAGTAAGGTATCATGTACTCTATTAACTATTGGTAAGAAAATTTTAGATTCATTGCGAGTCGGTATGGGTAATAAAAGTTAATGTGTGTCAGCAGAGTAAGAACCTCTCTGATATGTGGGTGCAGACAATTTCAACTGAGCCGTCAGGACATCTATTTTGATATAATAATTTGAATACATAACATTCTTGTTCATTAGGCTATATTTCTGTTGACTCATTCATCCTAAGATGTTTGACTTGCAGAACATGACCTTATCAGCAAACAACATTAGGGCTTGTTTTATATCTCTGTTTCTCAGACTATAGATGAAAGGGTTCAGCATGGGGGTGATTATCATATACATCACAGAAGCAGCTATTTCTTTAGCACTGGACATGGTTGGTGAGGAGAAAAAGTACACTTCTGCAATGGTTCCATAGAATAAGGCTACAACGAGAAGATGGGAACCACAGGTAGAAAGGACTTTGAAGAATTTCCTAGCAGAAGGATTTTTTAGGACAGTGGCCCATATGAAAATATATGATCCAATGATAAAAACGAATGGAGTACATAAAACCATCCCTCCTTCAATGAATATGACCAGTTTATTGAGTGAAGTGTCTGAGCAGCTTATCTCCAGCAATGCTGTTAGTTCACAGAAGAAGTGGGGGATGGTGATATCACCACAGAAGGACACTTGGATCAAGAGAAGAGCATTTAGCAGAGAGTGCAAAAAACTGAAGAATATGCACCAAGCTACAAATGAAATACATCGTTCCTGCCTCATGATCATGGTGTAGTGGAGTGGCTGACAGATGGCTACATACCTGTCATAGGCCATCACTGCAAGAAGGAAATTGTCCATACAAGCAAAAAATATTAAAAAATACTCCTGAGAAATGCATCCTGAATAGGAGATGGACTTGTGATTACTCTGCATGTCCACCAACATTTTGGGCACCGTGGCAGATGATAAAAACACGTCGTTGAGGGCCAAGACACTGAGGAAGAAGTACATGGGTGTGTGGAGGCGAGAGTCTATCCTGATGAGCAGGATAATGAGCAGGTTCCCCAGTACGGTGGTCAGGTATATGACCAGGAAGAGGGTCAAGAACCAGCCCTGTTGTTCTGGTGGTATAGGGAGACCCTGGAGGAGGAATTCAGAAACTCTGGTCTCATTCTGTCTCTTCATGATGCTCCTCTTTCTTCTGGGAGTCAAACAGAGGGAAATGTTTAGAACCTGAAAATAGCCATATTATAGTAACATAGTTTTTATATGAAAGTGTAGCTATTTTTAAGATAGATTTTGTTCAAAATTCTATGCATGAATCACCATGTAATTATTTGATAACATATATCTTTGTTAACATGGAAAAATACTTTGAACAAAAGCTTAACTCATGCTCTGTACAAAGCACTATGCAAAGTACTATACACAAGAGTAAATAAGCAATGGAAAGTCTCAGTGTTGAAGGAGTGTACACCTTTCCATCTTGCCAAGTTAATTTAAATCATTTACTATGAAAAAGACATGGATATTCACAGTCAATCAGTAGACATTTCCCATCAGATGATGTGAAACTCTCTACATTAGTACAGAATAACTATAGTATAAATAAATGTCTACTCTAAATTGATTCAGGGACATTATTTCTTGTCAACAAATGTGCCCATTATCATTAAACATAATGTAAAATATTGATCACTAGCAAACATTATTCCAGGCACTATTCCATGTGTTTTACAAATACTTTAAAAAATCCTCAGATAAAATTATCGGTATTCTTTTACGAGGAAGAAAAATCACATTATCTAAAAGTGCAAGGCTGCATCACTGTGCCTGATATTAATAGGTGAAAGCAATGACAACATGGATCCACTCACAATCTGTCTCTTAACCATGACACACTGGCTCTCCTAATTCTCATATTTAGCATGTCCAGACTTGCTAAGTGATATCATTCCAGCATAGTTGCAGGAGAAAATCTTTGCTGCACTTTGTATTCAACATTAATAGCATGGCTGTTTATGCTCAGGGACACTGGTTCTATCTCTCCATGTCCTCTAAGTTTAATAGCAACCTGATCACCGTGTGGAGACATCAGGAATAAAGTAACAATTTATAACCAACAGAGAGCTTTGATTCACACAGGATTTAACCTTTCAAGACAATGTTCCTTCACTTGGGGAAGGAAACCAGACTGTGTTCACAAAGTATGTGAAATGCTGTGTGTGCAAGTTCATTTTATCTATCTTTTATATGTACTGCCACAGTTCAGAGATTTATGAACCTTGGAGATTTATGACAAAAACTCTTAGTTTGGGGAGAGATACTTAAAGTCCCTTCTGTTGACTGAACATTGATTATGTGCCAGGCATAGTGCTGAATGATTTGTGAACACTGTCCAATTTAAATCTCAATATAACACTGTAACCAAGCCTTAGTCAATCTTTTTCTATTCCAGTGAAAACTGAATACAAGAGATAGACATAGCAGTACCAGACTGTGGATTAGACCACTTCTGACTATATAGTACTGAACTATGGATTAGACCTACTTCTGCCTACTGAGATAACAGAATAATAGGAATAAGTGAGTGAAACTTACTTAGGGAAGGATATGCACTTGATCCTGCCTGCTCAATGCAGTAATGTATCCATCATCGACAGACTCTTAAAATGGCTGTGGGCAAGAAAGATGGTCCCATTTACTCACAGACATCACCGCAGGAATACTATATAAATAAGACCTCATTAATATCTCATAAACACAGAAACCTTGGATGACATGCAATGATACTCATAAATGAAAGGAAAGATCACACATCCCTATGCCACTCGGTAAGGATTTCAAAACTCCCATCCTGTCTTTGGGTAAACTCAGGAAATTTCTCCTATCTGGCGGGGAGCATATCTGTGTCTCTTCAGACTCTACAATCTCATGACTTAACTTACATCTGTATACAAAGTTGGGAATTTGGAAGGATTGAATGAGAGAGGTGTGAATATTTGGTAGCGAGAGTTCAAATCACACTCTGAGTGCTCTACACGAACTTCTTAGTACTGTGTGCTCTGGTCATGGAGAAAAAGAATCTTTATGTCATATATACTTTTTTTTTTTCTGACTTCTGTCTAGGTCACAGCTTTTCTTGTTCACACACTCTCTATCTGTTTTTAACATTTTTTAGCCACACTAGGTGGTATTAAGTGCCTCTTCCTGCCTCCGTGATTAGGGGTCACTCCTGGTGGTGCCCAGGAACCATAGGCAGTGCTGGGGATAGATCCAGGGTTCACCATGTGCAAGTCAAGTGTCTTAATTATTATTATTATTATTATTATTATTATTATTGTTTTTATTGAATCACCATGTGGAAAATTACAAAGTTCTCAGGCTTATGTCTCAGTTATACAATGCTCAAACACCCGTCCTTCACCAGTGCCCATATTCCACCACCAAAAAACCCCAGTATACCTCCCACCCCTCTACCCCTGCAGGCATAACTGAAAAGTTTCACTTCATTTTCTCTTTACCTTGATTACATTCCATATTTCAACACAAAACTCAGTATTGTTGTTGGAGTTTCAACACACACTCATTATTGCTGTTGGAGTTTATCCCCCAAAATACGGCCCTTACTGACAAGGCAGCATCTGATAATTAGTTTTCTGTTGATGAGAATGAGGAGATATGAAGTTGTGCGGCCGCTACAGTGCAGAGTGGTTTAGGATTTCTGTATTTTAGTAATTAAGTTCAGGGAGATTTATGTTGGAAATTGCATCATTTCCCTTCCTGGGGCAGCATGGGGCTGAGACTTAGTTCACAGTCTAGAGACATGGCTGCAAACAGTTGCTGGGACCAGAAGTAGTGTAGCTGGCTCTGGATCTTGGTCATTCAGCAGCAAAGCGGCCGTGCAAAAGCATGGCCACAGGGTTGAATCTCGGCGGAGCGCGAGCCGGTATCGCCCCGACCCGAGACTGCCCAAGTGTCCCACTCAAGTGTCTTAACTCTTATCCTGTCTTTCTGCCCATTTTTCTTACTAAGTCAACAGAGATATCACATATATACAGAACAACTGTTGAAGAAACGTACATTATATTTATCCTAATACACTAGAAAGAAATCATCACATGGTATATGTACATGAGATGCATATGCAGACTTCTTATGCACACAGAGACACAACTTTATGTCTTATAATTCCAAACTCACTCTGATATCTTCACTCTTTGGTAGCACAAAAAGCTTCAAATCCAGTTTGCAGGTCCTCAGCTTCTGTCGTACTTAGTAAGAATTAAACACTGGGAAGAAAGCATCGTGAGCCCAAAATTTCCTGAGCTTCCTATGTCTGTCTTTGACCTCCAAACCAATAAAGTTGCCATTTTATAAATGTCATACAGGTCTAAGCCAAAGTCCCCAAACTCCTGGTTATAGAAAGAAAGGTAATTACTTCAGCCCAATTAGACCCTGGGGACAAGATTGAGCAGACACTGGAGGGACTGAGCTTCTAAGGCCACCTGAGAGAGTGTCCTGGGCATCACAGACCCCTGAAATGGAACTGCCTTAACTGGACCCAGGAATGGCTGAGCTGTTCTCCAACACCAATGTGGCCAATGCATATGTGAGTCAAGGCCAAATGTGGGACTCTGCCGGACACTCCTGGTTGTCCCTCAATGAGTAAAATAACTTCCCTCAGCCTTGTTTCAGAAACTGCAATATCCACACAGTGATTTCTGCCATTATAGGTCTTTTATTACAGTTTTTCTAGATCATGTATGCTAAAGCACACCGATGCACAATATATGTCAACCATTATAATAAATCCCACATATCACAAAAGAGATTCATAGTGGACAGTAATGGCTATTGCATCAGAATTGGCAGTGATCAAATGAAGTTTCCAATGGATTAATACATTTTTCATTTAATAATTGCCAAGATCACTTACACTCTTCTCACACAACAACACAACTAAGCGACACAAATATTCATTAAATCAGTCAGTACAATAATATTTCCTTCATATTTAATAAATATTAACATACTTCATTAGCAGAGCTGCATTCAGACTTCTCTGAAAGAGGTTATAAGCACAAGATGCTTCTCAAGTTTTTCTTCAACACACTTTGTTCACCTCAACCCTCACCCCAGTTATTATTATGCATTAATCTGCCTTTCAGTGTAAAATCAGCTTCCTTATTATATCTTCCAAATAATGCATTTCCATCTCACTGACTTCACTCAGCTTGATACCCTTTAGCTCTATCCATGTAGTGGCAATGGCATGATTTCATCCTTCGTTAGAACTTCACAAGGTTTTATTACTGTCACTGTCACTGTCATCCCGTTGCTCATCGATTCGCTCAAGCAGGCACCAGTAATGTCTCTATGGTGAGACTTGTTGTTACCATTTTTGGCATATCAAATTCACCACGGGGAGCTTGCCAGGCTCTGCCGTGGGGTCGAGATACTCTCGGTAGCTTGCTGGGCTCTCCTATTAGGTCATTAAGGTCATGGCAGTGATCAGCATGACTATACAACACACACAACAGATCAGCCTGGAAGGTTCCACCACCCACTGACAGAGGCAATAGCCTCACTGTTGGGGCTGGTGAGAAGCTCAGCTTGGCTACCGTGTCTCGCCCACACTTCCATCCCACTGGGCTAAGCAGTGGCGCCGAGAAATCTGAGCCCAAAGTGAGAGGCAGAACATTATGCTCCGGTGCTTTTGCAGCTTCGAGTCCCAAGCCCTGGACAACTCCCGGATTTCAGAGAGTGGGAAGCTCTCGAGTCCTTGGAATGCAAGAGGGGCAGGCTGGTGAGAAAAGGCACCATTGCGTGCTTCCAGACGTGTCCGGAAACCCTTCTCCCTGACTCCCAAGGGTGCCACAGGAATTTACTAGGGGGCCAAAGATGGGGTAGGGGCAGGCAAGGAATCCAAACAATCATTCCTCAAGAACCCAAGACCACTGTATTCCCCCATCTCAGTAGGAGCTTGAGGAAATCAGATGATTGAGCTTCTTGGCCAGGCTCCCTGCCCGGGTCTGCCCAGCGTGCAGTGCCCAGTTGGCACATACATACTCTGCACGGGTCTGGTTTTCTGGCCCGGGAGCTAATCCACATTCTGGCCAAGGGTGGGAGGGGTGGAAGGTCAGCAGCAGTAAAGGGGTCGAAACTCGGCCCCCTGAAGGCTGGCCAGGCCACGGCGCCGCCAACTCAACTTGCCCTGGCCGTGGCAGGTCTGCCTGGTGTGCAGAAGGGTCACTGGCAAACCTGACCTGACTCCAGCTGCTGTTCTCGTCTGATGTACTTTCCTGCGATGGATCAGATCATCATCTCTCTTCCGTGGAGAATGAAGACAGGGAGCAGCTTGCAGCCTCAAATCCTCTTCCAGGCCAGGTGCCGTAATCTAGCGCCATGACCCAACCGCCTCCGCCTGGCAGGGAAGACTGGCTCTTGCTGCGGGGAGGAGAGGGAGGGAGAACACCTCGCAGGGTGTTGAGGGTACCCCTGGCCCCCACTGGGAGAGGCTGGGAGGAATGGCATACCTACACAGTCACATGGTCCTTATGCGGATAATTACTTTGGTACCGTAGTATGAAACTAATATCCAAGGACAGAAAAAGAGGGGCCACAGGGCTTGTCCATGGTTGGAAGATTGTTTGTGGGGAATGGAGGGTGTGTGTGTGTGTGTGTGTGTGAGTTAAGATAGAGAAGGTACTACTATGACAATAACAGTTGGAAATAATGATTCTGGACAAGAACTGAGTGATGTAAGGAGGTAAAGGAAACCTTTCAATACCTTCACTGCAAACCGTAATGCCCATAATGAAAGAGAGAGAGACAAAGAGAGAGATAGATAGATATATAGAGAGGAGAGAATTCCTCTCATAGAGAAAGGCAGGGGGAGGTGCAGGATGAAAACTGGTGACATTCGTGGTTGGAAATGTACACTGGTGAAGGGATGGTTGTTGGAGCATTATATGACTGAAACTCAATCACAAACAGCATTGTAACTGTGGATCTCATGGTGATTCAATTAAAAAAAGATTCTATCATGTAAATATCTCACAGCTTCTTGATTCACTCATCTCTTGTTGGAATTTGGGTTGTTTCCAAATCTTGTCTATTGTAATGAATGTTAAAACGAATACAGGTGTGCATATATCCTTTTGAATTAATGTTTTAATATTTCTTCAAGGAGAATAGATATCAAGAACTATATTGCTGTGTTATATGGGAGCTATATTCTTACTATATAAAAGAGAAATTTCCATATTTCTTTTCATAGAGATTGAACCAGGCTACATTTCCACCAACAGTGAATGAGGCTCTTCTTTTCACCACATCCCTCTAGTCATTCATTTTGTAGTGGAAAAAATTTATAATATGATGTGGTCTCTTTTGTCTTTATCTGCTTATTTTTTAAAAAATTTATTTTTAAAAACTTTTTGCACATTTTAAAAATTAAAGCACTGTGATACAAAGATTCATAGTTGAATTTTAGGCATACCGTATTGCAGTACCAAACCCACTATCAATCTTCCCAGGTTTCCCCCCCATAATCCCCCTTCCTCCCTGCTCTCTTGGCATGCACATTTCTAAGTTTGATTGTTAAAGTTTGGGTCTCTTGATTGCAGTGTTGCTGACTCAATGGCTTTGATATTTAGCTCTAACATTTCTTAACATCACCTTTGGACTTGACTCCCCTGACCTGGCCCCCTTTGCTTCTCATCTTTCTCTTCTCCCCGCCCCCTGTTTCCTGGCTATTCGTCTTTCCTTTTTCTTCTCTATACTCTGGGTTGTTCAGGGCATCTACTTTTAAACCATTGCGTTCCTTCCTCCAGTTATTCTAGGTACCACATATGAGTAATATCATCCTGTGTTTATTCTTCTACTTCTGGCTTACTTCATTTAACATGATTTCATCCAGTTCCGTTCATGTATCGGCAAGCTGCATGATTTTATCATCCATAACATCTGTGTAGTATTCCATTGTGTCTATATGTTACATATTTACGAAACATTTATCTGTCACTGGACATCTAGGTTGATTCTAAATCTTAGCTATGATATCGAGTGCTGCAGTGGATAGTGCACATACATTCTTTGGAATGATGTTTTTCTGTGCAGGGGACTGATACCCCAAAGTGGAATAACTTGGTCATAAGGCAGCTCACTTCTAAATTTACTGAGAACACTCTATACAGTTTTCCAGAGTGGATAGACCAGATAACATTCTCACTATCAGTGAATGAGGGTTTTTTTTCTTAATTTTTTCTTTTTTTTTGGTTTTTGGGTCACACCAGGTGATGCACAGGGATTACTCCTGGCTCATGCACTCAGGAATTACTCCTGGAGGTGCTCGGGGGACCTTATGGGATGCTGGGAATCGAACCCGGGTTGGCCGTGTGCAAGGCAAACGCCCTACCAGCTGCGCTGTTGCTCCAGCCCCCTTAATTTTTTTGGTTTCCAATATTTCCTTTTTTAAATTTTTCCATCTTGGAGCTATAGCACAGTGGGTAGGGCATTTGCCTTGCATGTGGCTGACCCTTGGTTCGATTCCTCCATCCCTCTTGGAAACCCCAGCAAGCTACTGAGAGTATCCTGCCCATGTGGCAGAGCCTGGCAAGCTTCGGGGTGTATTCGATATGCCAAGAATAGTAACAACAAGTCTCACAATAGAGATGTTACTGGTGCCCGCTCGAGCAAATCGATGAACAAATGGGTGCTATTTTTTCCTTTTTTAAATTGAATCACCATGAGAGACAGAATAACAAAGCTGCTCATAGAGGGGTTTCAGTCATATATTGTTTCAACACCCATCCCACCCCCAATGTACATTTTCCAACACCAATGTCCCCAGTTTCTCTCCCGTCACCCTCCACTCAACCTGTCTCTGGCAGGCACTTTTCATCTCTCTCTTTCTCTCTCTCTCTCTCTAATTTTGGACATTACGTTTTGCAATACAGATACTGAGAGGTTATCATGTTTGTTCCTTTACCTATTTTCACCAAGTTCTTACTCAGAGTGGTCATTTCCAACTATTTTTGTCATAGTGATCCCATCTCTATCACAACTGCCTTCTCCCTCAGCACTTGACGCAGGCTTCGAACCACGGACCAATCCTCCTGGCCCTTGTTTCTACTGTTCTTGTATATTAGTCTCATATTGTGTTTTAAAAGAAATGCAGGTCCTTTTCCCACCACATCTCCCCAATAGAGATTGTTCCCAGTACTTTTGATATGTGTCAGTCTCACTGGTGTAAGGTGACATCTCATTATTGTCTTGATTTTTAAGTTCCCTAATAAGTAATGATGAGTGTTTCTTTATGTGCCTGTTGGCCATCTGTTGGTCTTTTCATTTTCAATCCACATTTCTTGATGGGGCTTTTAAGGGTGATTTTTGTTGTTCTTGATTTTTGTGAGTACTTTATACATCTTAGATATCAACCCTTAACTGATGTGTTGAGTACAAATATTTTCTCTCGCTTAGCCATTGTTTTGTTTTAGCCCATGTTTTTTTTTCTGTTATACAAAAACTTCTAAGATTGATGTAGTCCCATTTGTTTAGTTTTGATTCTCTAGCCTTTGCCAATAGCATCATATCATTGAAGATTCTTTTGAGGTGTATGTCTTGGAGCACTCCAGCCTATATTTTCTTCAGTGTACTTTGTAGATTCAGATGTGATCTCAAAGTTTTGGATCAACTTTGAGTTAACTTTTACATTAAAGTGTGAAATATGGATCCAACTGCAATTTCTTACATGTGGTTATTCAAGTCTCCCAACGGCATTTGTTGAATAGACTTTCTTTATTCCATTTCACGCTCTCAGCTCCTTTGTTAGCTATAGATATGGGGCTTTGCCATTGAATATTCTATTCTGAACCATTAGTCAGAGAGTCATTCTTTATTTTATGCTCTGCTCTTTTGATCACAATGGATTTATAGTATAGATTCAAAGTAGGTAGTGAGGTTACTCTTGTTTGCTTGTTTTTCAGTATGATTTTGACCGTTTAGGTCTTTTATGGTTCCACACACTTTATAATTGACTCTTTAAGTATTTGAAGAATATAGTAGTTTAGGTAAGGTGGTCATTTTAACAATGTTGAGTCTTCCAATCACTGAACACAGAATGTTTTACTATTTCTTAAAAGCTTCTTCAATTTCTTTCTTGAGTGTTTTAAAGTTTTTATCATATAAGTCTTTTACATATTTTGTTACATTGATTCCTAGATACTTGATGTTTTTGACACTATTTTAAATGGGATAGAATCTTTGATTGCTCTCCCCTCTGATTCATTTCTTGTTTGTAGGAATGCAACCAATTTTTGTGTATTGACTTTGTAGCCGCCCACTTTGTTCTGTATTGATTAATTGTTTCTAGGAGCTTTTGAATGGACTCTGTAGGGTCTTCAAAGTATATCATGTCTGCAAATAGAGATAGTTTGACTTCCTCTTTTCCAATTTTTATCCCTTTGATTTTCTTTTCTTGTCTGATATCTATTTCTCTTTTTCCCCATTGTTTTTGAGTCAAGATGCTTTCCGAGATAGTATCAGAGAGAGAGTTATGCTATGTTTTCCTTGATTTTACTTTCTGATTTTGGGTCAAATATCAAGGTCTTTAATCCACTTTGAATTGATTTTGTGTATGGTAGAGAGGGATCCAATTCCTATTTACTTTCTTTCATATGGCTATCCTATTGTTCCATTTCTTGAAGAGGTTCTCCCAGTTCCTCATCATGTACCTAGCTCCTTTGTCAAGATAGTAAGGACATGTGCAATCACTTTCAACTGCCTGTTTTTAAAAAATTCTCATTGCATTTTTTTGTCAAGTCAATTACTGTTTATCTCCACTATTGTGTTTTTATCAAGCCAATTACTGTTTATTTCCACTATTTGTGATTTGTCACCAACCTTTCATGATTCACTTGTGTCTTTATAGGTCCAGTAACTATGCCTGATTTGATTTCATTTTTCTTACATTCATTGAGAATCATTTTGTGTCTCAACATATGTTTTATCCTTTAGACTATTTCATATACACATGAGAAAAATGTGTTTCTGTTGCTTAATTTGTGTATGTGGAACTGGCCATACCAGTGATGCTCAGGGGCTCTTCCTGGGTCTGTGTTCAGGAGGTACTTGAGAGATATGTGTGGCAGGGATTGAACCTGGGTCAGCACATGCAATGCACATCCCTAGCTTCTTGTACTATCTCTTTGACCCATATGTTGCTTTTTATTGTTTGTTTTGTTCTCAGTGATGCTCAGGGATCAGCACTCAGCACTCTTGGCTCAGAACTCAGAACTCACCACTGGCAGTGATTGTGGACCTCTGCCACAGTGTGGAATGCAGGGATTGAAACAAGGTCAGCCACGTGAGAGCAAGCACCTTACCAGCTCTACTATCACTCTGGTCCCCAATCTGTTGCTTTTTAAAAAACTTATTGAATGCGACTTTGGTAGCAAGAGGATATATGTTTATATCCAATTATTTCAGAGTATATATGCTATCACACCATGCCCATGATCAAAGTACAAATTTTGGGTGAAATGTTCTGCATTAGTGTTACATCCATTTAGTTTAATGCATCAGTAAGAGCATTATTTCCATGTTAACTTTTCTATGGACTATACATCTATTGGTGTGAATATATTTAATTTTCTGATTTTTGTGTTGCTACACATACTTCCATTTAAGTAAGTCAATAGTAGTTTAATATATTTTGTGTCCCTATATATTTTGATAAATTATATGTTGATGGACTGGAGCGATAGCACAGAGGGTAGGGCGTTTGCCTTGCAAACGGACCCAGGTTTGATTCCTCCATCCCTCTCAGATAGCCCGACAAGCTACCGAGAGTATCTTACCTGCACGGTAGAGCCTGGCAATCTACCTATGGCGTATTTGATATGCTAAAAACAGTAACAACAAGTCTTATAAAGGTGATGTTACTAGCAACCCAAGCTATGGCAAGGACTTAATATAAGCTCTGTGTTTTGAGATAAATTTAGGCAGTGCTTGGGATATTGTAGGGTGGCTGCACTGAAACCCACGTTAGAAGTATGTTAACAAAGTTCTTCATTCATTGTACTATTTCTCTGGCCCAAAAGAAAAGCTTTCTTTTTTCTTTTTTATTGAATCACCTTGAGAACAATTACAAAGCTTTCCAGTCTAAGTCTTGGTTATACAATGATCAAACACCCATTCCCTTACCAGTGCACACCCTCCACCACCAGGCGCCCCAGTATACACCCCATCCCCCCCCCCCGCCTATGTGGCAGATGATTTCCATCTTACTCTCTCTCTCCGCTTTGATCACATGGTTATGGCTGAGCATGTGTTAAGTTTCCCTCCCTGCCCCAGCAGAGCCCCAGCAGTCGAAGACCTACGGAACCCAGCCATAGCCATTCTTGAGGCCCCTCTTCACATGTTCAGATGAGCCTCAAGCATGAAGGAACCGGCAGAGGATCCCAGGTGTGCGGGACCTGGAGATCTCTAAGCCTGCTCATATTGGGACTGGGTCTATTCCTCCTCCACCCAGATCCCCCATTTTCTAGTAGCTTGGCAGCCACCCACAAACTGCTTCTGGTGCCGTGTAATCCCATCAATGTCCAAGATCCAGAGACTATAAAATCAAGCTCCCGAATGAGAGCAACGCAGAGTCTTGCAGAGTCTCTTGCCCCCTCGCCTGCCTGTCTTCACAAGTGCCCCTCAGAGCATGGCGGGTTGAGTTTCCCTCCATGCCCTGAGCAGAGCCCTGGCAGTCAAAGATCTCTGGAACCCAGCCACAGCCAAGCTCAAGACATCTTCACACAATCGGACAAGCCTCTCATAGCCTAGTTTGACCTCTTATAATGTAGTTCTCCCTCTCGGAGAAACTGGCAAGCTACTGAGAGTTTCCTACCCACATGGGAGAGCCTTGCAAGCTCCCCATGGCTTATTCATATGCCAAAACCAGTAACAATGATCGGTCTCATTCCCCTGACCCTGAAAGAGACTCCAATGCAACACTATTAGGAAGGATGAGCAAAGAGAGGCTTCTAAAATCTCAGGGCTAGAACACGTGGAGACGTTACTGAGACTGCTTGAGAAAATCTACGATCAATGGGATGATAGTGATAATGATTGCTTATCATTATCACTTAATGATTGCTTAATGATAGTGATAATGAAGAGCATTTTGTATTTCTGATATTTTATAAGTCTGGAAGGATTTCTGCCTGAAGCTGCTGATTTCCGAGATTGTTTTGTGTGCCTCTGTGATCATGGCTGTTCAGGAGATAGGAGCCGTTCATGGGCGGCAACTTGGGGCCTTGTTGGGGTGGGGAGAGGGGCTGGTTCCACCTCCCATCCCATGAGGCCCTGTGTGTCACGTCACTGCAGTCTCATGCCTGGCTGTCCAGCAGGCTCTGAAAAGGTGGCAGCCACCTTACCACTGGGGAGAATAGGCAGAAGGGACAAACACCTTTCCCCACCTAGGGTTGCACAGCGCTGCAGTTTAATGCTCAGTCCGGATGCATTTCTGCCAGAAGCCTCTGGGTTCTGAGGTTGGTCTGTGTGTTCCTGGGATCCTGCTGTTCAGGAGCTAGGAGCTGCTCATGGGTGGCAACTCGAGGCCTCGTTGGGGCAAGGAGAGGGGCTTGTTCCACACCCCATCCCATGAGGCTCCACTTGTCACCGCTCTTTCTCTAGTTTTGGTCAGAGGCAGATGCCAGATCATTTATTTTCCATTGCTCACTCTGCATATTAGGAAAGGTTGGGCAGCCGCGTAAGTAGCTGCGGGCTTCAGAGAAAAAGTCCTGTAGCCACATACCGGAGCCATGTTTGTAGAAGAAGCTCATTCATGGTCACCGGGATTCCATCTGGAGAAGGCAGGGAGATTGCACCCGCTTCATCTGGGGGTCCTGGAGATATTGGCTCGGTATGGAGCCCAGAGAATTGTCCAGTGCTGTGGTGCCCAAAAGTTTTCTTCACTGCTGAGTGTGGCAAAATCCCCAAAGAAAAACTTTAAAAATTGAGTTGTTTTGTGGTTATTGGTAGTTTTAAGAACTCTCTTAATAATCTGTTATTGAAATGTCATAAATAAATGTGTTATTTAATTTTCCAATTCTCTATGTTCACTCTAGCTATTTGTGTCTTTATATTAAATAGTTTACGATTGTGTATGCAGTCATTACTCATTCTTGACCCTCATACATCCCTCAAAAGTTTGGCTTCATTTAATATTCCAGTTCTTTTTGCTTTTGAATAGCCCAGAGAGACCTTACTAACCCCGAATCATAATACGATTCACTGACACTTGTGCCTACTTGCATACTCCAGAGTGATGGATTTGGAGAGGGTATCCCAATTAATATTTGATAGTGATGCAAAAAAGGACAACACTTTTTGTTTTTAAAGAGTTAGAATGAGGCGCCCAGCTCATCAGTCCGTTCCCACTGCCTGACCCACCCAGCGCCTGGCAGCTCCCAGCAACCCCGTTCCGGCCCCTGGTCTTATCCCTCAAGAGGTTGCTGGGGGTGTGGACTGTACCGAAGGGGGCGTGGCCTCAAAAGGGGCGTGACCTCCTATCAAAGTCGTGGCCAGTTTTTTTCCCCCCTTCCCTGCTTTGCGGACTTAGGTCATAATCCGTATAACCTATTTCTTTGAAGAACACCCTGGCCATCTCAATCTCTAAATGCCAATAGTCCATTAGCCTATTCTAATTTCACAGAAGCTGTCAGTGAACAAAAAAAGCTGCACAAGCCCTTTGTAAAGAGAGCATAGCCTCAAGTCTTCATGAGAGGCCCCACATAAACCAGGAGGAGCACCTGAGAGTAAGGAAGTATTCTAGAAGGGGGAAAAGGTTACCATCATCGACTTAGCTCATCCAGAATCTCCCCTTGCAGCAAGAGGGAATAGGGATAGATAACTGGAAGGTTCCAACTATATAGTTCCATAACAATATGAAGAAACAGCGAAAATCCCCACCATGAAGAGAGGATGAAGAAAAGATTCCAGAAGCCTCAATGGGGGTTACCAACAAATATGACCTCTCAGATAAAGAATTCAGAGAGGAAGTTTTGAAGATGGTCGACGAACTCAAAGCAACCATGGAACAGACATCCAATAAACTAAGGGAGGATATGAATGAAGCATTGGAACGGTCCACCAAGAAAATTCAGGAAGAAGTGAAAGCAGAAATTTCAAAGCTACAAACAGAAGTGACACTAATAAAGGAATCAGTAGATGAATTAAAAATCTAAGTAGGTGCCCTCAACAGTAGAATGACTACAGTCGAAGACAGAAACAGTGAGCTTGAAGATGAGCTGCAGAAAGCTTACAGACAACAAATAATGGCAAAATATCTCAAAATGGCTTTAGGGCGAATCTGAGTCTAGGGGATGACCTTAAGAGGAACAATATAAGAATCCTTGGAGTACCAGAAGCACAGGGAAGTTACCCCAGTGCAAAAACCACAGTTAAAGACATTATTGCTAAGAAATTGGCAGAGTTGGAGAAGGCAGGCATCCAGATCCAAGGAGCCCGAAGAGTACCAGCAAAAAGAGACCCTAATAAAAAGACTCCAAGGCATATCATAGTTCGAATGATGGATGCTGTGGATAGAGAAACAATACTGCAGACTGCAGCTGAAACTCATGAAGACAATGTTCATGAGAAACGAACTAGTTCCTGACATTCCATTTGCCCTCAATGGAAAGAACATCTCCAAATGCAGTAGTTATGTGTATCTAGGTCGAGAACTCAACATGACAAACAACCTGACACCTGAACTGTGCTGGAGATAGAGAGCAGCATGGAATGCCTTCAAGAGGGTCTAAGCAGTGGTTAAGAGGATGAAGAACCTCTGGCTCTGGGCACATCTTTTCAACTCCATCATTCTTCCTGCACTAACACATGCCACAGAGACATGGGCCCTACGAAAACAGGATGAGAACTCTATTCGGGTCTCCCAAAGAGAGAGAGCTATGGTGGAATATCACACCATAGCTCATTGAAAGAGCTATGGTGGAATATCACATTTCACTCAAGTGAGAGAAGGAATCTGGAGTTTCGACCTGTGTCGATGATCAAAATCAGGGACGCTGTCTCGTTTACCAAGGCATCAAATATCAGATGGCTGGACACGTAATGGGATTCAGAGAGGACTGCTGGACTAGAGCTATTACTGACTAGATTTCACGGGACATCAAAAGAATGCATGGCCGCCCACCTACGAGATGGTCAGATTTCTTTGTCAAAACACTGAATGAATGGTTTGAGGCTCTTTGTATTCTTTTTAAATTTTTTTTAAAGGACTGTTTTATTTACTAATAGGGGAACAGTGGGACTCCCTGGGCTCTGCTATCTGTAAAGCCAAACCTGTGCAACATGTACAGCCTGTTTGTTATTTTCAAATGGACGCTTATCTTAAGAAGCACCTACCTGCCCAGGGGTGACACAGCAGAGCAGGCGCAGATTCAATCCTGATACGCCGCATGACCCCTGAGCCCTGCCACAGGTAAGTCCTGTGCACTGCCGCAGATGGCCCAAAAAGAAAAAAAGAGGTCCCTGTACAGACACTGTGGTGGGTGAGAATTGGGCAAGCCTGCTGGCTAGGACCATTACCCAGAGAGGGTGTCTGTCAGCACAAAGCCCAGTGAGTGACAGCCACGTCCACAGTTGACCTGGTTTCCCTTCCTCTAGGGCTGGGAGGCCCCTAAGTGCTCAGTATCCACAAACTCCACCACTGAATAGCATTTATTGTGAAAGCTCTGAAAGGGGCGAGGCAGAGGGGACCAGCATGAGGGGCAAGGACGGAGAGGGGTGAAGTGGGTGCCAGGCGGGGTGAGGAAGCTCTAGGAGGCCTCTGAGCTATCCTTGACATCCATGCTTTCTGTGGTACCACTGACCTCACTGAGGTCTTCGCTATCACTCCCGGTCTCCACTGCAGTCAGGCCCTTTTCCTCAGGAGAGGCCTCTCCAGAGCCCGAAGCAAGATGGCCTTGCCTTCCACCTTGTTTTCAATGGAGCCCAGCATCATATGCCTGCCCTTCTCCTTTAGCTCCACATGCTGCCTCAGCTCATTGGCCATGAGAGTGAGGTCCTGCTTCATGGTGAACGCATCTTCCCCGTCGACGTGGTACTTAGGCTCCACCTCGCCCATCTGAAAGTTGAGGGTGTTGGAATAGAGGTGCAGGGCGGCCCGGTTGCTCTTCCTGACATGCAGAGACACGTGTTTTGCGTTGGAGTTCTCTCTCATTGCCCTCGAGGCCTGGTCCATCAGCTTCAGGGCCAGGACATAGCGCCAGTGGGAACGCGTCACAGTCAGGGAGGTGAGGTGTCCATGGGGTACGTCTTCTGGGTCCTCTTCCCACTATCTTTCCCTTCTCATCGTCAGCGGTGTAGGAGAGCTGGGGCCAGGGGAGGCCGTGGTAGAAGTAGTACTTCATCTGGTAGTTCACAGGCAGACGCAGCAGGGTACAGTGCTGCATGTTCATCAGGTCCTCTGGCCTCACGTTTCGGAAATTCATCGCCAGTGGACACCACCTAGTGCCGTGAGTCCAGGCACTGGGGCTGCACCGGGAGCGGGGTCAGGCCTTCTGGTGGGGGAACAGCAGAATAGGCCCTCTTTGTATTTTTGGAGTGAGCAGATGTCATTGGGCTAAACTAGCATGTGACAAGGATGAATGGAATGGAGATGTTACTGGCACCTGGTTGAGCAAATGGATGAACAAAGGGATGACAAGTGATACAAGTGATACCTTCTTTGGCTTTTCTTTCATTATCATTTGTAGGATAACATTGGTTTGTCCTTCCTTCCTATCCACAAGGAGTTTCAATTTAAGTGCTCTGGAGACACTCCCATTCCTTTCTCTATCTGCAAAATCTTCTCTGAACCCTTCTTCCCAACCAGTTAATCACCTTTTCCCTAATCAGATCCTGTTATC
This sequence comes from Sorex araneus, assembly GCF_027595985.1. Lineage (NCBI taxonomy): Eukaryota > Metazoa > Chordata > Mammalia > Eulipotyphla > Soricidae > Sorex > Sorex araneus. Next base: position 10,916,292 of record NC_073302.1, on the reverse strand, counting down.
TTGTAAGATCAGATCCTTCTAAGCACTCTGAATTTGTATTGTAAGTTAGTGTCTTTTGCATAGTTGACCTTAGAGCAATGTTCTTTCTATATGGACACAGGAAGACAGTTAATATTATGTTTTGCAACTAGGGAGTTGATTGACTCCAATAATATTTACTACTGGGCATCTGCTTTCCCGACTCAGTTGCGCTTAGTTCCTAGCACCCCAAAAGCAGGGTCCTGACGAGGGACAGAATGGACCCAGGGCAAGCTGTGAGCTACCCTGGCATCGAAATGGGCCAGGCCAAAGCGCCACAATACTCAACTACAAGTTGAGGTCATGCTCATGGACAATGCTGTCATGATCCAAAGGTAACAATGAGATTAGGACTCTGCTGGGGTTAGGAAGATTAACCTAGCCTGAGGACTGTGGTCTGGAATGTATAGTGAGATATGCTAAGGAAGAACCAAACCTTAAGTCTGATATATCTCTTCCTGTGCTCAGAATAACATTGCTAGGAATATTAGAAGTAAATTTACTATAACTATTTAAGCAGATTACTAGGTCACATCCTGACACACCCTTGTTTGGACTCCCACCCTTGAGTGGATCTCCTTAGATGAGATTTCCTTAGATGAGATTTTGTTAATCTCCTGGAGAAATGGTCTTACCCTTCTTTGTAGATTTGTTAATGTTCAACCTAACTTTGTATCACCACCCTATGTAATTTGCTATATAAACTAAGACTGTGGGGGCACTGACGGGAGACAGAAGATGAAGACGGAAGAGACAGAGAAGGAGACACACGAGAGGACACGAGAGAAGAACGGAGAAGACACAGAAGCAAGCGGGAGACACCGAAGCAGAGCACAAGGCAAAAGAAGTGAGAGTGAGGGCCAGAGAAAGAGAGAAGCAGAACAGTAATGGAGATTGGAATAAACTGCAACTGATACCAACCAGCCTGGCACTTGTTCCTTCCTTTGCCTGGTCATCTCCATCAGCCTTCTCAGGGTTGGGGAAGCAGCATGAGACTACCAAACACCGGCGCCGGGAGAGATAGAGCCCCGCCAGCCCTTTCTACTTTTGGGAACACACACAATCATTCACTTTGTAGATCTTTCACTTTTCATCTTTTACCTTTCACTGAGTTATAATTGTTTATCGAACTGTTCTTTATTGTAAAGAGCCTATAGCTTGCCTTTCGTTCTCTCTCTTTCTTTCTCACTCTCTCCATCACTCTCTTTGGTTTTGGCACACCCAACTATGGTAAACACTTACTCTTGACTCTGTGCTTTGGGTAATTCCAGGTAGTGCTTGGGATATTGTAGTCTGGCTGGGAATCAAACCCAGGTCAGATGCATGCAAAGCAAGCTCCCCACTCACTGTAACATTGCTCTGGACAATGAGCAACAGTTTTAAAATAGCAGTATTTGGTGATTGTTGTGATCTTAGGAGCTCCTTTAGTTATATAGGTGTTGTTAAAGTGTCATAAATATGTAAGTTTTCAATTATCTGTTTTCACTCTAGACTATATTGTAACTAGTAACTTTTTATTAGTTACTAGTGCATATAGTGTCATTACACAGCTTTGTCCTTATTTGTCCCTCAAAAATTTGTCTTCATTCATTCTTGCAGGTAAGTTAGTTTCTGTACAGCTCAGACTGGCCTTGCTAAATTATCACTAAATTATGACCATAGTCTAAATTATCACTCACACTTGTGCCAACTTGCATTCTTTGGAGTGATGGATTTGGGCAGGGTATCCATGTGAATATTTGATCGTGATGCAAGAAGTTAGAGAACTTTTGTTTAAATGACTTCGAATGAAAGCAAAACTGGAAATTATTAGAAAGGAGAGTAAAACAAGTGGATAAATGGAAACATTTGGTCACGACCACAATGGGACTCATTTTTTTAATCTATGTATAAATGACATAAAGACCGTAGTTTATATTTTTACATGGATATGGATGAATATACTCATATATGTGTCTACATTTTGTGTACATAATTTCTATTCCTTATATACAAAATTACAATGTCTATTGTAGAATACAAAACTTCCATTATCTATGTAATTTACATATATATGAAGTTATTTCATAATAACCTTTCAATCAGAAAGTTATGGGTTGTTTTAATTCCTTCCTAATTCATCTTTATACTGTTGTGTCAGAGCATAAAGAAAGTGCACAAACCTAAAAGCATATCATGTTCAATATCTAGACAAGTAATGCATGCATTAAATAGTCACCTGGGTCAAGACAGAAAACATTTCTGACAGTTCCTCAGAATTAATTTTGAAGAAGTACCTGGAATACTATAGACAACGAAAGTTTTCAAATTCGCATCCTGAAACTTATTTAATAAAAAATAAATTTATTTAAAACTGTACAATTATTGTAGGTACTATTTCCAGTTCTGGGGAGCTGGGAAATACCAGTTATACTTGGTGGGGATGAACAGATACAATAGTCACCTGACAGCTATGTAGAGATTCTGAGGAAGGGTATGAATCCATACTTAATAGGAAATGAATAGTAAACATTAAAAATTTATAATGGGAATGTCAAAATAAAAAAAAATTAAAAACATGATTTTTGTAAGGTACTTTTCCTTTAACATTCTTTTTACTGTTCAGTCTGGTTAATAAAACCTGTTTTATGTCAGCAGGGTGGGACATAAGAATACCAACCTCTCTGAGATGTGTGTGTGTAAACAGGTTAATCTGAGCTCTCAGAACATCAAATCTCATATAATAGCTTCCTTATTTATTTATTTATTTATTTATATGTATATATATATTCGTTATCTCATTCAGACTAAGTTGTTTGACTTGCAGAACATCACCTTATTAGCAAACAACTTTAGTGCTTGTTTTATATCTCTGTTTCTCAGGCTGTAGATGAAAGGGTTCAGCATGGGGGTGACTATCATATACATCACAGAAGCAGCTATTTCTTTAGCACCGGACATGGCTGGAGAGGAGAAAAAGTACACTTCTGCAATTGTTCCATAGAATAAGGCTACAACGAGGAGATGGGAACCACAGGTAGAAAGGACTTTGAAGAATTTCCTAGCGGAAGGATTTTTCAGGACAGTGGCCCATATGCAGATATATGATCCCATAATAAAAGTGAATGGAATAATTACAATCATTCCTCCCTCAATGAATATGACCAGATTATTGAGTGAAGTGTCTGAACAGCTTACCTCCAGCAATGCTGTTAGTTCACAGAAGAAATGGCGGATGGTAATGTCACCACAGAAGGACACTTGGATAGAGAGCAGGGTGTGCATCAGTGCATGTGAGAAACTGAAGATCCAGGACCAAGCAACTAACAAGATACATCGTTCCTGCCTCATGATCATGGTGTAGTGGAGTGGCTGACAGATGGCTACATACCTGTCATAGGCCATCGATGCAAGAAGGAAATTATCAGTACAAGCAAAAAATATTAAAAAGTATACCTGAGAAATGCATCCTGAATAGGGGATGGACTTGTGATTACTCTGCATGTCCACCAACATTTTGGGAACCGTGACAGATGATAAAAACACGTCGTTGAAGGCCAAGACACTGAGGAAGAAGTACATGGGTGTGTGGAGGCGAGAGTCTATCTTGATGAGCAGGACGATGAGCAGGTTCCCCAGCACGGTGGTCAGGTATATGACCAGGAAGAGGGTCAAGAACCAGCCCTGTTGATCTGGTGAGATAGGAAGACCCTGGAGGAGGAATTCAGAAACTCTGGTCTCATTCTGTCTCTTCATGATGCTCCTCTTTCTTCTGGGAGTCAAAAAGAAGAAAATATTTAGAACTGAATAGCTATTAAAAATTATAGCAACATAATTTTTATATGAAACTGTTATTTTTTAACTAGTCTTTGTTTACAACTTACATATATGTATTCATGAATCACCAGGTATCATTCGGGTTCTAAAAGTACATAACATTTTCACAATTTATAAGGTATTTTTCTTCACTGTATCACTGTCATCCCTTTGTTTATTAATTTTCTCGAGTGGGCACCAGTAACGTCTCTATTCCTCTCAGCCCTGAGATTTTAGCAGCCTCTCCTTACTCCTCTTTCCCAATGATTGGAGGCTCTCTCTGCGTCAGGGGAATGAGACCTATTGTTACTGTTTTAGCATATCGAATACAGCACTGATAGCTTGCCAGGCTCTGTCTGTGCAGGCGGGATACTCTTGGTAGATTGCGAGCTCTTTGAGAGGTATTTACATAGCTGTTACTGAATTTTGGATATGAATATGCCATAATATGTATATGAATATAAATACAGTTCCGGGAGCTTGGTTTTAAAGTCTGTGGATGTTGGCTGTTGATGGGATTACACGGTACTGGGAGCAGTTTCTGGGTATGACTGCCTAGTTACTGAAAAATGGGGAATCTGGGTGGAAGAGGCCCAGTCCCGGTCCAAGGAGCCTTGTAGATCTCAGCCCTGGTTCCCGCACACCTGGGTTTTTATGCTGGTTTCTTCATGCGTGAGGCTCGTCTGAGTGTGTGGAGAGTGGTCTTGAGCATGGCAGAGGCTGGGTTCCTGAGATCTTCAACTGCAGAGGCTCTTTTTTGGGGCGGGGAGAGAAAATCAATCCGCCTTCTCTGAGGGGCCCCAGTGAAGACAGTCATTTGCGGGGACAAGAGACTGTGTCATTCTCTTCCTGAACCTTGTTTTTATAGTCTCTGGACATTGGCCACTAATGGGATTACATGGCACTGGGAGAACTTTCTTTGTGTTACTACTTAGAATACTGGAAAATGGGGAATCTGAGTGGAAGAGACACAGTCCCGATCCGAGCAGCCTTGAGATCTCAGCCCCGGGTCCTGCACATCTGGGTTCCTCTGCTGGTTCCTTCATGCCTTTGGCTCCTCTGAACGTGTGGAACATGTAGAGAGTGGCCTTGAGCATGGCTGTGGCTGGGTTCCAGAGGTCTTCAGCTACCGAGGTAGTTAATATCTTTAATATTAAGATATTTTTCTTAATCTGGAAAAATACTTTGAACAAAAGCTTAATTCATGCTCTGTACAAAGCCCTATACAAAGTGTTATACACAAGAATAAATAAGCAATGCAAAGTCTCAGTGTTAAAGAAGTGTGCAAAATTATAATATCTAAGTGTGCAAAGTCGCATTGCTGCTACAGATAGCTGTGAAAGGAATGACAACATGTGTTTAACCAGAATCTGTCTCTTAATTGCAGCACACAAGCTCTCCTACTCCTCATTATTAGCATATCCTGACATGCTAAGTGACAACATTCTAACATAGTGGAAGGAGGGAATCTTTGCTTTCCTTTGTATTCAAGATAAATAGCATGATGCCAAGTATTTCTTAGAGACTGAACTGCGCAGGGACACTGGTTCTATCTCTCCATGCTCCCTAAGGTGAATTGTGACTGATTATGTGATGAGACACCACAATAAAATAGTTAACTATAAAAAACAGAGAACCTTGATTTTCACAGGATTTAACTTTTTTAAAAAATTTATTGATTCACCGTGAGATATAGTTACAAGCTTCATGTCTGAGTTACAATCACACAATGATCAAACACCCACCCCTCCACCAGTGCACATTCCCCACCACCAATATCCCTAGTATACTCCCACCTTTCCTACCCTCCCACTGCTTCCATAGCAGACAATATTCCCCATACTTTCTCTACTTTTGGGCATTATGGTTTGCAATGCAGATACTGAGAGCTATCATGTTTGGTCCTTTATCTACTTCCGGCACATATCTCCCATTCCACTCAATCCTCCAACCTTCATTTTCTTAGTGATCTCTTATCCATTCCAGCTGTCCTCTCCCTGCCAACTCAGGAAGCAGGCTTCCAACTATGGAGCATTCTTCCTACCCTACTGTCCTTGGGTGTTGGTCTTTTATTATGTTATTTTATACCCCACAAATGAGTATAAAAGGGACAGTCCTTCTATATCTGTCTCTTTCTTTTCGACTCATTTCACATAGCATGATACTCTTCATGTCTATCCACTTATAAGCAAATTTCATGACTTCATCTCTCCTAATATCTGTATAGTATTCCAGTGTGTAGATGTACTAAAGTTTCTTTAACCAGTTTTCTGTTCTTGGGCACTTGGGTTGTTTCTAGATTTTGGCTATTGTGAACAGTGCTGCAATGAACATCTAGGTACAGATTTTATTTCTACTGTGCTTTTTTGAAGCCTCGGGATATATTACCATAAAGTGGTATTGTGGGGTCAGGATTCAACTTTTGATTATTGTGGCCTTTTACCCAGGAAAAGAGGAACAGACCATGTTCACAAAGAGTGAGATACCTGTTTAGACAGGCTTATTTCATAAACCTTCTATAAGTATTCTAGAATTTGGAAATTTATGAACCTTGAAGGTTTATGACAAAAACATTTAGTTTGAGGAAAGATTATTAGAATCCCTCTTCTAGATTAAACACTGATTATTTGCCAGACACAGGGCTGTATGATTAGTGAATACTTTTGAATTTAGCATCTCAATATAGCCTTGTGATCGAGACTAAGTTACCCTTTCTCTACCAGTGGAAACTGAATGTAAAAGACAAACATAGCATGTCCAGAATGTGGATTAGACCATTTCTAACCCATTGAGAGACTGGAATCAAAGGAACAAGTCTGCATACTTACCTAGAAGAAGAAATCCACCCAATCCTTTATGCTCAATGCAGGAATGTGGCCATCACTGACAGACTCCTGAGTGTCTGTGGGCATAAAGAAGGGTCCCATTTACCACAGATATCATCAGAAAATACTGTATTTATCAAACATCATTAATAACTATTAAAAGCCGAAAGCTTAGATGACATGCAGAGATAAAATAAGACACATTAAAAAAAAAGATTGCATATCACCACATCACTGAGTTAGCATTTGAAAACTCCCCCATGTTGACCATGGGGGAAACTCAGGAAATTTCTCCTTCTTGCTAGTGACCATACCTATGTCTCTTCAGATTCAACAGTCTCATGACTTAATTTTGATACCTGTTTACAAGTTGCGAATATGAAAGCGATCAAACAAGGGCAGGATAGATATTTGGTATGAGGGTCCCAGTCACACTCAGAGGGCTCTACATTGCTTCCTGGGACTCCCCTGATGTTGTGTTAACTTGTCATTGAGAAAAGAGTCTTAAGTCACCTGTAGTTTTAGTTATAACTTTTTAGATCATGCCTTTTCTCCCTGTCTCTTTTTTTTTTTAAAACTTGTTCTTGAGTATTAATCTCATACTATGTTTTTTTTTTGCCTTTTTGGGTCACACCCAGAGATGCACAAGGATTACTCCTGGCTCTGTACTCAGAAATTAACTCCTGGCGGTGCTCAGGGGACCATATGGGATTCCTGGAATCGAACCCGGGTCGACCCCGTGCAAGGCAAAAGCCCTACCCACTGTGCTATTGCTCCAGCCCCATATATTTTTTTTATATCCCAAAATGATTTTGTGTCTGCCCTGCATTTGGACTCATTTACAGTAGGAACATGGCTCAGAAAGTCTGGTTTCTAGTTGTACACTTGCCACATTGGAGGGAGAGGGCAGTTAGGATAGAGATGCAATCACTAGGACAATGATAGTTTGAAATGATCACCGTGGAAAAAACTGAATGCTGAAAGGTGATAAATATGTGCAAATTATTCAGTATCTGTATTTAAAACTATAATACCCCAAAAGAAAGAAGGATAGTGAGAGAAAGAGAGAAAGAAAGAAGAAAGGTGTCTGCTGTAGATATATACTGGGAGTGTGGGTGGCAGAATGAAAATGGGGACATCAGTGCTCTATCTCATGATGGTTCAATCAAAACAAAGAAAACTTTGTTTTTGAGCCACACTCAATTGTATTAAGAGTTTATTACTGGCTCCATGATCTGCAGTCCCTCCTGGTGGTGCCTGGGAATTATTTGGCAATGTGCAGATCAAACCAGGTATTTGCAAGACATATATCTTCCCTCTTATCCTACCTTTCAAGTCCCTCTATATCTGTTTTTCATACTGAATTATTAGAGATATCACATAGATACAGACACCTATTAAGGAAACACACATTTTATCATTTCTCACAAGCAAGAATTCATCATACAGCATATGCACTGGGATGCATGTACATCCTTCTCTACACACAGAGACAGAAAATTCTGTCCTACTATTATAAGCTCACTCTGATATCTTCACTCTTGGTAGGTCTAGAACATTGTCATACTAGTCTGCAAGTCTTCAGCTTCTGCAGTACTTAGGAAGAACAAAACAATGGGATGGAAACTTCTGTGAGCCCATAATCTCCTGAGCTTTCTGTGTCTGTCCTTGACCTGCAAGTTATTAAAGAAACCATTTTTAAACCTCATAGAGGACTAAGTCAAAGTCCCTGAGCTCCTGATTAAAGAAAAGAAGGTAATTGCCACAGCCCAATTTAACCTTGGAGAGGTGGTTGAGCAGAGCTGCTCAGGTCACCTGAGAGAGTTTTCCAGGTATCAAGGGCCCCTGGAATGGAACTACATGCTAAGTTCCTTCTGGACACAGGAATGTCTTGGATATTTTCCAAACACCAATGTAGCCAATGAACATGTCCGACAGGGCTGGTTGTGGGTCTCTGCCAGACGCTCGTAGTTGTCCCTAAATAGGCAAAGTAACTTCCCTCCAGGAAGAATCTCCTGGAGCCAAAAGCCTCCCTCCCTCTTTGAGAGCCTGGAAAGCTACCCATGATGTATTTAACACGCCAAAAACAGTACCAGTAACAACAATGTGCTCTTCATCAGCAAAACAGGTTACTGATGCACTCGCCTCACAGGTACAGGTTGACCTGTTGGTGGCACCATACCCCCAGTTATTATGATACATTAATATGCTCTTCAGTGGAAAAGAAACTTCTCTACTGTATCTGCTCAAATAATGCACTTCAGGGGAGGTTGTGAAATTAATTTTTCAATCAATTCCCCATCACGTAGCACTAGGAAAACTACAGACCAATATCTCTGATGAACACAAATGCAAAGATCCTCAACAAAATAGTAGCAAATAGAATCCAACAACTCATCAAAAAGATCATATACCAGGACCCAGTGGGATTCATCCCAGAAATGCAATTGTGGTTAACATTCAAAAATCAATCAACATTATCCATCATATCAACAAAAGTAAAGATAAACACCATATGATCATATCAATAGATGCAAAGATAGCATTTGACAAGACCCAACACCCATTTCTGATGAAAACTCTCATTGAAATGTGTTTAGACGGAACGTTCCTCAAGATAGTTAAAGCCATCTACCACAAGCCTATGGCAAGCATCATCCTCAATGGGGAAAAACTAAGGGCCTTCCCTCTAAGATCAAGGACAAAACAAGGATGCCCACTCTCACCACTTCTGTTCAATGTAGTACTGGAAGTACTTGCAATAGCAGTTAGGCAAGAAAAAGAAAACATTAAGGGCATCTAGATAGGAAAGTAAGAAATCAAGCTCTCACTTTTCACAGATGATATACTATATTTAGAGAATCCTAAAACTTCTACCAAGAAACTCCTAGAAACAATAGACTTGTACAGTAAAGTCTCAGGCTATAAAATCAATACCCCGAAATCCATGGCCTTCCTATATGAAAAAATGAGACACAGGAAAGGGACATAAAAAAAGCAATCCCTTTCACAATTGTACCCCAGAAAATCAAGTATCTCGGGATCAGTTTAACTAAAGAAGTAAAGGACCTCTACAAAAAAACCTATAAAACCCCACTCCATGAAATAAAAGAGGACATGAGATCATGGAAACATACCGTGCTCATGGATAGGGAGAATCAATATTGTCCAAATGGCAATACTCCCCAAAGCATGCTACAGATTCAATGCAATCTTATAAGGATACCATGAACTTCTTCAAAGAAATGGATCAAAAAAGGCTGCAATTCATATGGAACAACAAATGCCCATAGATAGCTAAAACAATTCTTGGGAAAAAGATGATGGGAGGCATCAAAATCCCCAAACTCAAACTTTACTACAATGTGGTAACAATTAAAACAGCATGGTACTGGAACAAAGGCAGAGCCACAGACTAATGGAGCAGCAAAGAAGTTTAGTGCTTATTTTATATCTTTATTTCTCAAGCTATAGATGAAAGAGTTCAGCAGGGGGTGACTATCATGCACATAACAGAAGCAGCTGTTTTTTTTTTACAGTTCCATAATACATTTAATTTTTTATAACCAAATGTAAAATATGATTTTTTATAGTTTTTTTCCTTTGATTTTTTGAACCACACCCAGGGTGTTCAGGGCTTATTTTTTAAAATAAATTTATTTATTTTTAATTAATGAATCACCATGAGGGTACAGTTACGGATTTATACACATCTGTGCTTATGCTTCCCCCATACAAAGTTCGGGAACCCATCCCTTCACCAGTGCCCATACTCCACCACCAGTAAACCCAGCATCCCTCCCATCCTCCCCAATCCTATCTCCCCCCACCCCACCCTGTCACTGTGGCAGGGTATTCCCTTCTGTTCTCTCCCTCTAATTAGCTATTGTGGTTTGCAATAAAGGTGTTTAGTGGCCACTGTGCTCAGTCTCTAGCCCTCATTCAGCCCGCAACTCCCTTCTCCCACATGGCCTTCAACTACATTATAGTTGGTGATCCCTTCTCTGAGTTGCCCTTTCCCCAGAATGTGAGGCCAGCCTCCTAGCCATGGAGTCAACCTCCTGGTAGTTGTTTCTACAATTCTTGGGTGTTAGTCTCCCACTCTGTTATTCTATATGTCATAGATGAGTGCAATCTTTCTATGTCTGTCTCTCTCTTTCTGACTCATTTCACTCAGCATGAAACTTTTCATGCCGATCCACTTAAGCAGCTGTTTTTTTAGCACTGGATATAGCAGGTAAGGAGAATAAGTACACTTCGGCAATGGTCCCACAGCATAAAGCTATACTGAGGCGATGGGAACCAAAGGTAGAAAGGACTTTAAAGAATTTCTTAGCACATGGATTTTTTAGGACATTGGCTCATATGCAGATATAAGAGCCTATGATACAAATGAATGGAAGACTTATAATCACAGCTGCCTCTGTTTATATGGCCAGTTTATTGAGTAAAGTGTCTGAACAGCTAATCTCCAGCAATTTAGCAAATTCACATCAGAGAAGGATACTTGCAAGAAGAGGAGGGTGTGGATCAGTGTGTGTGAAAAACTGATGATTCAGGACCAAGCTACTAATGAAATACATCGCTCCTGCCTCATGATCGAAGGTTTTGCCTGACCGATGTTGCTGTTGTCCCCAAATTCCAAATTGGATCAGACCACCGTCTCCTTCCCGTGAAATTCTACTTCATGGAGCAGGGAGAAAGGGCTGCAAAGTTTAAGAAGAGAACTCCCAGAACGACCACCAACTGGGAGTTCTTTGGTATTATTGCAGCAATATGGGGAGATGTTGTGGTTGACATCAACGACAAAGAATACAATCGACTGTTTCAGCACCTCCAGGATTGTGTGAGGAATGCCGAGAGAGAGCCACAAATAGACTCTTGTCTTCAGAAACGCTCGAGTTCATTTGCCAATGTGGTTTGGCGCAAACCTCAGGCAATCTCAAGCTAATATCCGAGCTCACAAAGCTCTGAAGAGAAGTGATAAAGGAAGACCTGAAAGAGAGAAGCGCAGCAGTATTGGCCCGCTATAAGACCAAGATGACTGCCCTCTGACGTCCTGATGGATCTATCACATCTTCCAGAAGGGTAATGGAAAAGGTTATCCACGACTTCTACTCGGATCTCTTTGATAGCCACGTCCACCTGGACACTTACCAAATTTCTCACCTTTCACTGAGTTATAATTGTTTATAGAACTGTTTTTTGTTTATTGTAAAGAGCCTATAGCTTGCCTTTCTCTCTCTTTCTCACTCTCTCCCTCACTCTCTTTGGTTTTGGCACACCCAAATATGGTAAACACTTACTCCTGACTCTGTGCTTTGGGTAATTCCAGGTAGTGCTTGGGATATTGTAGTCTGGCTGGGAATCAAACCCAGGTCAGATGCATGCAAAGCAAGCTCCCCACTCACTGTAACATTGCTCTGGACAATGAGAAATAGTTTCAAAATTGCAATGTTTGGTGATTGTTGTGATCCTAGGAGCTCCTTTAGCTATATAGGTGTTGTTAAAGTGTCATAAATATGTAATTTTTCAATGATCTGTTTTCACTCTAGACTATATTGTATCTATATTAGTTACTAGTGCATATGGTGTCATTACAGTTTTGTCCCTTATATGTCCCTCAAAATTTGTCTTCATTCATTCTTGTAGGTAAGTTAGTTTCTGTACAGCTCAGAGTGGCCTTGCTAAATTATCACTAAATTATGACCAGAGTCTAAATTATCACTCACACTTGTGCCAACTTGCATTCTTTGGAGTGATGGATTTGGAGAGGGTATCCCTGTTAATATTTGATAGTGATGCAAGAGACAGAACTTTTGTTTAAATAACTTGGAATGAAAGTGAAACTGGAAAGTATTAGAAAGGAGAGAAAAACAATCAAGTGGATAAATGGAAACATTGGGTCACCACGACAATGGGACTCATTTTTTAATCTATATATAAATGATATAAAGACCATAATTTATATCTTTACATGGTTATGCATGAATATACTCATATATGTGTCTACATTTTGTGTACATTATTTTTATATCTTACATACAAAGTTACAATATGTCTATTGTAAAATACAAAACTTCCATTATCTATGTAATTTACATATATATGTAGATATTTCATAATAACCTTTCAATCAGAAAGTTATGGGTTATTTTAATTCCTTCCTAATTCATCTTTATACTGTTGTGTCAGAGCATAAAGAAAGTGCACAAACCTAAAAGCATATCATGTTCAATATCTAGACAAGTAATGCATGCAATATATAGTCACCTGGATCAAGACAGAAAGCATTTCCCACACCCCCTCATAATTAAATTTGAAGTACCTGGAATACTATAGAGAATGTAAGTTTTCAAAATCGCATCATGATACTTATTTAATAAAAAATAAATTCATTTAAAACTGTACAATTATTGTAGTAGCCACTTCCAGTTCTGAAGAGCTGGGAAATCCCAGTTATTTTGTGGTGGGGATGAACTAATACAAAAGTCATCTGACAGCGATGTAGAGATTCTGAGGAAGGGTATCAATCTATACTTAAGAGGAAATGAAAAGTAAACATTAAAAATTTATAATGAGAATGTCAAAGTAAAAAAATGAAAACATGATTTTTGTAAGATTTTCTGCTTTAACATTCTTTTTACTGGTCAGTCTGGTTAATAAATCCTGTTTTATGTTGGCTGGGTGGGACATACGAATAGCGACCTCTCTGAAATGTGTGTTTGTAAACAGGTTTATCTGAGCTCTCAGAACATCAATTCTCATATAATAGCTTCCTTATTTAATTGTATATATATGTATATATATTCATTATCTCATTTAGACTAAGCTGTTTGACTTGCAGAACATCACCTTATTAGCAAACAACTTAAGTGCTTGTTTTATATCTCTGTTTCTCAGGCTGTAGATGAAAGGGTTCAGCATGGGAGTGATTATCATATACATCACAGAAGCAGCTATTTCTTTAGCACTGGACATGGCTGGTGAGGAGAAAAAGTACACTTCTACAATGGTTCCATAGAATAAAGCTACAACGAGGAGATGGGAACCACAGGTAGAAAGGACTTTGAAGAATTTCTTAGCAGAAGGATTTTTTAGGACAGTGGTCCATATGCAGATATATGATCCCATAATAAAAGTGAATGGAACACCTACAATCATACCCCCCTCAGTGAATAAGACCAGGTTATTGAGTGAAGTGTCTGAGCAGCTAATCTCCAGCAACGCAGTTTGATCACAGAAGAAATGGCGGATGGTAATATCGCCACAGAAGGATACTTGGGTGGAGAGCAGGGTGTGCATCAGTGTGTGCGAGAAACTGAAGATCCAGGACCAAGCAACTAACAAGATACACCGTTCTTGCCTCATGATCATGGTGTAGTGGAGTGGCTGACAGATGGCTACATACCTGTCATAGGCCATCACTGCAAGAAGGAAATTATCAGTACAAGCAAAAAATATTAAAAAGTATAACTGAGAAATGCACCCTGAATAGGAGATGGACTTGTGATTACTCTGCATGTCCACCAACATTTTGGGCACTGTGACAGATGATAAAAACACATCGTTGAAGGCCAAGACACTGAGGAAGAAGTACATGGGGGTGTGGAGGCGAGAGTCTATCCTGATGAGCAGGACAATGAGCAGGTTTCCCAGTACGGTGGTCAGATATATGACCAGGAAGAGCATCAAGAACCACCCCTGTTGATCTGGTGAGATAGGGAGACCCTGGAGGAGGAATTCAGACACTGTGGTCTCATTATGTCTCTTCATGATGCTCTTCTTTTTTCTGGGAGTCAAAAAGAAGGAAATATTCAGAACCTGAATAGTGATATTATAGCAACAAAATTTTTATATGAATGTGTTGTTATTTTTTAACTAGTCTTTGTTCACAACTTACATGTATGTATTCATGAATTATCATGTATCATTCGGGTTCTAAAAATACATAACATTTTCACAATTTATAAGGTAATTTTCTTCACTGTATCACTGTCATCCCGTTGTTTATCCATTTACTCGAGCGGGCACCAGTAACGTCTCTATTCCTCTCAGCCCTGAGATTTTAGCAGTCTCTCCTTACTCGTATTTTCCAATGATTGGAGGCTCTCTCAGGGTCAGGGGAATGAGACCTATTGTTACTGTTTTTGGCATATCGACTACACCACTGGTAGCTTGCCAGGCTCTATCCATGCAGGCGGGATACTCTTGGTAGCTTGTGGGCTCTTTGAGAGGTATGTATATATTTGTTACTGCACTTGGGATATGAATATGCTATAATATGAATATGAATATAAATACACTTCTGAGAGCTTGGTTTTATAGTTTGTGGATGTTGGCCGTTGATGTGATTATACAGTTCTGGGGACATTTTCTGGGTGTGACTGCCTAGCTACTGTAAAATGGGGAATCTGGGTGGAAGAGGCACAGTCCTCGTCCAAGGAGCCTTGGAGATCTCAGCCCTGGTTCCTGCACACCTGGGTTCTTATGCTGGTTTCTTCATGCATGAGACTCGTCTGAGCGTGTTTAGAGTGGCTTTGAGCATGGCTGTGGCTGGGTTCCGGAGATCTTCAACTGCAGAGCTCTGCTTGGGGCAGGGAGGAAAACTCAATCCGACCTCTCTGAGAGGCGCCAGTGAAGAAAGACATGTGCGGGGGCAAGAGACTGTGTCGTTCTCTTCCAGGAGATTGTTTTTATAGTCTCAAGACATTGACCATTGATGGGATTACATGGCACTGGGTGACCTTTCTGGGTGTGACTGCCTAGCTACTGGAAAATGGAGAATCTGGGTGAAAGAGACACAGTCCCGATCTGAGCACCCTTGGAGATCTCAGCCCAGGGTCCAGCACACCTGGGCTCCTCTTCTGGTTTCTTCATGCTTGAGACTCGTCTGAACATGTGGAGAGTGGCCTTGAGCATGGCTGTGGCTGGGTTCTGGAGATCTTCAACTGCAGAGGTTCTGCTTGGAGTGGGGGAAGGAAACGTAACCTGTCCCTTCCAAAGGGTGACAGAAAAGACAGCCAGGATCGGGGGAAAAGGACTGTGTTGCTCTCTTCCAGGAGCTTGGTTTCATAGTCTCTGTACATTGGCCATTGATGAAGTTACACAGCACTGGGGACAGTTTCCTTGTGTGACTGCCTAGCTACTGGAAAATGGATAATCTGTGTGGAAGAAACACATTGGATCCGAAGAACCTTGGAGATCTCTGCCCCGGGTCCTGCACATCTGGGTTCCTCTGCTGGTTGCTTCATGCCTTTGGCTCCTCTGAACGTGTGGAGAGTGGCCTTGAGCATGGCTGTGGCTGGGTTCCAGAGGTCTTCAACTGCCGAGGCAGTTAATATCTTTAATAGTAAGATATTTTTCTTAATCTGGAAAAATACTTTGAACAAAAGCTTAATTCATGCTCTGTACAAAGCCCTATACAAAGTGCTATACATAAGAGTAAACAAGCAATGCAAAGTCTGTGTTAGAGGAGTGTGCAAAATTATAATATCTAAGTGTGCAAAGTCGCATTGCTGCTACAGATAGCGGTGAAAGAATTGAGAACACGTGTTTCACCAGAATCTGTCTCTTAATTGCAGCACACTACTGATCTCCTACTCCTCATTTTTAGCATGTCCTGACATGCTAAGTGACATCAATCTAACATAGTGGAAGGAGGGAATCTTTGCTTTTCTTTGTATTCAAGATAAATAGCAGGATGGCAAGTATTTCTTAGAGACTGAACTGCTCAGGATCACTGGTTGTATCTCTTGGTGTTCCCTAAGGTGGATTGTGACTGATCATGTGAGGAGAGACCACAATAAAATAATTAACTATAAAAAACGGAGAACCTTGATTTTCATAGGATTTAACTTTTTCAAAATAAAACTTATTGGTTCACCGTGAGGTACAGTTACAAGCTCTCATGTCTGAGATATAATCACACAATGATAAAACACCCATCCTTCCACCAGTGCACATTTTCCACCACAAATATCCCCAGTATACCCCCAGCTTTCCCAGCCTCCCATTGCCTCCATATCAGAAAATATTCCCCATACTCTCTCTCTCTCCTTTTGGGCATTATGATTTACAATGCAGATACTGAGAGGTTATCACGTTAAGTCCTTTATCTACTTCTGGCACATATCTCCCATTCGCACAATCCTTCAACCATCATTTTCTTAGTGATCTCTTCTCCATTCCAGCTGTCCTCTCCCTGCCCACTCTGGAGACAGGCTTCCAACTATGGAGCAATCTTCCCACCGTACTGTTCTTGGGTGTTGGTGTCTTGTTATGTCATTTTATACTCCACAAATGAGTGCAGTCCTTGTATATCTGTCCCTCTCTTTCTGACTCATTTCACATAGCATGATACTCTTCATGTCTATTCATTTATAAGTAAATTTCATGACTTCATCTCTCCTAATAGCTGCACAGTATTCCATTGTGTAAATGTACCAAAGTTTCTTTAACTAGTCTTCTGTTCTCGGGCACTTGAGTTGTTTCCAGATTTTGGCTATTGTGAATAGTGCTGCAATTAACATATAGGTACAGACTTCATTTCTACTGTGCTTTTTTTTGCAGCCTCTGGATATACTCCCAAATGCATTCAGAGGATCAGGATTTAACTTTTGATATTTGTAGTCCTTCACCCAGAAAAGAGGAATAGACCATGTTCACAAAGAGTGAGTTACCCGTTTAGACAGGCTAATTTCACAAACCTTCTATAAGTATTCTAGAATTTGGAAATTTATGAACCTTGAAGGTTTATGAAAAAAACATTTAGTTTGAGGAAAGATTATCACAATCCCTCTTCTAGACTGAACACTGATTTTTTGCCAGACACAGGGCTGAATGATTAGTGAATACTTTTAAATTTAGCGTCTCAATATAGCCTTGTGATCAGACTAAGTCACCCTTTCTCTACCAGTGGAAACTGATCATAAGAGATAAACATAGCATGTCCAGAATGTGGATTAGACCATTTCTGACCCATTGAGAGACTGGAGTCAAAGGAATAAGTCTGCATGCTTACCTAAATGAAGAAATGGACCCGATCCTGTATGCTCAGTGCAGTAATGTGGCCATCATTAACGGATGCCCAAGTGTCTGTGGGCATAAAGATGGGTCCCATTTACTCACAAATACCATCAGAGAAATACTGTATTTATCAAACATCACTAATAACTAATAAAAGCAGAATGCTCGGATGGTTTGCACAGATAACATAGAGACATAGAAAAGCAAAGATTAAACATCACCACATCACTGAGTTAGGATTTCAAAACTCCCCCATGCTGACCATGGGGAAACTCAGGAAATTTCTCCTTCTTGCTAGTGACCATATCTATGTCTCTTCAGATTCAACAATCTCATAACTTAGTTTTGATACCTGTTTACAAGTTGAGAATACGGAAGAGATCAAACAAAGGCAGGCTAGATATTTGGTATGAGGGTCCCAGTCACACTCAGAGGGCTCTACATTGCTTCCTGGGACTTCCCTGATGCTGTGTTCACTTGTCATAGAGAAGAGAATCTTTAAGTCACGTGTAGTTTTAGTTATAACTTTTTAGATCTTGCCTTTTCTCCCAGTCTCTTTCTGGTATTTTAAAAACTTGTTCTTGAATATTAATCTCAAGTTAATTAATTAATTAATCTTGAGTATTAATACTGTGTTTTTATTTGCCTTTTTAGGTCACACCCGGCGATGCACAGGGGTTACTCCTGGCTCTGTATTCAGAAATTAACTCCCGGCAGTGCTCAGGGGACCATATGAGATTCTGGGAATCGAACCCGGGTTGGCAGCATGCAAGGCAAATGCCCTACCCACTGTGCTGTTGCTTTAGCCCCATATAAGTTTTTTTTATTATTAGTTTATTTTTAATTAGAGAGTCATCGTGAGGGTACAGTTATAGATCCATACATCTTTGTGCTCATGTTTCCCCCATACAAAGTTCGAGAACCCATCCCTTCACCAGTGCCCATTCTCCACCACCAGTAAACCCAACATCCCTCCCCCCCTCCCCAGTCCCGTCTCCCCCCACCCCACCCTGCCACTATGGCAGGGTATTCCCTTTTGTTCGCTCTCTCTGATTAGGTGTTGTGGTTTGCAATAAAGGTGTTGAGTGGCCATTGTGTTCAGTCTCTAGTCTGCATTCGGCCCGCATCACCCTTCCCCCACATGACCTCTGACCACATTTTACTTGGTGGTCCCTTCCCTGAGTTACCCAGAATGAGAGCCCAGCCTCCAAGCCATGGAGACAACCTCCTGGTACTTATTTCTACTATTCTTGGGCGTTAGTCTTATAGTCTATTAGTCTATATTCCACAGATGAGTGCAATCTTTCTATGTCTGTCTCTCTCTTTCTGACTCATTTCACTTAGCATGATACTTTCCATGTTGATCCACTTATATGAAAACGTCATGACCTCATTTTTTCTAACAGCTGCATAGTATTCCATTGTATAAAACTTCTGCACCGCAAAAGATACAGTGACCAGAATACAAAGACTATCTACAGAATGGGAAAGGATATTTACACAATACCCATCAGATAAGGGGTTAATATCAATGGTGTATAAAGCACTGGTTGAACTCTACAAGAAGAAAACATCCAACCCCATCAAAAAATGGGTCGAAGAAATGAACAGAAACTTTACCAAGGAGAGATACGAATGGCCAAAAGGCACATGAAAAAGTGCTCTACATCACTAATCGTCAGAGAGATGCAGATCAAAACAACCACGAGATACCACCTCACACCACAGAGACTAGAAAACATCCAAAAGAACAAAAGCAACCGCTGTTGGAGAGGACGTGGGGAAAAAGGGACCCTTCTACACTGCTGGTGGGAATGGCGGCTAGTTCAGCCCTTTTGGAAAACAATATGGACGATTCTCAAAAAACTAGAGGTTGAGCTCCCATTTGACCCAGCAATACCACTGCTGGGAATATAACCTAGAAAAGCCAAAAAGTATAGTCGAAGTGACATATGCACTTATATGTTCACCGCAGCACTGTTTACAATAGCCAGAATCTGGAAAAAACCCGAGTGCCCTAGAACATATAAGTTTTTTATATCCCAAAATGTTTTTTTATCAGCCCTGCATTTGGACTCATTTGCAGTAGGAACATGGGTCAGGAAGTCTGGTCCCTAGTTGTCCACTTGCCACATTGGAGGGAGAGGGCAGTTAGGACAGAGATGTGATCATTAGGACAATGATAGTTGGAAATGATCACTGTGGAAATAACTGATTGCTGAAAAGTGATAAATACGTGCAAATTATTTGGTATCTGTATTTCAAACTATAATACCTAAACGGAAAGAAGGATAGTGAGAGAAAGAGAGAAAGAGAGAAGAAAGGTGTCTGCTGTAGATGCACTCTGGGAGTGTGGGTGGCAGAATGAAATGGGGACACCGGTGCTCTATCTCATGATGGTTCAATGAAAACAAAAAACACTTTGTTTTTGAGCCACACTCAATGGTACTAAGAGCTTATTACTGGCTCTGTGATTGGGAGTCCCTCCTGGTGGTGGCTGGGAATTATTTGGCAATGTGCTGATCAAACCAGGAATTTGCAAGACATATATCTTACCTCTTATCCTATCTTTCAAGTCCCTCTATATCTGTTTTTCATACTGAATCATTAGAGATATCACAAAGATACAGAAACCTATAGAGGACACACACATTTTATAATTTCACACAAGCAAGAATTCATCACACAGCATATGAACATGGGATGCATGACCATCCTCCTATGCACACAGAGACAGAACATTCTGTCCCACAATTATAAGCTCACTGTGATATCTTCACTCCTGGTAGTTCTAGAACCTTCTCATCCAGTCTTCAGCTTCTGTAATACTTAGGAGGAACAAAAGAGTGGGATGGAAACTTCTGTGAGCCCATAATCTCCTGAGTTTTCTGTGTCTGTCCTTGACCTATGAGTCAATAAAGAAAGCATTGTATACACCTCATAGAGGACTAAGTCAAAGTCCCTGAGCTCCTGATTAAAAAAAGATGGTAATTGCCACAGCCCAATTAAACCTTGGGGAGGTGGTTGAGCAGAGCCACCTGAGAGAGTTTTCCAGGTAACAAGGGCCCCTGGAATGGAACTACATGCTAAGTTCCTTCTGGACACAGGAATGTCTGGGATGTTTTCAAACACCAATGAAGCCAATGCACATGCCTGACAGGGCTGGTTGTGGGTCTCTACCAGACATTGCCTATTTTGTCGTCCCTAAATAGGCAAAGTAACTTCCTCAAGGGAGAATCTTCTGGAGCGAAAAACCTCCATCCCTTTTGGAGAGCCTGTAAAGCTACCCATGTTGCATTTGACATGCCAAAAACAGTACAAGTGACAACATTGTACTCTTCATCAGCAAAACAGGTTGCTAATGCACTCACCTCACAGGTACACGTTGAACTGTTGGTAGCACCATACCCCCAGTTATTATGATACATTAATATGCTATTCAGTGTAAAAGAAATTTCTCTACTATATCTGCTCAAATAACGCACTCTATGGGAGGTTGTCAAATAAATTTTCCAATCAATCCCCCATCATGTAGCACTAGGAAAACTATAGACCAATATCTCTGATGAACACGGATGCAAAGATCCTCAACAAAATAGTAGCAAATAGAATCCAACAACTCATCAAAAAGATCATACAATACGACCAATTTGGATTCATCTGGAATTGCAAGGATGGTTTAACATTCAGAAATCAATGAACATAATTCATCATATCAACAAAAGTAAAGATAATTACCATATGATCATATCAATAGATGCAGAGAAAGCATTTGTCAAGATCCAACACACGTTTCTGATGAAAACTCTCATCGAAATGTTTTTAGAGGGAATGTTCCTCAAGATAGTCAAAGCCATCTACCACAAGCCTATGGCAAGCATTATCCTCAATGTGGAAAAGCGAAGGGCCTTCCCTCTAAGATCATGGACAAGACATGATGCCCACTCTCACCACTTCTGTTCAATATAGTACTGGAAGTACTTGCAATAGCAGTTAGGCAAGAAAAAGTAAACATTAAGGGCATCCAGATAGGAAAGTAAGAAATCAAGCTCTCACTATTTGCAGGTGATACGATACTATATCTAGAGAATCCTAAAACTTCTACCAAGAAACTCCTAGAAACAATAAACATGTACAGTAAAGTCACAGGCTATAAAATCAATACCCCAAAATCCACAGTCTTCCTATATGAAAACAATGAGACAGAGAAAAGGGACAAGAAAAGAGCAATCCAATTCACAATTTTTGCCAGAAAATCAAGTTCCTCAGGATCAGTTTAACGAAGGAAGTAAAGGACCTTTACAAAGAAAACTATAAAACCCCTTCCATGAATCAAAAGAGGACATGAGATCATGGATAGGGAGAATCAATATTGTCCAAATGGCAATACTCCAAAAAGCATTATACAGATTCAATGCGATTCTTATAAGGATACCCATGAACGTCTTAAAAGAAATGGATCAAGAAATCCTGAAATTCATATGGAACAACAAATGCCCATGGATAGCTAAAACAATTCTTGGGAAAAAGATGATGGGAGGTATCACCCTCCCCAATCTCAAACTTTACTACAATGTGGTAACAATTAAAACAGCATGGTACTGGAACAAAGGCAGAGCCACAGACTAATGGAACAGCAAAGAAGTTTAGTGCTTATTTTATATCTTTATTTCTCAAGCTATAGATGAAAGAGTTCAGCAAGGGGTAACTATCATAGACATAACAGTAGCAGGTGTTTCTTTAGCACTGGACATGGCTGGTAAGGAGAATAAGTACACTTCTGCAACGATCCCACAGCATAAAGCTACACTGAGGAGATGGGAACCACAGGTAGAAAAGACGTTAAAGAATTTCTTAGCAGACGGATTTTTTAGGACAGTGGCTCATATGCAGATATAAGAGCCTATGATACAAATGAATGGAAGACTTATAATCACCTCTGCCTCTGTTAATATGGCCAGTTTATTGAGTGAAGTGTCTGAACAGCTAATCTCCAGCAATTTAGCAAATTCACATCAGAGAAGGATACTTGCAAGAAGAGGAGGGTGTGGATCAGAGTGTGTGAAAAACTGATGATTCAGGACCAAGCTACTAATGAAATACATCGCTCCAGCCTCATGATCGAAGATTTTGCCTGACCGATGTTGCTGTTGTCCCAAAATTCCAAATGGGATCAGACCATCGTCTCCTTCCTGTGAAATTCTACTTCACGGAGCTGGGAGTAAAGGCTGCAAAGTTTAGGAAGAGAACTCCCAGAATACCACCAACTGGGAGTTCTTTGGCACTATTGCAGCAATATGGGAAGATGTTGTGGTTGACAACCGACAAAGAATACAATCGACTGTTTCAGCACCTCCAGGATTGTGTGAGGAACGCCAAGAGAGAGCCACAAAAAGATGCCTGTCTTCGGAAACGCTGGAGCTCATTTGCCAATGTGGTTTTGCGTGAGCCTCAGGCATTTCAAGCTAATATTCAAGCTCGCAAAGCTGTGCAGAGAAGTGATAAAGGAAGACCTGAAAGAGAGAAGAGCATCAGTTTTGGCCCGCCTATCCTTCACCAAGTATAAGACCAAGATGACTGCCTTCTGACGTCCTGATGGATCTACCACATCTTCCAGAAGGGCAATGGAAAAGGTTATCCACGACTTCTACTCGGATCTCTTTGAGAGCCACATTCACCTGGCCACATACCAAATTCCTCAGGATGGATATGTGATTCCCACCTCTCTCCCTTCTAAATAGACCCGCCACTTTGTTAGTAAAGAAATGTATAGCACCAGGTCCAGACAAGGTCAGACCCGAACACCTGAAGAATCTGCTGCCAGTACTCATCAATACACAGGCTCGCCTCTTTACACACTACCTGTCTGAATGCAAGTTTCCATCCCAGTGGAAAAGCAGCAGGACCATCGTATTTGTTGTACAAGAAAGAGACATTCATGACATCGGCAACTCTTGGCCAATCTGCCAGTTGTCCATCGTCCACAAGTTATTCACTCGAGTCATCTTGAATCGGATAGGCAGAACACTAGATGTAGGATAACCATGCAAGCCAGTTGGGTTCCAAAACGGATTCGGCATGATTCATCATATCCACATGGTGACCAAGCTCATTGAGGTTTCGCAAGAGTTCAAGATGCCGCTCTGTCTAACGTTCTTGATTTAAAGAAGGCCTTTAATTCTGTTGAGACTGAAGTGGTCATTAAAGCCCGAGCCAAACAGGACATTCAAACTCAGTATATCAAGATCTTCCGTGAGCTGTATTACGGATTCACCACCAGGATCTCACCCTTCTCAAGGAAGTGATCATCAACATAGAGAGAGGGGTTTGACAAGGCAATACCATTACCTGAAACTTTTCAGAGCAACCCTCAAGAATGTTTTGCAATGACTGGAATGGCAAAAATGGGAGTGAAGATCTATGGTTGGCAACTACACCACCTCCCCTTCGTTACTAACATCGGTCTAATCACATCAAATATTAGCCAAGCGGCACGAAGGCTGGCCGACTTGACCATGAATGTGGAAAGTTCAGACTGTAGCTGAATGTCACGAAGCCAATGTTCATGAGAAACGAACTAGTTCCTGACGTTCCATTTGCCCTCAATGTAATGAACATCTTCCATGCAGTAGTTATGTGTATCTACGTTGAGAACTGAACATGACAAACAACCTGGCACCTGAACTGTGCAGGAGACAGAGAGCAGCGTGGAATGCCTTCAAGAGCGTCTATTTTGTGGTTAAGGGGATGAAGAACCTCCAGCTCTGGGCACATCTTTTCAACTCAACCATTCTTCCTGCACTAATATACGCCGCAGAGACTTGGGCCCTACAAAAACAGAATAATGCTCTTTCCTCCCAAAGAGGAATTGAAAGAATTATGGTTGGCATATCACATTTCACTCAAGTGAGAGAAGGAATCTGGAGTTTCTTGATTGTTCTCTGTTGACGATCAAGAATCAGGGATGCTTTCTCGTTTGCCAAAGTGTCAAAAATCAGATGGTTGAACATGTAATGCATGTAATGCATTTCAGAGACAACTACTGGACTAGGGCTATTACGGACTTGATTCCACGGGACATCAAAAGAATGCATCGCTGCCCACCAACGTGATGGTCAGACTTCTTTGTCAAAACCCTGAAAGAATGGTTTGAGGCTCTTTGTATTCGTTTTAAAAGGTTTTTAAAGGGCTCTTTTATTTACTAATAGGGGAACTGCAGGACTCCCTGGGCTCTGCTATCTGTAAAGCCAAACCTGTGCAACAAATAAAGCCTGTTTGTTATTTTCAAATGGACGCTTATTCTTAAGAAGCACCTACCTGCTCACGGGTGATACAGCAGATCAGGCAGAGATTCAATCCTGATACCCCACATGACTCCTGAGCCCTGCCACAGGTAGGTCCTGTGCACTGCCGCAGATGGCCCAAAAAGAAAAAAAAGAAGTCCCTGTAAAGACACTGTGGTGGGTGAGAATTGGGCAAGCCTGCTGGCTAGGACCATTACCCAGAGAGGGTGTCTGTCAGCACAAAGCCCAGTGAGTGACAGCCACGTCCACTGCTGACCTGCTTCTCCCTCCTCTAGGCCTGAGAGGGCCCCTAAGTGCTCACTATCCACAAACTCCCAATACTGAATAGCGTTTATTGTGAAAGCTCTGAAAGGGGCGAGGCAGAGGGGACCAGCATGAGGGGCGAGGTCGGAGAGGGGTGAGGTGGGTTCCAGGTGGGGTGAGGCGGCTCTAGGAGGCCAAGTCAGAGGCATCTGAGCTATCCTTGACATCCATGCTTTCTGTGGTCCCGCTGACCTCACTGAGGTCTTTGCTATTACCCCCGGTCTCCACTGCAGTCAGGCCCTTTTCCTCAGGAGAGGCCTCTCCAGTGCCCGAAGCAAGACGGGCTTGCCTTCCACCTTGTTTTCAATGGAGCTCAGCATCACATGCCTGCCCTTCTCCTTCAGCTCCACATGCTGCCTCAGCTCATTGGCCATGTGAGTGAGGTCCTGTTTCATGGTGAACGCATCTTCCCCATCGATGTGGTACTTAGGCTCCACCTCGCCCATCTGAAAGTTGAGGGTGTTGGAATAGAGGTGCAGGGCGGTCCGGTTGCTCTTCCTGACATGCAGAGATACGTGTTTGGCATTGGCGTTCTCTCTCATGGCCCACGAGTCCTGGTCCATCAGCTTCAGGGCCAGGACATAGCGCCAGTGGGAACACGTCACAGTTAGGGAGGTGAGGTGTTCATGGGGTACGTCTTCCGGGTCCTCTTCCCACTATCTTGCCCTTCTCCTCGTCAGTGGTGTAGGAGAGGTGGGGTCAGGGGAGGCCGTGGTAGAAGTAGTAATTCATCTGGTAGTTCTCAGGCAGACGCAGCAGGGTACAGTGCTGCATGTTCATCAGGTCCTCTGGCCTCACGTTTTGGAAATTCATCGCTGGTGAACACTAGCTAGTGCCGCGAGGCCAGGCACTGGGGCTGCACCGGGAGCAGGGTCAGGCCTCCAGGTGGGGGAACAGCAGAATAGGCCCTCTTTGTATTCTTGGATTGAGCAGACCTCATTGGCCTACACTACCATGTGACAAGATGAATATAATGGAGATGTTACTGGCACCCGGTTGAGCAAATGGATAAACAACGGGATGACAAGTAATAGCTTCTTTGGCTTTTCTTTCATTATCATTTGTAGGATAACATTGGTTTGTCTTTCCTCCCTATCCACAAGGAGTTTTGATTTAAGTGCTCTGGAGACACTCTCATTTCTTTCTTTATATGTAAAAATCTTCTCTGAACCCTCCTTCCCAACCAGACAATCACTTTTTCCCTAATCAGATCCTGTTATCTTGTAAGATCAGATCCTTCTAAGGACTTTGAATTTGTATTGTAAGTTAGTGTCTTTTGCATAGTTTACCTTAGAGCAATGTCCTTTCTGTATGGACACAGGAAGACAGTTAATATTATGTTTTGTAACCTGGGAGTTGATTGACTCCAATAATATTTACTCTTGGGCATCTGATTTCTCAACTCAGTTGCTCTTTGTTCCTAGCACCCCAAAATCAGGGTCCCGACGAGGGACAGAATGGACCCAGGGCAAGCTGTGAGCTACCCTGGCATCAAAATGGGCCAGGCCAAAGTGCCACAATACTCAACTACAAGTAGAGGGCATGATCATGGCCAATGCTGTCATGATCCAAAGGTAACTATGAGATTAGGATCCTGCTGTGGCTAGGAAGATTAACCTGGCCTGATGACTGTTGTCTGGAATGTATTGTAAGATGTGCTCTGGAAGAACCAAACATAACTCTGATAAATCTCTTACTGTCCTCATACAGAAAGACATTGCTAGAAATATAGAAGTAAATTTAATAACTATTTAAGCAGATTACTAGCTCACATCCTGACACACCCTTGTTTGGACCCCCACCCTTGAACGGATCTCCTTAGATGAGATTTCCTTAGATGAGTTTTTGTTAATCTCCTCGAGAAATGTTCTTACCCTTCTTTGCTGATTTATTAATGTTCAACCTACCTTTGTGTCACTACCCTATGTAATTTGCTACATAAACTAAGACTGTGAGGGCACTGACGGGAGACAGAAGAAGAAGACAGAAGAGACAGAGAAGGAGACACACGAGAGGACACGAGAGAAGAATGGAGAAGACACAGAAGCAAGCAGGAGACACCGAAGCAGAACACAAGGCAAAAGAAGTGAGAGTGAGGGCGAGAGAAAGAGAGAAGCAGAACTGGAAAGGACATTGGAGTAAACTGCAACTGATACCGACCAGCCTGGCAATCATTCTTTCCTTCGCCTCCCCATCTCCATCAGCCTCCCCAGGGTGGGCGAAGAGGCATGAGACTACCCAACCCTGGTGGCGGGAGAGATAGAGCCCCGCCAGCCCTATCTACCTTTGGAAACACACACAATTATTCACTTCTTTTTTTTTTTTTGCTTTTTGGGTCACACCTGGCGATGCACAAGGGTCACTCCTGGCTCTGCACTCAGGAATTACCCCTGGCGGTGCTCAGGGGACCATATGGGATGCTGGGAATCGAACCCGGGTCGGCCGCGTGCAAGGCAAACGCCCTACCCGCTGTGCTATCACTCCAGCCCCACACAATTATTCACTTTTAGATCTTTTACTTTTCACCTTTCACCTTTCACTGAGTTATAATTGTTTATAGAACTGTTTTTTGTTTATTGTAAAGAGCCTATAGCTTGCCTTTCTCTCTCTCACTCTCTCCCTCGATCTCTTTGGTTTTGGCAGACCCGACTATGGTAAACACTTACTCCTGACTCTGTGCTTTGGGTAATTCCAGGTAGTGCTTGGGATATTGTAGTCTGGCTGGGAATCAAACCCAGGTCAGATGCATGCAAAGCAAGCTCCCCACTCACTGTAACGATGCTCTGGACAATGAGAAATAGTTTCAAAATTGCAGTGTTTGGTGATTGTTGTGATCTTAGGAGCTCCTTTAGCTATATAGGTGTTGTTAAAGTGTCATAAATATGTAATTTTTCAATGATCTGTTTTCACTCTAGACTCTATTGTATCTTTATATTAGTTACTAGTGCATATGGTGTCATTACAGTTTTGACCCTTATATGTCCCACAAAAATTTGTCTTCATTCATTCTTGCAGGTAAGTTAGTTTCTGTACAGCTCGACTGGCCTTACTAAATTATCACTAAATTATGACCAGAGTCTAAATTTTCACTCACATTTGTGCTAACTTGCATTCTTTGGAGTGAGGGATTTGGAGAGGGTATCCCTGTTAATATTTGATAGTGATGCAAGAGACAGAACTTTTGTTTAAATGACTTAAAATGAAAGCGAAACTGGAAATTATTAGAAAGGAGAGAAAAATAATAAAGTGGATAAATGGAAACATTGGGTCACCACGACAATGGGACTCATTTTTTAATCTATATATAAATGATATAAAGACCATAATTTATATCTTTACATGGTTATGCATGAATATACTCATTTATGTGTCTACATTTTGTGTATAGTATTATTATATCTTACATACAAAGTTACAATATGTCTATTATAATATACAAAACTTTCATTATCTATGTACTTTACATATATATGTAGATATTTCATAATAACCTTTCAATCAGAAAGTTATGGGTTATTTTAATTCCTTCCTAATTCTTTATACTGTTGTGTCAGAGCATAAAAAAAGTGCACAAACCTAAAAGCATATCATGTTCAATATCTAGACAAGTAATGCATGCATTATATCATCACCTGGATCAAGACAAGAAACATTTCCTACACCCCTTCATAATTAATTTTGAAAAAGTATCTGGAATACTATAGAGAACGAAAGTTTTCAAAATCGCATCATGATACTGATTTAATAAAAAATAAATTCATTTAAAACTGTACAGTTATTTTAGTAGCCATTTCCAGTTCAGAAGAGCTGGGAAATCCCAGTTATTTTGTGGTGGGGATGAACTGATACAAAAGTCATCCGACAGCTATGTAGAGATTCTGAGGAAGGGTATAAATCCATACTTAAGAAGAAATGAAAAGTAAACATTAAAAATTTATAATGAGAATGTCAAAGTAAAAAAAAATTAAAAACATGATTTTTGTAACGTACTTTTCCTTTAACATTCTTTTTA
The DNA here is from genome assembly GCF_027595985.1 of Sorex araneus. Classification (NCBI taxonomy): domain Eukaryota; kingdom Metazoa; phylum Chordata; class Mammalia; order Eulipotyphla; family Soricidae; genus Sorex; species Sorex araneus. The sequence goes on along the minus strand of NC_073302.1, from coordinate 10,887,007 downwards.
CTGGTCAGTATGATTAATAGATCCTGTTTTATGTCAGCAGGGTGGGACATAAGAATAGCGACCTCTCTGAGATGTGTGTGTAAACAGGTTTATTATCTGAGCTCTCAGAACATCAATTCTCATATAATAGCTTTCTTATTTATTTGTATATATATGTATATATATTTGTTATCTCATTCATCCTAAGTTATTTGACTTGCAGACCGTCACCTTATTAGCAAACAGCTTTAGTGCTTGTTTTATATCTCTGTTTCTCAGACTGTAGATGAAAGGGTTCAGCATGGGGGTGACTATCATATACATCACAGAAGCAGCTATTTCTTTAGCACTGGACATGGCTGGTGAGGAGAAAAAGTACACTTCTGCAATGGTTCCATAGAATAAAGTTACAACGAGGAGATGGGAACCACAGGTAGAAAGGACTTTGAAGAATTTCTTAGCAGAAGGATTTTTTAGGACAGTGGTCCATATGCAGATATATGATACCATGATCAAAGTAAATGGAATACCTACAATCATTCCTCCCTCAATGAATAAGACCAGGTTATTGAATGAAGTGTCTGAGCAGCTAATCTCCAGCAATGCAGTTTGTTCACAGAAGAAATGGTGGATGGTAATATCGCCACAGAAAGATACTTGGGTCGAGAGCAGGGTGTGCATCAGTGTGTGTGAGAAACTGAAGATCCAGGACCATGCTACTAACAAGATACACCGTTCTTGCCTCATGATCATGGTGTAGTGGAGTGGCTGACAGATGGCTACATATCTGTCATAGGCCATCGCTGCAAGAAGGAAATTATCAGTACAAGCAAATAATGCTAAAAAGTATAACTGAGAAATGCACCCTGAATAGGAGATGGACTTGTGATTACTCTGCATGTCCACCAACATTTTGGGAACCGTGACTGATGATAAAAACACATCGTTGAAGGCCAAGACACTGAGGAAGAAGTACATGGGTGTGTGGAGGCGAGAGTCTATCCTGATGAGCAGGACGATGAGCAGGTTCCCCAGTACGGTGGTCAGGTATATGACCAGAAAGAGCATCAAGAACCAGCCCTGTTGATCTGGTGAGATAGGGAGACCCTGGAGGAGGAATTCAGACACTGTAGTCTCATTATGTCTCTTCATGATGCTCTTCTTTTTTCTGGCAGTCAAAAAGAAGGAAAAATTCAGAACCTGAATAGTCATATTATAGCAACAAAATTTTTATATGAGAGTGTTGTTATTTTTTAACTAGCCTTTGGTCACAACTTACATGTATGTATTCATGAATCACTACGTATCATTCAGGTTCTAAAAATACATAACTTTTTCACAATTTATAAGGTACTTTTCTTCATTGTATCACTGTCATCCCATTGTTCATCTATTTACTCGAGCTGGCACCAGTAATGTCTCTATTCCTCTCAGCCCTGAGATTTTAGCAGTCTCTCCTTACTCGTATTTCCCAATGATTGGAGGCTCTCTCAGGGTCTGGGGAATGACACCTATTGTTCCTGTTTTTAGCATATCGACTACACCACTGGTAGCTTGCCAGGCTCTATCCATGCAGGCGGGATACTCTTGGTAGCTTGCGGGCTCTTTGAGAGGTATGCATATATTTGTTACTGTATTTGGGATATGAATATTCCATAATAAGAATATGAGTATAAATACACTTCTGAGAGCTTGGTTTTATAGTCTGTGTATGTTGGCCGTTGATGGGATTATATGGTTCTGGCAGGCATTTTCTTGGTGTGACTGCCTAGCTACTGGAAAATGGGGAATCTGGGTGGAAGAGGCACAGTCCTGGTCCAAGGAGCCTTGGAGATCTCAGCCCTGGTTCCTGCACACCTGGGTTCTTATGCTGGTTTCTTCATGCATGAGACTCGTCTGAGTGTGTGGAGAGTGGCCTTGAGCATGGCTGTGGCTGGGTTCTGGAGATCTTCAACTGCAGAGGTTCTGCTTGGAGCGGGGAAGGAAATGTAACCTGTCCCTTGCAAAGGGTGACAGAAAAGACAGCCAGGCTCGGGGAAAAGGACTGTGTTGCTCTCTTCCAGGAGCTTGGTTTCATAGTCTCTGGACTATGGCCATTGATGGAGTTACACAGCACTGGGGACAGTTTCCTGGTGTGACTACCTAGCTACTGGAAAATGGAGAATCTGGGTGGAAGAGACACAGTCCCGGATCCGAGCACCCTTGGAGATCTCTGCTCCGGGTCCTGCACATCTGGGTTACTCTGCTGGTTGCTTCATGCGTTTGGCTCCTCTGAACGTGTGGAGAGTGGCCTTGAGCATGGCTGTGGCTGGGTTCCAGAGGTCTTCAACTGCCGAGACAGTTAATATCTTTAATAGTAAGATATTTTTCTTAATCTAGAAAAATACTTTGAACAAAAGCTTAATTCATGCTCTGTACAAAGCCCTATACAAAGTGTTATACACAAGAATAAATAAGCAATGCAAAGTCTCAGTGTTAAAGAAGTGTGCAAAATTATAATATCTAAGTGTGCAAAGTTGCATTGCTGCTACAGATAGCGGTGAAAGGAATGACAACATGTATCTAACCAGAATCTGTCTCTTAATTGCAGAACACAAACTCTCCTACTCCTCATTATAAGCATATCCTGACAGGCTAAGTGACATCATTCTAACATAGTGGAAGGAGGGAATCTTTGCTTTCCTTTGTATTCAAGATAAATAGCAGGATGGCAAGTATTTCTTAGAGACTGAACTGCTCAGGATCACTGGTTGTATCTCTTGGTGTTCCCTAGGGTGGATTGTGACTGATCATGTGAGGAGAGACCACAATAAAATAATTAACTATCGAAAATGGAGAGCTTGATTTTCTTAGGATTTAACTTTTTCAAAAAATTAATTGATTCATCGTGAGGTGTTGTTACAAGCTCTCATGTCTGAGATATAATCACACAATGATCAAACACCTATCCCTCCACCAGTGCACATTCACCACCACAAATATCTCCAGTATAACCCCAATTACCACCCTCCCATTGCCTCCATGGCAGAAAATATTCCCCATACTCTCTCTCTCTCCTTTTGGGCATCATTATTTGCAATGCAGATACTGAGAGGTTATCATGTTAAGTCCTTTATCTACTTCCAGCACATATCTCCCATTCGCCCTATCCTTCAACCATCATTTTCTTAGTGATCTCTTCTCCATTCCAGCTGTCCTCTCCCTGCCCACTCTGGAGACAGGCTTCCAACTATGGAGCAATCTTCCCACTGTACTGTTCTTGGGTGTTGGTGTCTTGTTATGTTATTTTATACTCCACAAATGAGTGCAGTCCTTCTATATCTGTCCCTCTCTTTCTGACTCATTTCACATAGCATGATACTCTTCATGTCTATCCATTTATAAGTAAATTTCATGACTTCATCTCTTTTAATAGCTGCACAGTATTCCATTGTGTAAAAATACCAAAGTTTCTTTAACTAGTCTTCTGTTCTCGGGCACTTGAGTTGTTTCCAAATTTTGTCTATTGTGAATAGTGCTGCAATTAACATATAGGTACAGACTTCATTTCTACTGTGCTTTTTGCAGCCTCAGGATATGCTCCCAAATGTGTTATTCAGAGGATCAGGATTTAACTTTTGATATTTGTAGTCCTTCATCCAGAAAAGAGGAATAGACCATGTTCACAAAGAGTGAGATACCTGTTTAGACAGGCTTATTTCATAAACCTTCTATAAGTGTTCTAGAATTTGGAAATTTATGAACCTTGAAGGTTTATGAAAAAAACATTTAGTTTGAGGAAAGATTATCATAATTCCTCTTCTAGACTGAACAGTTATTATTTGCCAAGCACAGGGCTGAATGATTTGTGAATACTTTTAAATTTAGCAATTTAAATTTAGCCTTGTGATTGAGACTAAGTCACCCTTTTTCTACCAGTGGAAACTGAACATAAGAGATAAACATAGCATGTCCAGAATGTGGATTAGACCATTTCTGACCCATTGAGAGACTGGAATCAAAGGAATAAGTCTGCATGCTTACCTAAATGAAGAAATGCACCCGATCCTGTATACTCAGTGCAGTAATGTGGCCGTCATTAACGGATGCCTAAGTGTCTGTGGGCATAAAGATGGGTCCCATTTACTCACAAATACCATCAGAGAAATACTGTATTTATCAAACATCAAGAATAACTAATAAAAGCAGAAAGCTCGGATGGTTTGCAGAGATAACATAAGAGACATAAAAAATGCAAATATTACACATCACCACATCAGTGAGTTAGGATTTCAAAACTCCCCCATGCTGACCATGGGGAGACTCAGGACATTTCTCCTTCTTGCTAGTGACCATATCTATGTCTCTTCAGATTCAAAAGTCTCATGACTTAGTTTTGATACCTGTTTACAAGTTGAGAATACAGAAGAGATCAAACAAAGGCAGGCTAGATATTTGGTATGAGGGTCCCAGTCACACTCAGAGGGCTCTACATTGCTTCCTGGGACTCCCCTGATGCTGTGTTCACTTGTCATAGAGAAAAGAATCTTTCAGTAACATGCAGATTTAGTTATAACTTTTTAGATCTTGCCTTTTTTTCCAGTCTCTCTCTGTTTTTATAAAACTTGTTCTTGAGTATTAATCTCAAGTTAATTAATTAATTAATCTTGAGTATTAATACTGTGTTTTTATTTGCCTTTTTGGGTCACATCGGCGATGCACAGGGGTTATTCCTGGCTCTGTATTCAGAAATTAACTCACGGCAGTGCTCAGCGGACCATATGAGATTCTGGGAATCGAACCCTGGTTGGCAGCATGCAAGGCAAATGCCCTACCCACTGTGCTGTCTCTTCAGCCCCATATAAGTTTTTTATATCCCAAAATGATTTTGTGTCTGCCCTGCATTTGGACTCATTTGCAGTAGGAACATGGGTCAGGAAGTCTGGTCCCTAGTTGTCCACTTGTCACATTGGAGGGAGAGGGCAGTTAGGATAGAGATGCGATCACTAGGACAATGATAGTTGGAAATGATCACTGTGGAAATAACTGATTGCTGAAAAGTGGTATATATGTGCAAATTATTTGGTATCTGTATTTCAAACTATAATACCTAAATGGAAAGAAGGACAGTGAGAGAAAGAGAGAAAGAGAGAAGAAAGGTGTCTGCTGTAAATGCACTCTGGGAGTGTGGGTGGCAGAATAAAATAAGGACACCGGCGCTCTATCTCATGATGGTTCAATAAAAACAAAGAAAACGTTGTTTTTGAGCCACACTCAATGGTACTAAGAGCTTATTACTGGCTCTGTGATTGGGAGTCCCTCCTGGTGGTGGCTGGGAATTATTTGGCAATGTGCTGATCAAACCAGGAATTTGCAAGACATATATCTTACCTCTTATCCTATCTTTCAAGTCCCTCTATATCTGTTTTTCATACTGAATCATTAGAGATATCACATAGATACAAACACCTGTTGAGGAAACACACATTTTATAATTTCACACAAGCAAGAATTCATCACACAGCATATGCACATAGGATGCATGTACATCCTTCTATGCACACAGAGACAGAACTTTCTGTCCTACTATTATAAGCTCACTGTGATATCTTTCTCTTGGTATGTCATGAGCTTTATCATCCAGTCTGCGAGTCTTCAGCTTCTGCAGTACTTAGGAGGAACAAAACAGTGGTCTGGAAACTTCGGTGAGCCCATAATCTCCTGAGCTTTCTGTGTCTGTTCTTGACCTACAAGTCAATAAAAAAAAACAATTTATAAACCTCATAGAAGACTAAGTCAAAGTCCCTGAGCTCCTGATTAAAGAAAAGAAGGTATTTGCCACAGCCCAATTAAACCTTGGGGAGGTGGTTGAGCAGAGCTGCTCAGGCCACCTGAGAGAGTTTTCCAGGTATCAAGGGCCCCTGGAATGGAACTACATGCTAAGTTCCTTCTGGACACAGGAATGTCTGGGATATTTTCCAAACATCGATGAAGCCAATGCACATGTCTGACAGGGCTGGTTGTTGGTCTATACCAGACACTCCTAGTTTTCCCCAAATAGGCAAAGTAACTTCCCTCCAGGCAGAATCAACTGGAGCTAAATACCTCCATCCATTTTATTTTATTTTATTTTATTTTACTTTATTCTTGAATTAGTGAATCATCATTCGGGTACAGATACAGATTCACACATATTAGAACTTGATTTTCCCTCATACAATGTTCACAAATCATCCCTCCACCAGTGCCCGTTCTCCATCACCAATAAACCCAGTATCTTTCCCTTCCCATTCCATCTCCCCCCCACCACACCCTGCCTCTGTGGCAGGGTACTCCATTTTGATCTCTCTCTCTCTCCAATTAGGTGTTGTGGTTTGCAATAGGGAATTGAGTGGCCATTGGGTTCAGTCTCTAGTGTACTTTCAGCGCACATCTCCCTTCCCGGGCACGATCTCCAACCACATTTTACTTGGTGTTCCCTTCTCTATCTGAGCTGCTTTTTCCCCCAGCATGTGAGACCAGCTTCCAAGCCATGGAGCCAACCTACTGGTACTTATTTCTACTATTCTTGGATATTAGTCTCCTATTCTGTTATTTTACATTCCACAGGTGAGTGCAATTTTTCTATGTCTGTCTCTCTCTTTCTGACTCATTTCACTTAGAGTGATACTTTCCATGTTGATCCACTTATATGCAAAGTTCATGGCTTCAATTTTTCTAACGGCTGCATAGTATTCCATTGTATAGATGTACCAGGGTTTCTTTAACCAGTCATCTGTTCTTGGGCACTCGGGTTTTTTCCAGATTCTGGCTATTGTAAACAGTGCTGCAATGAGCATATAAGTGCAGTTGTCATTTCAACTATACTTTTTTGCTTCTCTGGGGTATATTCCCAGTAGTGGTATTGGTGGGTCAAATAGGAGCTCAATTTCTAATTTTCTGAGAAGCGTCCATATTGTTTTCCAGAAGGGATGAGCCAGTCGGCATTCCCACCAGCAGTGTAGAAGGGTCCCTTTCTCCCCACATCCTCTCCAACAGCGGTTGCTTTTGTTCTTTTGGATGTGTTCTAGTCTCTGTGGTATGAGGTGGTATCTCATGGTTGTTTTGATCTGCATGTCTCTGATGATTAGTGATGTAGAGCACTTTTTCATGTGCCTTTTGGCCATTCGTATTTCTTCCTTGGTAAAATTTCTGTTCATTTCTTCGCCCCATTTTCTGATGGGGTTGGATGTTTTCTTCTTTTAGAGTTCAACCAGTGCTTTATATACCATTGATATCAACCCCTTATTTGATGGGTATTGTGTAAATATCCTTTCCCATTCTGTGGATAGTCTTTGTATTCTGGTCACTGTATCTTTTGCGGTGCAGAAGCTTCTTAATTTAATGTAGTCCCATTTGTTTATCTCTGTTTCCTCTTGGTTGGTCAGTTGTGTGTCATCTTTGAAGAAACCGTTAGCTTCAATATCGCGGAGGGATTTGCCAACCTTGTCTTCAATGTACCTTATGGATTGTGGTCTGATGTTGAGGTCTTTAATCCACTTTGATCTGATTTTTGTGCATGGTGTCAGGTCAAGGTCTAAGCCCATTCTTTTGCATGTGGTTGGCCAGTTGTGCCAGCACCATTTGTAAAAAAAGGCTTTCCTTTCTCCATTTCGCATTTCTTGCTCCTTTATCAAAGATTAGATGGTCATACATTTGGGGTTGTGTGTAGGGATATTCCACCCTGTTTCATTGGTCTGAGGCTCTGCCTTTGTTCCAGTACCATGGTGTTTTGATTATTACCACTTTATAGTAACGTTTGAGGTTGGGGAGGGTGATGCCTCCCATCATCTATTTTCCCAAGAATTGTTTTAGCAATCCGTGGGCATTTGTTATTCCATATGATTTTCAGGATTTCTTGATCCATTTCTTTGAAGAATGTCATGGGTATACTTATAGGGATCGCGTTGAATCTGTACAACGCTTTTGGGGAGAATTGCCATTTTGACAATGTTGATTCTCCCTAACCATGAGCAGGGGATATGTTTCCATTTCCTCACGTCCTCTTTTATTTCATGGAGTAGCGTTTTGTAGTTTTCTTTGTAGAGGTCTTTTACTTCCTTAGTTAAGCTGATTCCAATGTACTTGATTTTCTGGGGCACAATTGTGAATGGGATTGCTTTTTCATGTCCCTTTCCTCTGTCTCATTGTTTGCAAATAGGAAGGCCATGGATTTTTGGGTATTGATTTTATAGCCTGCGACCTTACTGTACAAGTCTATTGTTTCTAAGAGTTTCTTAGTAGAGGATTTAGGCATTTCTAGATATAGTATCATATCATCTGCAAAAAGTGAGAGCTTGATTTCTTCCTTTCTTATCTGGATGCCTTTGATATATTTTTCTTGTCTAACAGCTATCATAAGGACTTCCAGGACTATAATGAACATAAGTGGTAAGAGTGGGCATCCTTGTCTTGTGCCTGATCTTAAAGGAAAGGCCCTTGGTTTTTGCCCATTGAGGATAATGCTTGCCATAGGCTTATGGTAGATGGCTTCTACTATCTTGAGGAAAATTCCTCCAAAACCCAATTTGGTGAGGGTTTTCATCATGAACGGATATTGGATCTTGTCAAATGCTTTCTCTGCATTAATAGATATAATCATATGGTTTTTATCTTTACTTTTGTTGATATGATGGATTATGTTGATTGATTTCCAAATGTTAAACCATCCTTGTATCCCCGGGATGAATCCCACTTGGTCATGGTGTATGATCTTTTTGATGAGTTGTTGGATGCTATTTGCTAATATTTTCCTGAGGATCTTCGCTTCAGTGTTCATCAGGGATATTGGTCTATAATTTTCTTTCTTAGTGGTGTCTTTGTTTGCTTTTGATTTAGGGATATATGTTCTTCATAGAAAGTATTTGGGAGAGTTCCTGATTTTTCAATTTCCTGGAAAAGTTTGAGGAGAATTGGCAGCATGTCTTCTTTAAATTTTTGGAAGAATTTGCCAGTGAATCCATCTGGACCTGGGATTTTGTTTTGGGGGAGACTATTGATTATAGTTTCAATTTCCTTGATATTAATGGGACTATTCAGAAATTCCAAGTCTTCTTGGTTCAATCTTGGGATATTCTAAGAGTCAAGGAATTCATCCATTTCTTTTAGGTTCTCTTATTTTGTGGCATATAGACTTTCAAAGTAGTCTCTGATAATCTTTTGAATTTCATTGGTTTCTGTTGTGATGTCTCCCTTTTCATTCCTGAGTTGGTTTATTAGGGTTCTCTCTCGCTCTTTCTTTGTGGGTCTTGCTTGCGGTTTATCAATCTTGTTTATTTTCTCCAAGAACCAGCTCTTGGTTTCATTGGCCTTTCGGATTGTTTTCTGGGTTTCAATGTCATTAATTTCTGCTCTAAGTTTTATTATTTCCTTCCTTCGGTCTGGTTTGGGTTCCTTTTTTGCGTCCTTTTCTAAGGCCTTGAGCTGTGAAGTCAAGCTGTCTGTGTAGGCCCTTTCTTCCTTCCTAAGAAATGCTTGCAGAGCTATAAATTTTCCTCTTAACACAGCTTTAGCTGCGTCCCATAAATTTTGGTAGCTCGTGTCTTCATTTTCATTTGTTTTGAGGTATCTCTTGATTTCTTCCTTGATTTCCTTCCTGAGCCACTCTCTGTTCAACACTGAACTGTTTAATTTCCAGGTGTTTGCTTTCATTCTCTGCATTTGTGTGTGATTAGCTTCTATCTTCAGCGTATCGTGGTCTGAGAAGGTTGTTGATACAATTTCTATTTTTCCGATTCTCTTGAGGTATGTTTTGTGGCCTAGTATATGGTCTATTTTGGAGAATGTTCCGTGTGCACTGGAAAAGAATGTTTTTATTCTTTCTTTTTGGGGTGTAAAGCCCTGTATAGGTCTATTAGGCCTCTCTCTTCTATTTTTTCTTTCAGTGTCAGTATTTCCTTGATGAGTTTTATTCTTGTATCTATCCAGAGGTGATAAGGCAGTGTTGAAGTCTCCGACTACTATTGTGTTGCTAGCAATGTCTTCCTTAAAGTCTGTTAGGACTTGTTTTAAGTATTTAGCCAGTCTCTCATTAGGTGCGTATACGTTTAAGAGTGTGATTTTTCCTGTTGTGCATATCCCTTGATAAATAGGAAGTGACCTTCGCTGTCCCTTCTAATCTTTTTCAACCTGAAATCTATGTTGTCAGATAGTAGTATGGCCACCCCAGCTTTTTTGAGAGTTGTTTGCTTGCAGGATAGTTTTCCATCCTTTCACTTTGAGTCTGTGTTTGCTCTGACTGTTCAGGTGTGTTTCTTGTAGGCAGGAGAATGTTGGGTTTTGTTTCCGAATCCATTTTGCCACTCTGCGTCTTTTAATTGGTGTATTTAGGCCATTGACATTGAGAGAGATTATTGTCATGGGATTTTGTGTCATCTTTCTGTGGGGTTTCTTGTTCTTGTAGGGTTTTTCCTTTTCTTACAAAAGCCCCTTTAGCCCTTCTTTTTTTAAATTTATTTATTTTTAATTAGAGAATCACCGTGAGGGTACAGTTACAGATTTATACACTTTTGTGCTTATACTTCCCTCATACAAAGTTCGGGAACCCATCCCTTCACCAGTGCCCATTCTCCACCACCCGTAAACCCAGCGTCCCTCCCACCCTCCCCAATCCCATCGCCCCCCCCCACCCTTTAGCCCTTCTTTTAAGCTTGGTTTTGAGTCTATGAAGTTCTTTAGTTGTTGTTTATCCATAAAATTGTGTATGGTTCCTTCGAGTTTGAGTGAGAGCATAGCTGGATAAAGTATTCTTGGTGAGGCGTTCATTTCATTGAGTTTTTTCACTATATCCCACCATTGTCTTCTGGCTTGAAGGGTTTCCTCTGATAAGTCTGCTGTGAATCTAAGGGACGCTCCTTTGTATATGATTTCTTTTTTATACCTTGCTGCTTGCAGTATTGCATCCCTATTTATGGTATCCATCATTCTGACTATGATATGTCCTGGAGTCTTTTTATTAGGGTCCCTTCTAGCTGGCACCCTTCTGGCTCCTAGGATAAGAACATCTCCCTTATCCAGCTCTGGGAACTTTTCAGCAATGATTTCTTTAACTGTGGCATTCTCATTAGGGTTGCCTCTCTGTCCTCTGGAACTCCAATGATTCTTATGTTATTCCTCTTGGCATCAACCACTGGGTCTCTGATTCGCCCTACAGCTGTTTTAAGATCTTTTCCAATTGTTTGTTGTAGCCTTTGGGATTTCTGTTGTTCATCTTCAAGGTGACTAATTCTCTCTTCAGCTGCAGCCACTCTACTGTTGTGGGCTCCAACTCTGTTTTTTATTTTGTCTACTGTGTCTTTTATTCGTGACATTTCTGAATGTAGCTTTTCTATTTCTACTCTCATTTCTTCCCGTAATTTCTTCGCTGACTGCTCCACCGTTTCTTTAAGTTCGAAGAACATTCTCAGAATTTCTTCTCTGAATTCTTTATCAGAGAGATCACATTTGTGGGAAACTCCTGCAGAGGTTTCTGTGCTCTTTTCTTCATCCTCTCCTTGCTGTGGGGATTTGCAATGTTTCTTCATGCTGTCACGGTTGTATGGAGGTGGGACCTTCCAATTCACTAAAGATAATCTCTCTTTTCCTGAGTTTTCGATATTTTGGTGCAATTGTAGTAGTCTAGTGGTTAATTTAGTCTTTTGTGTTTGAGGTAACTGGGGAGATCTCACAGAGTAACTTTATGTGGATTGTGATGTCTCTCGAGTATACTAGTAAAGGAGAAAAGAACTGCAGCCATGTAAGTGTCCATTGCTCCTGGCGACCACGTCCACTGAAGTGGGGCCTGCCCACTAGTAAAGAGGCCACGCCCCTTTTGACCACTGGCCACTGGCTGGACATCTGCTGGACTGCAAGGAAGATCAGGGAGGGAGAGGCACACTTGGATGAGGAAGCAGGAGACGCAGGATGGGCTATGGCGAGGGGCAGAGTCCCTTTCCGCTGGACACTGGCTGCAGATCAGTCTTGGGGCCGCTCGAGAAGCACGCCGGCACTGATGGCAAGCCTCCATCCCTTTTTTGAGAGCCTGGAAAGCTACCCATGAAGTATTTGATAAGCCAAAAACAGTACCAGTAATAACAATGTGCTCTTCATCAGCAAAACACATTGCTGATGCACTCGCCTCACAGGTACAGGTTGATCTGTTGGTTGCACCTAACCCCCATTTATTATGATACATTAATATGCTCTTCAGTGTAAAAGAAACTTCTCTTCTATATCTGCTCAAATAAAGCACTTTAGGGGAGGTTGTGAAATTAATTTTTCAATCAATCCCCCATCATGTAGCACTAGGATAACTACAGACCAATATCTCTGATGAGAGATGAAAAAGATGGTGGGAGTCATCACCCTCCACAACCTAAACCTTTACTACAGAGTGGTAAGGATTAAAACAGCATGGTACTGGAAAAAAGGCAGAGCCACAGACTAATGGAACAGCAAAGAAGTTTAGTGCTTGTTTTATATCTTTATTTCTCAAGCTATAGATGAAAGGGTTCAGCAAGGGGTAACTATCATATAATCACAGAAGCAGCTGTTTCTTTAGCACTGGACATGGCTGGTAAGGAGAATAATTACACTTCTGCAATGATACCACAGCATAAAGCTATACTGAGGGGAACCACAGGTAGAAAGGACTTTGAAGAATTTCTTAGCAGACGGAATTTTTAGGACAGTGGCTCATATCGGATATAAGAGCCTATGAATCAAATGAATGGAAGACTTATAATCACAGCTGCCTTTGTTAATATGGCCAGTTTATTGAGTGAAGTGTCTGAATATCTAATCTCCTGCAATTTAGCAAATTCACATCAGAGAAGGATACTTGCAAGAAGAGGAGGGTGTGGATCAGTGTGTGTGAAAAACTGATGATTCAGGACCAAGCTACTAATGGAATACATCGCTCTTGCCTCATGATTGAAGGTTTTGCCTGACTGATGTTGCTGTTGTCCCAAAATTTCAAATGGGATCAGACCACCTTCTCCTTCCTGCGAAATTCTACTTCATGGAGCGAGGAGAAAGGGCTGCAAAGTTTAAGAAGAGAACCCCCAGAACGACCACCAACTGGGAGTTCTTTGGCACTATTGCAGCAATATGGGAAGATGTTGTGGTTGACAACAACGACAAAGAATACGATTGACTGTTTCAGCACCTCCAGGACTGTGTGAGTAATGCCGAGAGAGAGCCACAAAAAGACGCCTGTCTTCGGAAATGCTCGAGCTCATTTGCCAATGTGGTTTGGCGTGAGCCTCAGGAAATCTCAAGCTAATATTCGAGCTCGCAAAGCTGTGCAGAGAACTGATAAAGGAAGACTTGAAAGAGAGAAGAGTAGCAGTGTTGGCCTGCCTATCCTTCACCAACTATAAGACCAAGATGACTGCTCTCTGACGTCCTGATGGATCTATCACATCTTCCAGAAGGGCAATGGAAAAGGTTATCCATGACTTCTACTTGGATCTCTTAGCCACGTCCACCAAGTCACATACCAAATTCCTCAGGATGGATATATTGTTCCCAGTGCTCTCCCTTCCAAAATCCCACATGCCCTTTTGTCGGTAAAGAAGTGTATAACACCAAGTCCGGACAAGGTCAGACCAGAACAACTGAAAAATTTGCTGCCAGTACTCATCAATACACAGGCTTGACTCTTTTCACACTACCTGTCTGAATGCATGTTTCCATCCCAGTGGAAAACCAGCAGGACCATCCTGTTTGTTGTACTAGAAGGGAGACATCCACGACATCAGCAAGTATTGCCCAATCTGCCAGTTGTCCATCATCTACAAGTTATTCACTCGAGTCATCTTGAATAGGATCGGCAGAACACTAGATGAAGGAAAACCATGAGAGCAAGTTGGATTTCAAAAAGGAATCGGCATGATTGACCATATCCACATGGTGACCAAGCTCATTGAGATTTCTCGAGAGTTCAAGATACTGCTCTGTCTAATGTTCTTGATTAAAAGAAGGCCTTTACTGAAGCGGTCACTGAAGCCCTAGTCAAAAAGTGCACTCAAACTCAGTACATCAAGATCTTTCGTGAGCCATATTATGGATTCATCACCAGGATCTCACCATTATAGAAGGAAGTGATCATCAACATAAAGAGAGTGGTTTGATAAGGCGATATCATTTCACTGAAACTTTTCAGTGCCATCCTCGAGAATGTCATGCAATGGCTAGAATGGGAAGGAATGAGAGTGAAGACATACAGTTGGCACCTACACCACCTCTGCTTCGCTGATAACATTGGTCTAATAACATAAAATATTAGCTAAGTGGCACGAAGGCTGACCTTTCCATGATTGTGGAAAGGTCAGACTGCATCTGAATCTCACAAAGACAATGTTCATGAGAAATGAACTAGTTCCTGATGTTCCATTTGCCCTCAATGGAATGAACATCTCCAAATGCAGTAGTTATGTGTATCTAGGTTGAGAACTCAACATGATAAAAAAAAACCTGGCTCCTGAACTGTGCAGGAGAAAGAGAGCAGCGTGGAATGACTTCAAGAGCGTCTAAGCAGTGGTTAAGAGGATGAAGAACCTCCGGATCTGGGCACATCTTTTCAACTCCACCATTCTTCCTGCACTAACATACGCCGCAGAGATCTTGGCTGTACGAAAACAGAATAACATTATTCGGGTCTCCCATAGAGGAATCGAAAGACCTATGGTTGGAATATCACATTTCACTCAAGTGAGAGAAGGAATCTGGAGTTTCGACCTCTGTTGACGATCGAGAATCAGGTACGCTGTCTTGTTTATCAAGGGGTCAAATATCAGATGGCTGGACACATAATGCGATTCAGAGATGACTGCTGGACTAGAGCTGTTACCGACTGGATTCCATGAGACATCAAAAGAATGCATGGCTGCCCACCTAGAGATGGTCAGACTCTTCATAAAAACCCTGAATGAATGGTTTGAGGCTCTTTGTGTTCTTTTAAAATTTTTTTAAAGGACTGTTTTATTTACTAATAGGGGAACTGTGGGACTCCCTGGGCTCTGATATCTGTAAAGCCAAACCTGTGCAACAAGTACAGCCTGTTTGTTATTTTCAAATGGACGCTTATCTTAAGAAGCACCTACCTGTTCACGGGTGACACAGCAGAGCAGGCAGAGATTCAATCCTGATACCCCATATGACCCCTGAGCCCTACCACAGGTAAGTTCTGTGCACTGCCGCAGATGGCCCAAAAAGAAAAAAAGAGGTCCTTTTGCAAACACTGTGGTGGGTGAGAATTGGGCGAGCCTGCTGGCTAGGACCTTTACCCAGAGAGGGTGTCTGTTAGCACAAAGCCCAGTGCATGACAACCACGTCCACAGCTGACCTGGTTTCCCTTCCTCTAGTGCTGGGAGGACCCCAAGTGTTCAGTATCCACAAATTCCTACCACTGAATGGCGTTTATTGTGAAAGCTCTGAAAGGGGCGACAAAGGCGGGGACCAGGATGAGGGGCGAGGACAGAAAGTGTTGAAGTTGGTGCCAGGTGGGTTAAGGCAGCTCTGGGAGGGAGGCCAAGTAGGAAGTCTCTGAGCTATCCTTGACATCCATGCTCTCTGTGGTCTCGCTGACCTTGCTGAGGTCTTTGCTATATCACCATCGGTCTCCTCTGCAGTCAGGCCCTTTTCCTCACAAGACGCCTTTCCATCGCCCGGCAGCAAGATGGTCTTGCCTTGCACCTTGTTTTCAATGGAGCCCAGCATCACATGCACTTTTCCTTCAGCTCCACGTGCCATCTGAGCTCGTCGGCCATCTGAGTGAGGTCCTGCTTCATGGTGCATGCATCTTCCCATCAGCGTGGTACTTAGGCTCCACCCCGCTTATCTGAAAGTTGAGGGTGTTGGAATAGAGGTGCAGGGCGGCCCGGTTGCTCTTCCTGACATGCAGAGACACGTGTTTGGTGTTGGAGGTCTCTCTCATGGCTCACGAGGCCTGGTCCATCAGCTTCTGGGACAGGCCAAGGCGCTGGTGCGAACGTTCCACGGCCAGGGAGGAGGGCACATCTTCCGGGTCCTCTTCCCATGATCTTGCCGTTCTCATCCTCAGTGGTGTGGAGAACTGGGGCCAGGGGAGGCTGTGTAGAAGTAGTACTTCACCTGGTAGTTCTCAGGCAGACCCAGCATTTTATAGTGCTGCATGTTCATCAGGTCCTTGGGCCTCGCGTTTTGAAAATTCATTGCTGATGGCAGCACCCAGCCACTGGTGATTGCCGCGAGGCCAGGCCCTTGGGCTGCACAGGGATCGAGGTCTGACCTCCCAGCGGGGGAACAGCAGAAGAGGCCCTCTTTGTATTCTTGGAGTGAGCAGACACCAATGGGCTACACTAACATGCGACAAGGCTGAATGGAATAGAGATGTTATTGGCACCCGCTTGAGCAAATCGATGCATAATGGGATGACAATTGATACAAGTGATAGCTTCTTTGGCTTTTCTTTCATTCTCATTCACTTTGTAGATCTTTCACTTTTCTTTTTTCCTTTTTTAATTTTATTTTATTGAATCACCATGTGGAAAATTACAATGCTTTCAGGCTTAAGTCTTAGCATACAATGCTGAAACAACCATCCCTTCACCAGTGCCCATATCCCACCACCGAAGACAAAAAAAAAAAAAAACACAGTACACCTCCCATCCCGCCCACCCCCGCACCCCCCCACCTCGTATCTGATAAAATTCAATTTACTTTCTATTTACTTTGGTTACATTCAATATTTCAACACAAACCTCACCATTATTATTAGGAGCACCCCACTAGAGTCAGACCTGTTGTGAAGAGAAATGAGGTCGCGCGGCCGCAGTAGTGGCCGCGCGGTTTTGTATTTCTATACTTTAACAACTAAGTCCAGGGAGATTTCTTCCAGATATTCGATCGTTGCAAGCTTGTAAACCCCATCTGTGGTCGTCATAATATGGCGGCCCCCACGCCCTTCATCCCCGGGAAGGGACAGGCGAGAGAGAGAAATACCTTTCCCCTCTGGGCGGGCATGGGGTTGCGGCTTAGTTCTCTGGCTGGAGACAATCTGCAAAGAGCTGCCCATGTTGAAGTTGGTTCAGCTGGGTCTGGATTCACGCTCATGCAGCTGCAGAAGAGCCGCACGTGCGTGTGGCCCTGGGGTCAGATCTTGGCAGCGGTGGGAGGGGCCGGTGCCTCCCACCTTCCCAAGAGCACCCTCGCGTCCTTTTGCTGCAGTTTTTGTCATAAAATCCCATCTGTGGTCTTCATAATATGGCGTCCCCACGCCCTTAATCCCCGGGAAGGGACAGGCGAGAGAGAGAAATACCTTTCCCCTCTGGGCGGGCATGGGGTTGCGGCTTAGTTCTCTGGCTGGAGACAATCTGCAAGGATCTGCCCATGTTGAAGTTGGTTCAGCTGGGTCTGGATTCACGCTCGTGGAGCTGCGGAGGAGCCGCACACGCGTGCGGCCCCGGGGTCAGATCTCGGCAGCGGTGGGAGGGGTCGATCTTTCACTTTTTACCTTTCACCTTTCACTGAGTCTACAATTGTTTATAGAATTTTTTTTTTGTTTATTGTAAAGAGCCTATATCTTGCTTTTCTTTCTCTCTCTTTCTTTCTCACTCTCTCCTTCGCTCTCTTTGTTTTTGGCACACCCAACTACGGTAAAGACTTACTCCTGGCTCTGTGCTTTGGGTAATTCCAGGTAGTGCTTGGGATATTGTAGTCTGGCTGGGAATCAAACCCAGGTGGAATGCATGCAAAGCAAGCTCCCCACTCGCTATAACATTGCTCTGGACAGAAACAGTTTTAAAATTGCAGTGTTTGGCGATTGTTGTGATCTTAGGAGCTCCTTTAGCTATATAGGTGTTGTTAAAGTGTCATACATATGTAATTTTTCAATGATCTGTTTTCACTCTAGGCTATATTGTATCTTTATATTAGTTACTAGTGCATATTGTGTCATTACACAGTTTTCTCCCTTAGATGGATTTGGAGAGGGTATCTGTAGGATGACATTACTTTGTCCTTTCCCTCCTTGCCACAAGTAGCTTGTCCCGGTTTTACCCAGAGTTTAGGCTTACCCCAGTCACACCCATCAAGGTGTTCCCGAATCTCTCCCATCCCTTTGTTTAGCTATAATCACTTCTCCATGCTCTCTTCCCCAAAAGAGTTAATCCTCTGGCTTTCCCTTAATCCGACTCTGCTAATTTGCAAGGTCAGACCTTCCTAGGATACTGAATTTATATTATATAAGTTAATATTGCCTTTCTCTTCTTCTTGTGCCTTTTGAATAATTTACTTTAAAGCTATGACTGTTTTGTATAGACACAAGAAGACAATATTATGTTTTTATAACTTGGGAATTAATTGGCCTCAAATATTATTCCCTCCCGGGCCTCTGCTTTCTCCACTTAAGCCTCAGTTGCCCTCAGCTCCTAGCACCCCAAAGTAGGGTCCCCGACGTGGGACAGGAAGGATCCAGGGCAAGCGGTGAGTTATGTGCTACCCTGGCATCGAGATGGGTCTGGCCAAAGTGCCTAATTCTTAACTATAAGTTAAGAGCTTGATCATAGACAAATGCTGTCATGATCCAATAGTAATTATGAGACTGGGACCCTGCAGGGATAGGAAAGACTGATCTGGCCTGAGCACTGTAGTCTGAGATTGAGATGGCCCCAGGAGAGCAATTCTATAAGCTTTAATGCATCTCTTATTGTGTCCATACAAAATAATTAATATTATGAATTCTTATATGTTTGCTGGCTGAGGAGAAGAGAAACACGTTCATGGGACTCCACCCTTGGGTGGATCCTCCTGCTGAAAGAGAATTAAGTCCTAGGAGAAGCATCCCCTAAGGGAAAGGACCTTACCCTATTGATGGTGACCACACCTACGTGTAGGCCCCAACCCCCTGATGCTGTGGAGATTTAACTAGGCTGTGAGAGTGGGTTGGGGGCCAGATCCACGAGCCAGATCCAGGAGCCAGATCCACGAGCCAGATCCACGGGGCAGATCCATGGGGAGAGATCCAGGAGAGCGGGAGAGAAGCGGAGGGAGAGAATGAAATAAATGGATCGAGCAACCAGTTTGGCCTTCTTCCTTCTTCCTTCCGTCGCCTGCCCTCGACTGACAGCACACACAGAGGTTCTGGGGCACCGGACGCGGGCGGTGAGACAGAGCCGCCCGGAGAGCCCGCGAGTGCACGCCCCCCCTCGGCGTTCTTTAGTTTTTTACAGGTATCCCTGTTAATATTTGATAGTGATGCAAGAAGAGACAGAACTTTTGTTTAAATGACTTGGAATGAAAGCGAAACTGGAAATTATTAGAAAGGAGAGAAAAACAATCAAGTGGATAAATGGAAACATTTGGTCACCACGACAATGGGACTCATTTTTTAATCTATGTATAAATGATATAAAGACCGTAATATATATCTTTACATGTTTATGCATGAATATACTTATATATGTACTCATAAATTTTGTGTACATTATTTTTATATCTTACATACAAAATTACAATGTCTATTGTAAAATAAAAAACTTCCAGTATCTATGTGATTTACATATATATGTAGATATTTCATAAATACCTTTCAATCAGAAAGTTAGGGGTTGTTTTAATTCCTTTCTAATTCATCTTTATACTGTTGTATCAGAGCGTAAAGAAAGTGCATAAACGTAAAGGCATATCATGTTCAATATATAGACAAGTAATGCATACATTAGCCACCCGGATCTAGACAGAAAACATTTATGACACCCCCATCAGTACCTGAAATACTATAAGAACAAAGATTTTGAAAAACCCATCCTAAAACTTATTTAATAAAAAATAAATTCATTAAGAAATTTATTATCATTGTAGGGGCCATTTCCAGTTCTGGGGAGCTGGGAAGTCCCTGTTATTCTTGGGTGGAGATGAACTGACACAAAAGTCATGTACAGCTATTTAGAGATTCTGAGGAAGGGTATGAATCCATACTTAAGAGGAAATGAAAAGTAAACATTAAAAATTTATAATGGGAATGTCAAAAAAAATTGAAAACATGATTTTTGTGATATTTTTCCCTTTAACATTCTTTTTACTGGTAGGTCTGGTTAATAAAACCTGTTTTATGTCAGCAGAGTGAGACGTGAGAATACCAACCTCTCTGAGATGTGTGTGTGTAAATAGGTATATTTGTTATCTCATTCAGACTAAGTTGTTTGACTTGCAGAACATCACCTTATTAGCAAACAACTTTAGTGCTTGTTTAATATCTCTGTTTCTCAGGCTGTAGATAAAAGGGTTCAGCATGGGAGTGATTATCATATACATCACAGAAGCAGCTATTTCTTTAGCACTGGACATGGCTGGTGAGGAGAATAAGTACACTTCTGCAATGGTTCCATAGAATAAAGCTACAACGAGGAGATGGGAACCACAGGTAGAAAGGACTTTGAAGAATTTCTTAGCAGAAGGATTTTTTAGGACAGTGGCCCATATGCAGATATATGATACCATGATCAAAGTGAATGGAACACCTACAATCATTCCTCCCTCAATGAGTAAGACCAGGTTATTGAGTGAAGTGTCTGAGCAGCTTAGCTCCAGCAACGCAGTTTGTTCACAGAAGAAATGGCGGATGGTAATATCACCACAGAAGGACACTTGGGTCGAGAGCAGGGTATGCATCAGTGCGTGTGAGAAACTGAATATCCAGGACCAAGCAACTAACAAGAAACACCGTTCTTGTCTCATGATCATGGTGTAGTGGAGTGGCTGACAGATGGCTACATACCTGTCATAGGCCATTGCTGCCAGAAGGAAATTATCAGTACAAGCAAAAAATATTAAAAAGTATACCTGAGAAATGCACCCTGAATAAGGGATGGACTTGTGATTACTCTGCATGTCCACCAACATCTTGGGAACCGTGACAGATGATAAAAACACATCGTTGAACGCCAAGACACTGAGGAAGAAGTACATGGGGGTGTGGAGGCGAGAGTCTATCCTGATGAGCAGGACGATGAGCAGGTTCCCCAGTACGGTGGTCAGGTATATGACAAGGAAGAGCATCAAGAACCAGCCCTGTTGATCTGGTGATATAGGAAGACCCTGGAGGAGGAATTCAGAAACTCTTGTCTCATTCTGTTTCTTCATTATGCTCTTCTTTTTTCTGGGAGTCAAAGAGAAGGAAATGTTTAGAACCTGAATAGCCATATTATAGCAACATAATTTTTATATGAAAGAGTTGTTATTTTTTAACTAGTCTTTGTTCACAAGTTACATGTATGTATTCATGAACCACCACGCACCATTCGGGTTCTAAAAATACATAACATTTTCGCAATTTATAATGTACTTTTCTTCACTGTACCACTGTATCACTGTCATCCCGTTGTTCGTCGATTTACTTGAGCGGGCATCAGTAATGTCTCTATTCCTCTCAGCCCTCAGTTTTTAGCAGCCTCTCCTTACTCGTCTTTCCCATCGATTGGAGGCTCTCTCAGGGTCAGGGGAATGAGACCTATCGTTACTGTTTTTGGCATATTGAAAACGCCACTGGTAGCTTGCTCATCTCTGTCCATGCGGGCAGGATTCTCTCAGTAGCTTGCGGGTTCTCTGAGAGGCATATATATATATATATCTGTTACTGTATTTAGGATATGAATACACCATAATATGAATATGAATATGAATATGGTTCCTCAGGCTTGTTTTTATAGCTATAGGAATTGGCCATGATGGAATTACATGGCACTGGGTGCAGTTTCTGGGTGTGATTGCCTAGCTACTGGAAAATGGGGAATCTGGGTAGAAGAAGTCCAGTCCTGATCCGAGCAGCCTTGGAGATCTCGGCTCCGGGTCCACACACCTGGGTTCCTCTTCTTGTTCATTCACCTGTGAGGCTCGTCTGAACGTGGGGAGAATGACTTGAGTATGGTTGTGGCTGGGTTCCAGAGATCTTCAGCTGCTGAGGCAGTTAATATCTTAAATATTAAGATTTTTTTTTAATCAGGAAAAATACTTTGAACAACAGCTTACTTCATGCTCTGTACTAAGCCCTACACAAAGTGTTATACACAAGAGTAAGAAAACAATGCAAAGTCTCAGTTTTTAAGGAGTGTACAAAATCATGATATCTAAGTGTGCAAAGTCGCATTGCTGCTACAGATAGCAGTGAAAGGAATGACAACATGTATCTAATCAGAATCTGTCTCTTAATTACAACACACTGGCTCTCCTATTCCTCATTTTTAGCATGTCCTGACATGCTAAGTGACATCACTCCACCATAGTTGAAGGAGGAAATCTTTGCTTTCCTTTGTATTCAAGGTAAAGAGCAAGATGGCAAGCATTTCTTAGAGACTGAACTGCTCAGGGACACTGGTTCTATCTCTCCGTGTTTTCTAAGGTGCATTGTGACTGATCATGTGAGGAGACACCACAATAAACTAACTATAAAAAACAGAGAACCTTGATTTTCAACAGTGAACCTTGATTTTCATAGGATTTAATTTTTCTAAAAAATTTATTGATTCACCGTGAGGTATAGTTACAAGCATTCATGTCTGAGTTACAATCACACAATGATCAAACATCCATCCCTCCACCAGTGCACGTTCCCCATCACAAATATCCCCAGTATACCCCCACTTTTCCCACCCTCCCACTGCTTCCGTAGCAGACAATATTCCCCATACTTTCTCTACTTTTGGGCATTATGTTTTGCAATGCAGATACTGAGAGGTATCATGTTTGGTCCTTTATCTACTTCCGGCACATATCTCCCATTCCACTCAATCCTCCAACCTTCATTTTCTTAGTGATCTCTTCTCCATTCCAGCTGTTCTCTCCTCACCCACTCAGGAGGCAGGCTTCCAACTATGGAGCAATCTTCCTACCCTACTGTTCTTGGTTGTTTGTGTCTTGTTATGTTATTTTATACTCCACAAATGAGTGCAATCATTCTGTATCTGTCCCTTTCTTTCTGACGTTTTTCACATAGAATGATACTCTTCATTTCTATCCACTTATAAGCAAATTTCATGACTTCATCTGTCCTAATAGCTGCATAGTATTCCATTGTGTAAATGTACCAAAGTTTCTTTAACCAGTATTCTATTCTCAGGCACTTGAGTTGTTTCCAGATTTTGGCTATTGTGAATAGTGCTTCAATGAACATATAGGTATAAATTTCATTTCTACGGTGCTTTTTTTAAGCCTCGTGATATATTACCAGAAGTGGTATTGAGGGGTCAGGATTTAAGTTTTGATTATTGTGGCCTTTCACCCAGGAAAAGAGGAATAGACCATGTTCACAAAGACTGTGAGATACCTGTTTACACAGGCTTATTTCATAAACCTTCTATAAGTATTGTTCTAGAATTTGGAAATTTATGAACCTTGAAGGTTTATGACAAAAACATTTAGTTTGAGGAAAGATTATCACAATCCCTCTTCTAGACTGAACAGTTATTATTTGCCAAGCACAGGGATGAATGATTAGTGAATACTTTTGAATTTAGCATCTCAATATATCCTTGTGATCGAGACTAAGTCACCCTTTCTCTAACAGTGGAAACTGAACATAAGAGATAAACATAGCATGTCCAGAATGTGGATTAGACCATTTCTGACCCACTGAGAGACTGGAATCAAAGAAACAAGATTGTATTCTTACCTAGAGGAAGAAAGGCACCTGATCCTGCCTGTTCAATGCAGTAATGTGGCCATCACTGACAGACTCCTGAGTGTCTGTTGGCATAAGGATGGGTCCCATTTACTCACAGATACCATCAGAAAAATACTGTATTTATCAAAATCATTAATAACTATTAAAGGCAGAAAGCTTGGATGACATGTAGAGATAACATTAGAGACATTAAAAAAAGCAAAGATTACACATCACCACATCACTGAGTTAGGATTTCAAAACTCCCCCATGCTGACCCTGGGGAGACTCAGGAAATTTCTCCTTCTTGCTAGTGACCATATCTATGTCTCTTCAGATTCAACAGTCTCATGACTTAGTTTGAAACCCGTTTACAAGTTGAGAATACGGAAGAGATCAAACAAGGACAGGTTAGATATTTGGTATGAGGTCCCAGTCACACTTAGAGGGCTCTACATTGCTTCCTGGGACTTCCCTGATGCTGTTTTCACTTGTCGTAGAGTAAAGAATCTTTAAGTCATGTGTAGTTTTAGTTATAACTTTTCAGATCTTGCCATTTCTTCCAGTCTCTCTCTGTTTTTTTTAACTTGTTATTGAGTATTAATCTCATACTATGTTTTTTTTTTGCCTTTTGGGTCACACCTGGCGATGCATGGGGGTTACTCCTGGCTCTGTACTCAGGAATTAACTCCTGGCGGTGCTCGGGGACCATATGGGATTTTGGGAATCGAACCCTGGTCGGCACCGTGCAAAAAAACATACCCTACTCACTGTGCTATCGCTCCTGCCCAATATACTATGTTTTTTATATACCGAAATGATTGCAATCATTTTGTGTCTTACCTGCATTTGGACTCATTTACCAGTAGGAACATGGGTCAGGAAGTCTGGTCCCTAGTTTTACACTTGCCACATTGGAGGGAGAGGGCAGTTAGGATAGAGATGCGATCAGTAGGACAATGAAAGTTGGAAATGATCACTGTGGAAATAACTGATTGCTGAAAAGTGATAAATACGTGCAAATTATTTGGTATCTGTATTTTAAACTATAATACCTAAACGGAAAGAAGGACAGTGAGAGAAAGAGAGAAAGAGAGAAGAAAGGTGTCTGCTGTAGATGCAGTCTGGGAGTGTGGGTGGCAGAATAAAATAAGGACCCCGGTGCTCTATCTCATGATGGTTCAATGAAAACAAAGAAAACTTTGTTTTTGAGCTACACTCAATGGTACTAAGAGCTTATTACTGGCTCTGTGATTGGGAGTCCCTCCTGGTGTTGGTTGGGAATTATTTGGCAATGTGCTGATCAAACCAGGAATTTGCAAGACATATATCTTACCTCTTATCCTATCTTTCAAGTCCCTCTATATCTGTTTTTCATACTGAATCATTAGAGATATCACATAGATACAAACACCTGTTGAGGAAACACACATTTTATAATTTCACACAAGCAAGAATTCATCACAGAGCATTTGCACATGGGATACATGTAATACTTCTATGCACACAGAGACAGAACTTTCTGTCCTACTATTATAAGCTCACTGTGATATCTTCACTCTTGGTATGTCAGGAGCTTTCTTATCCAGTCTGCGAGTCTTCAGCTTCTGCAGTACTTAGGAAGAACAAAACAGTGGTCTGGAAACTTCGGTGAGCCCATAATCTCCTGAGCATTCTGTGTCTGTTCTTGACCTACAAGTCAATAAAAAAAAACAATTTATAAACCTCATAGAGGACTAAGTCAAAGTCCCTGAGCTCCTGATTAAAGAAAAGAAGGTAATTGCCACAGCCCAATTAAACCTTGGAGAGGCGGTTGAGCAGAGCTGCTCAGGTCACCTGAGAGAGTTTTCCAGGTATCAAGGGCCCCTGGAATGGAACTACATGCTAAGTTCCTTCTGGACACAGGAATGTCTGGGATATTTTCCAAACATCGATGAAGCCAATGCACATGTCTGACAGGGCTGGTTGTTGGTCTATACCAGACACTCCTAGTTTTCCCCAAATAGGCAAAGTAACTTCCCTCCAGGCAGAATCACCTGGAGCTAAAAACCTCCATCCATTTTATTTTATTTTATTCTTGAATTAGTGAATCATCATGAGGGTACAGATACAGATTCACACATATTAGAACTTGTTTTTCCCTCATGCAATGTTCACAAATCATCCCTCCACCAGTGCTTATTCTCCATCACCAATAAACCCAGTATCTTTCCCTCCCCATCCTATCTCCCCCCCACCCCACCCTGCCTCTGTGGCAGGGTACTCCATTTTGATCTCTCTCTCTCTCTCTCCAATTAGGTGTTGTGGTTTGCAATAGGGAATTGAGTGGCCATTGTGTTCAGTCTCTAGTCTACTTTCAGCGCACATCTCCCTTCCCGGGCACGATCTCCAACCACATTTTACTTGGTGTTCCCTTCTCTATCTGAGCTGCTTTTTCCCCCAGCATGTGAGACCAGCTTCCAAGCCATGGAGCCAACCTACTGGTACTTATTTCTACTATTCTTGGATATTAGTCTCCTATTCTGTTATTTTACATTCCACAGGTGAGTGCAATTTTTCTATGTCTGTCTCTCTCTTTCTGACTCATTTCACTTAGAGTGATACTTTCCATGTTGATCCACTTATATGCAAAGTTCATGGCTTCAATTTTTCTAACGGCTGCATAGTATTCCATTGTATAGATGTACCAGGGTTTCTTTAACCAGTCATCTGTTCTTGGGCACTCGGGTTTTTTTCCAGATTCTGGCTATTGTAAACAGTGCTGCAATGAACATATAAGTGCAGTTGTCATTTCAACTATACTTTTTTGCTTCTCTGGGGTATATTCCCAGTAGTGGTATTGGTGGGTCAAATAGGAGCTCAATTTCTAATTTTCTGAGAAGCGTCCATATTGTTTTCCAGAAGGGATGAGCCAGTCGGCATTCCCACCAGCAGTGTAGAAGGGTCCCTTTCTCCCCACATCCTCTCCAACAGCGGTTGCTTTTGTTCTTTTGGATGTGTTCTAGTCTCTGTGGTGTGAGGTGGTATCTCATGGTTGTTTTGATCTGCATGTCTCTGATGATTAGTGATGTAGAGCACTTTTTCATGTGCCTTTTGGCCATTCGTATTTCTTCCTTGGTAAAGTTTCTGTTCATTTCTTCGCCCCATTTTCTGATGGGGTTGGATGTTTTCTTCTTTTAGAGTTCAACCAGTGCTTTATATACCATTGATATCAACCCCTTATTTGATGGGTATTGTGTAAATATCCTTTCCCATTCTGTGGATAGTCTTTGTATTCTGGTCACTGTATCTTTTGCGGTGCAGAAGCTTCTTAATTTAATGTAGTCCCATTTGTTTATCTCTGTTTCCTCTTGGTTGGTCAGTTGTGTGTCATCTTTTTTTTTTTTTTTTTTAAATAATTTTATTGAATCACCATGTGGAGGGTTACATAGTTCTCAGGATTATGTCGGTTATACAATTCTCAAACACCCTTCCCTTCACCAGTGCCCATCTCCCATCACCAACCCCCCCAGTATACCTGCCACCCCCTCCCACCTCCCCAGTCCCCACCCTTGTACATGATAAGTTCCACTTCGTTTATGCCTTATCTCGATTACATTCCATGTTTCAACACACAACTCACTACCATTGTTGGGGTTTCCCCCAAAAAAGGAAAGCAGTCCTATTGCCAAGGAGGCATTTGATAGTTCTCCACTGCTAAGAATATAGAGATATTAAGTCCCGCTGTTTGTTACATAACTTTTCTTTTTCCCCCTTGCCCTGCGCCACCGAGTTCACGCCTGTTTGGTAATCGCCACGCTGCCTGACAAGGGAAAAAAAAACCGAAAAGGATGGTTATTTCCCGTCATCGGCAGGCGTGGGGCTCTGGCTTAGTTGATAGACTAGTAGAGTTTCTGCAAGCAGTTTCTGGAACCGAAGGGCTTGCGCTGGTATCGGCTCCGGCTCGAGATTCCACCAGCGTCCCACTGTTCCATGTACATAATTTTTCCCCTTATATCCCATTCCCACGCCACCAGGTCTGTTTGCTTAATGGACATCACACTATGTTTGACACCACGCCGCGTTTCTTCCCGAGAAAGAAGGATATTTCTTCTCAGCCGGCGTGGGGATATAGCTTAGTTCAGTCTAGAGAGATGGCTACCACTTTGATTGCCTTCAATATTTCAGCAACAGACTTACTATTCTTGTTAGGATCTCCCACAAAAGTCCGACCCATTAAAAAGGGACATATTACATATTGCTGATGCTAAGATGACATTAGGTCGTGCGGCCGCGACAGCGGCCGCGCGGTTTTGGGTTTCTGTATAAAGTCCAGGAAAAGTACAACCAGAAATATCACTACAAACTTTTACCCTTTTATGGTGCTCATAAGATGGAGAAGCCTAGAGAGAGGCTCGGCGTCTCCATTTTGCGCTCAGGAAAACCTCGGATCCTGCGCTGTGCTCAGGGGGGAGGTGTGGAGAGAGAGAGAGGTTAAAAGAATTGGGGGATGCCCGGCTCCCACTGTTTCAGCGCACCGTGGGGTCTCTGGTCCCATGCCGGAATTAGTTCAGTGGGCTGTTTGGAGTCCAAGAGCGCTTCCTTGGGCTCTTCCATCATGCTCGCTCCGCAGCAGGGTCCAAAGGGGAGTTGTGTGTCATCTTTGAAGAAACCGTTAGCTTCAATATCGCGGAGGGATTTGCCAAGCTTGTCTTCAATGTACCTTATGGATTGTGGTCTGATGTTGAGGTCTTTAATCCACTTTGATCTGATTTTTGTGCATGGTGTCAGGTCAAGGTCTAAGCCCATTCTTTTGCATGTGGTTGTCCAGTTGTGCCAGCACCATTTGTAAAAAAAGGCTTTCCTTTCTCCATTTCGCATTTCTTGCTCCTTTATCAAAGATTAGATGGTCATACATTTGGGGTTGTGTGTAGGGATATTCCACCCTGTTTCATTGGTCTGAGGCTCTGCCTTTGTTCCAGTACCATGGTGTTTTGATTATTACCACTTTATAGTAACGTTTGAGGTTGGGGAGGGTGATGCCTCCCATCATCTATTTTCCCAAGAATTGTTTTAGCAATCCGTGGGCATTTGTTATTCCATATGATTTTCAGGATTTCTTGATCCATTTCTTTGAAGAATGTCATGGGTATACTTATAGGGATCGCGTTGAATCTGTACAATGCTTTTGGGAGAATTGCCATTTTGACAATGTTGATTCTCCCTAACCATGAGCAGGGGATATGTTTCCATTTCCTCACGTCCTCTTTTATTTCATGGAGTAGCGTTTTGTAGTTTTCTTTGTAGAGGTCTTTTACTTCCTTAGTTAAGCTGATTCCGATGTACTTGATTTTCTGGGGCACAATTGTGAATGGGATTGCTTTTTTCATGTCCCTTTTCTCTGTCTCATTGTTTGCAAATAGGAAGGCCATGGATTTTTGGGTATTGATTTTATAGCCTGCGACCTTACTGTACAAGTCTATTGTTTCTAAGAGTTTCTTAGTAGAGGATTTAGGCATTTCTAGATATAGTATCATATCATCTGCAAAAAGTGAGAGCTTGATTTCTTCCTTTCTTATCTGGATGCCTTTGATATATTTTTCTTGTCTAACAGCTATCATAAGGACTTCCAGGACTATAATGAACATAAGTGGTAAGAGTGGGCATCCTTGTCTTGTGCCTGATCTTAAAGGAAAGGCCCTTAGTTTTTGCCCATTGAGGATAATGCTTGCCATAGGCTTATGGTAGATGGCTTTGACTATCTTGAGGAAAATTCCTCCAAAACCCAATTTGGTGAGGGTTTTCATCATGAACGGATATTGGATCTTGTCAAATGCTTTCTCTGCATTAATAGATATAATCATATGGTTTTTATCTTTACTTTTGTTGATATGATGGATTATGTTGATTGATTTCCAAATGTTAAACCATCCTTGTATCCCCGGGATGAATCCCACTTGGTCATGGTGTATGATCTTTTTGATGAGTTGTTGGATGCTATTTGCTAATATTTTCCTGAGGATCTTCGCTTCAGTGTTCATCAGGGATATTGGTCTATAATTTTCTTTCTTAGTGGTGTCTTTGCTTTTGATT
Source organism: Sorex araneus (assembly GCF_027595985.1). Classification (NCBI taxonomy): domain Eukaryota; kingdom Metazoa; phylum Chordata; class Mammalia; order Eulipotyphla; family Soricidae; genus Sorex; species Sorex araneus. The sequence continues at coordinate 10,857,321 of NC_073302.1, read as the reverse complement.
TAGGGAGATATGTTCTTCATAGAAAGTATTTGGGAGAGTTCCTGATTTTTCAATTTCCTGGAAAAGTTTGAGGAGAATTGGCAGCTTGTCTTCTTTAAATTTTTGGAAGAATTCGCCAGTGAATCCATCTGGACCTCGGATTTTGTTTTGGGGTAGACTTTTGATTATAGTTTCAATTTCCTTGATATTAATGGGTCTATTCAGAAATTCCAAGTCTTCTTGGTTCAGTCTTGGGATATCGTAAGAGTCAAGGAATTCAACCATTTCTTTTAGGTTCTCTTATTTTGTGGCATATAGACTTTCAAAGTAGTCTCTGATAATCTTTTGAATTTCATTGGTTTCTGTTGTGATGTCTCCCTTTTCATTCCTGAGTTGGTTTATTAGGGTTCTCTCTTGCTCTTTCTTTATGGGTCTTGCTTGCGGTTTATCAATCTTGTTTATTTTCTCAAAGAACCAGCTCTTGGTTTCATTGACCTTTCGGATTGTTTTCTGGGTTTCAATGTCATTAATTTCTGCTCTAATTTTTATTATTTCCTTCCTTCGGTCTGTTTAGGTGCCTTTTATTGGGTCCTTTTCTAAGGCCTTGAGCTGTGAAGTCAAGCTGTCTGTGTAGGCCCTTTCTTCCTTCCTAAGAAATGCTTGCAGAGCTATAAATTTTCCTCTTAACACAGCTTTAGCTGCGTCCCATAAATTTTGGTAGCTCGTGTCTTCATTTTCATTTGTTTAGAGGTATCTCTTGATTTCTTCCTTGATTTCCTTACTGAGCCACTCTCTGTTCAATACTGAACTGTTTAATTTCCAGGTGTTTGCTTTGATTTTCTGCATCTGTGTGTGATTAGCTTCTATCTTCAGCGCATCGTGATCTGAGAAGGTTGTTGATACAGTTTCTATTTTTCCGATTCTCTTGAGGTATGTTTTGTGGCCTAGTACATGGTCTATTTTGGAAAATGTTCCGTGTGCACTGGAAAAGAATGTTTTTATTCTTTCTTTTTGTGGTATAAAGCCCTATATAGGTCTATTAGGCCTCTCTTTCTATTTTTTCCCTCAGTGTCAGTATTTCCTTGATGAGTTTTATTCTTGTATCTATCCAGAGGTGATAAGGCAGTGTTGAAGTCTCCGACTACTATTGTGTTGCTAGCAATGTCTTCCTTAAAGTCTGTTAGGACTTGTTTTAAGTATTTAGCCGGTCTCTCATTAGGTGCGTATACGTTTAAGAGTGTGATTTCTTCCTGTTGTGCATATCCCTTGATAAATAGGAAATGACCTTCGGTGTCCCTTCTAATGTTTTTCAACCTGAAATCTATGTTGTCAGATAGTAGTATGGCCACCCCAGCTTTTTTGAGAGTTGTTTGTTTGCAGGATAGTTTTCCATCCTTTCACTTTGAGTCTGTGTTTGCTCTGACTGTTCAGGTGTGTTTCTTGTAGGCAGCAGAATGTTGGGTTTTGTTTCCGAATCCATTTTGCCACTCTGCGTCTTTTAATTGGTGCATTTAGGCCATTGACATTGAGAGAGATTATTGTCACGGGATTTTGTGTCATCTTTCTGTGGGGTTTCTTGTTCTTGTAGGGTTTTTCCTTGTCTTACAAAAGCCCCTTTAGCCCTTCTTTTAAGCTTGGTTTTGAGTCTATGAAGTTCTTTAGTTGTTGTTTATCCATAAAATTGTGTATGGTTCCTTCGAGTTTGAGTGAGAGCATAGCTGGATAAAGTATTCTTGGTGAAGCGTTCATTTCATTGAGTTTTTTCACTATATCCCACCATTGTCTTCTGGCTTCTAGTGTTTCCTCTGATAAGTCTGCTGTGAATCTAAGGGGTGCTCCTTTGTATATGATTTCTTTTTTATACCTTGCTGCTTGCAGTTTTGTATCCCTATTTATGGCATCTATCATTCTGACTATTATATGTCCTGGAGTCTTTTTATTATCTTCCCTTCTAGCTGGCACCCTCCTGGCTCCTAGGATAAGAACATCTCTCTTATCCAGCTCTGGGAACTTTCCAGCAATGATTTCTTTAACTGTGGCATTCTCATTAGGGTTGCCTCCATGTCCTCTGGAACTCCAATGATTCTTATGTTATTCCTCTTGGCATCAACCACTGGGTCTCTGATTCGCCCTACAGCTGTTTTAAGATCTTTTCCAATTGTTTGTTGTAGCCTTTGGGATTTCTGTTGTTCATCTTCAAGGTGACTAATTCTCTCTTCAGCTGCAGCCACTCTATTGTTGAGGGCTCCAACTGTGTTTTTTATTTTGTCTACTGTGTCTTTTATTCGTGACATTTCTGAATGTAGCTTTTCTATTTCTACTCTCATTTCTTCCCGTAATTTCTTCGCTGACTGCTCCACCGTTTCTTTAAGTTCGAAGAACATTCTCAGAATTTCTTCTCTGAATTCTTTATCAGAGAGATCACATTTGTGGGAAACTCCTGCAGAGGTTTCTGTGCTCTTTTCTTCATCCTCTCCTTGCTGTGGGGATTTGCAATGTTTCTTCATGCTGTCACGGTTGTATGGATGTGGGACCTTCCAATTCCCTAAAGATAATCTCTCTTTTCCTGAGTTTTCGATATTTTGGTGCAATTGTAGTAGTCTAGTGATTAATTTATTCTTTTGTGCTTGAGGTAACTGGGGAGATCTCCACAGAGTAACTTAATGTGGATTGTGATGTCTCTCGAGTATACTAGTAAAGGGGAAAAGAACTGCGGCCATGTAAGTGGCCATCGCTCCTGGCGACCACGTCCACTGAAGTGGGGCCTGCCCACTAGTAAAGAGGCCACGCCCCTTTTGACCACTGGCCACTGACTGGAGATCTGCTGGACTGCAAGGAAGGTCAGGGAGGGAGAGGCACACTTGGATGAGGAAGCAGGAGACGCAGGATGGGCTATGGTGAGGGGCAGAGTCCCTTTCCGCTGGACACTGGCTGCAGATCAGTCCTGGGGCCACTCGCGCAGCATGCCGGCACCGATGGAAAGCCTCCATCCGTTTTTTGAGAGCCTGGAAAGCTACCCATGAAGTATTTGATAAGCCAAGAATAGTACCAGTAACAACAATGTGCTCTTCATCAGCAAAACACATTGCTTATGCACTCGCCTCACAGGTACAGGTTGATCTGTTGGTTGCACCTAACCCCCATTTATTATGATACATTAATATGCTCTTCAGTGTAAAAGAAACTTCTCTTCTATATCTGCTCAAATAAAGCACTTTAGGGGAGGTTGTGAATTTAATTTTTCAATCAATCCCCCATCATGTAGCACTAGGAAAACTACAGACCAATATCTCTGATGAGAGATGAAAAAGATGGTGGGAGGCATCACCCTCCCCAACCTAAACCTTTACTACAGAGTGGTAAGGATTAAAACAGCATGGTACTGGAAAAAAGGCAGAGCCACTGACTAATGGAACAGCAAAGAAGCTTAGTGCTTATTTTATATCTTTATTTCTCAAGCTACAGATGAAAGGGTTCAGCAAGGGGTAACTATCATGTAATCACAGAAGCAGCTGTTTCTTTAGCACTGGACATGGATGGTAAGGAGAACAATTACACTTCTGCAATGATACCACAGCATAAAGCTATACTGAGGGGAACCACAGGTAGAAAGGACTTTGAAGAATTTCTTAGCAGACGGAATTTTTAGGACAGTGGCTCATATCAAATATAAGAGCCTGTGATACAAATCAATGGAAGACTAATAATCACAGCTGCCTTTGTTAATATGGCCAGTTTATTGGGTGAAGTGTCTGAATATCTAATCTCCTGCAATTTAGCAAATTCACATCAGAGAAGGATACTTGCAAGAAGAGGAGGGTGTCGATCAGTGTGTGTGAAAAACTGATGATTCAGGACCAAGCTACTAATGAAATACATCGCTCCTGCCTCATGATCTAAGGTTTTGCCTGACTGATGTTGCTGTTGTCCGAAAATTTCAAATGGGATCAGACCACCTTCTCCTTCCTGCGAAATTCTACTTCATGGAGCGAGGAGAAAGGGCTGCAAAGTTTAAGAAGAGAACGCCCAGAACGACCACCAACTGGGAGTTCTTTGGCACTATTGCAGCAATATGGGAAGATGTTGTGGTTGACAACAACGACAAAGAATACGATTGACTGTTTCAGCACCTCCAGGACTGTGTGAGTAATGCCGAGAGAGAGCCACAAAAAGACGCCTGTCTTCGGAAATGCTCGAGCTCATTTGCCAATGTGGTTTGCCGTAAGCCTCAGGAAATCTCAAGCTAATATTCGAGCTCGCAAAGCTGTGCAGAGAACTGATAAAGGAAGACTTGAAAGAGAGCAGAGCAGCAGTGTTGGCCTGCCTATCCTTCACCAACTATAAGACCAAGATGACTGCTCTCTGACGTCCTGATGGATCTATCACATATTCCAGAAGGGCAAAGGAAACGGTTATCCACGACTTCTACTTGGATCTCTTAGCCACGTCCACCAAGTCACATACCAAATTCCTCAGTATGGATATATTGTTCCCAGTGCTCTCCCTTCCAAAATCCGACCTGCCCTTTTGTCGGTAAAGAAGTGTATAACACCAAGTCCGGACAAGGTCAGAGCCGAACAACTGAAAAATTTGCTGCCAGTACTCATCAATACACAGGCTTGGCTCTTTTCACACTACCTGTCTGAATGCAAGTTTCCATCCCAGTGGAAAACCAGCAGGACCATCCTGTTTGTTGTACTAGAAGGGAGACATCCACGACATCAGCAACTATTGCCCAATCTGCCAGTTGTCTATCATCTACAAGTTATTCACTCCAGTCATCTTGAATAGGATCGGCAGAACACTAGATGAAGGACAACCATGAGAGCAAGTTGGATTTCAAAAAGGATTCGGCATGATTGACCATATCCACATGGTGACCAAGCTCATTGAGATTTCTCGAGAGTTCAAGATACTGCTCTGTCTAATGTTGTTGATTAAAAGAAGGCCTTTACTGAAGCGGTCATTGAAGCCCTAGTCAAAAAGTGCACTCAAACTCAGTAGATCAAGATCTTTCGTGAGCCATATTATGGATTCACCACCAGGATCTCACCATAATAGAAGGAAGTGATCATCAACATAAAGAGAGGCGTTTGATAAGGCGATATCATTTCACTGAAACTTTTCAGTGCCATCCTCCAGAATGTCATGCAATGGCTAGAATGGGAAGGAATAAGAGTGAAGACATACAGTTGGCAACTACACCACCTCTGCTTCGCTGATAACATCGGTCTAATAACATAAAATATTAGCCAAGCAGCACGAAGGCTGACTTTTCCATGATTGTGGAAAGTTCAGACTGTATCTGAATCTCACAAAGACAATGTTCATGAGAAATGGACTAGTTCCTGATGTTCCATTTGCCCTCAATGGAATGAACATCTCCAAATGCAGTAGTTATGTGTATCTAGGTTGAGAACTCAACATGACAAACAACCTGGCACCTGAACTGTGCAGGAGAAAGAGAGCAGCGTGGAATGACTTCAAGAGCGTCTAAGCAGTGGTTAAGAGGATGAAGAACCTCCGGATCTGGGCACATCTTTTCAACTCCACCATTCTTCCTGCACTAACATACGCCGCAGAGATCTGGGCCGTACGAAACAGGATAACGTTTTTCGGGTCTCCCATAGAGGAATCGAAAGAACTATGGTTGGAATATCACATTTCACTCAAGTGAGAGAAGGAATCTGGAGTTTTGACCTCTGTCGACGATCAAGAATCAGGGACGCTGTCTCATTTGACAAGGGGTGGGAACATTTCACGGCTAGGGAGGAGGGCACATCTTTCGGGTCCTCTTCCCACGATCTTGCCGTTCTCATCCTCAGCGGTGTGGGAGAGCTGGGGCCAGGGGAGGCTGTGTAGAAGTAGTACTTCACCTGGTAGTTCTCAGGCAGACCCAGCAGGTTACAGTGCTGCATGTTCATCAGGTCCTTGGGCCTCGCGTTTTGAAAATTCATCGCTGAGGGCAGCTCCCAGCCACAGGCAACTGCCACGAGGCCAGACCCTGGGGATGCACAGGGATCGAGGTCTGACCTCCCGGCTGGGGAACAGCAGAAGAGGCCCTCTTTGTATTCTTGGAGTGAGCAGACACCAATGGGCTACACTAACATGCGACAAGGCTGAATGGAATAGAGATGTTATTGTCACCCCCTTGAGCAAATCGATGCATAATGGGATGACAATTGATACAAGTGATAGCTTCTTTGGCTTTTCTTTCATTCTCATTCACTTTGTAGATCTTTCACTTTTCTTTTTTCCTTTTTTAATTTTATTTTATTGAATCACCATGTGGAAAATTACAATGCTTTCAGGCTTAAGTCTTAGTATACAATGCTGAAACAACCATCCCTTCACCAGTGCCCATATCCCACCACCGAAGACAAAAAAAAAAAACAAAACCACAGTACACCTCCCATCCCGCCCACCCCCGCACCCCCCGCCTCGTAACTGATAAATTTCAATTTACTTTCTATTTACTTTGGTTACATTCAATATTTCAACACAAACCTCACCATTATTATTAGAAGCACCCCACTAGAGTCAGACCTGTTGTGAAGAGAAATGAGGTCGCGCGGCCGCAGTAGTGGCCACGCGGTTTTGTATTTCTGTACTTTAACAACTAAGTCCAGGGAGATTTCTTCCGGATATTCGATCGTTGCAAGCTTGTAAACCCCATCTGTGGTCGTCATAATATGGCGGCCCCCACGCCCTTCATCCCCGGGAAGGGACAGGCGAGTGAGAGAAATACCTTTCCCCTCCTGGGCGGGCATGGGGTCGCGGCTTAGTTCTCTGGCTGGAGACAATCTGCAAAGAGCTGCCCATGTTGAAGTTGGTTCAGCTGGGTCTGGATTCACGCTCATGCAGCTGCGGAGGAGCCGCACGTGCGTGTGGCCCTGGGGTCAGACCTCGGCAGCGGTGAGAGGGGTTGATCTTTCACTTTTCACCTTTGACCTTCCACTGAGTCTACAATTGTTTATAGAACTTTTTTTTTGTTTATTGTAAAGAGCCTATATCTTGCTTTTCTTTTTCTCTCTTTCTTTCTCACTCTCTCCTTCGCTCTCTTTGTTTTCGGCACACCCAACTACGGTAAAGACTTACTCCTGGCTCTGTGCTTTGGGTAATTCCAGGTAGTGCTTGGGATATTGTAGTCTGGCTGGGAATCAAACCCAGGTGGAATGCATGCAAAGCAAGCTCCCCACTCGCTATAACATTGCTCTGGACAGAGAGAAACAGTTTTAAAATTGCAGTGTTTGGCGATTGTTGTGTTCTTAGGAGCTCCTTTAGCTATATAGGTGTTGTTAAAGTGTCATACATATGTAATTTTTCAATGATCTGTTTTCACTCTAGGCTATATTGTATCTTTATATTAGTTATTAGTGCATATGGTGTCATTACACAGTTTTGTCCCTTGGATGGATTTGGAAGGGTATCCCTGTTAATATTTGATAGTGAGGCAAGAAGAGACAGAACTTTTGTTTAAATGACTTAGAATGAAAGCGAAACTGGAAATTATTAGAATGGATAGAAAAACAATCAAGTGGATAAATGGAAACATTTGATCACCATGACAATGAGACTCATTTTTTAATCTATGTATAAATGATATAAAGACCGTAATATATATCTTTACATGGTTATGCATGAATATACTTATATATGTACTCATAAATTTTGTGTACATTATTTTTATATCTTACATACAAAATTACAATGTCTATTGTAAAATACAAAACTTCCAGTATCTATGTGATTTACATATATATGTAGATATTTCATAATAACCTTTCAATCAGAAAGTTAGGGGTTGTTTTAATTCCTTTCTAATTCATCTTTATACTGTTGTATCAGAGCATAAAGAAAGTGCATAAACGTAAAGGCATATCATGTTCAATATCTAGACAAGTAATGCATACATTAGCCACCCGGATCAAGACAGAAAACATTTATGACACCCCCATCAGTACCTGAAATACTATAAGAACAAAGATTTTGAAAAACCCATCCTAAAACTTATTTAATAAAAAATAAATTCATTAAAAAATTTATTATTATTGTAGGGGCCATTTCCAGTTCTGGGGAGCTGGGAAGTCCCAGTTATTCTTGGGTGGAGATGAACTGACACAAAAGTCATGTACAGCTATTTAAAGATTCTGAGGAAGGGTATGAATCCATACTTAAGAGGAAATGAAAAGTAAACATTAAAAATTTATAATGGGAATGTCAAAATAAAAAAATTGAAAACATGATTTTTGTGATATTTTTCCCTTTAACATTCTTTTTACTGTTAGGTCTGGTTAATATAACCTGTTTTATGTCAGCAGAGTGAGACGTGAGAATACCAACCTCTCTGAGATGTGTGTGTGTAAATAGGTATATTTGTTATCTCATTCAAACTAAGTTGTTTGACTTGCAGAACATCACCTTATTAGCAAACAGCTTTAGTGCTTGTTTAATATCTCTGTTTCTCAGGCTGTAGATAAAAGGGTTCAGCATGGGAGTGATTATCATATACATCACAGAAGCAGCTATTTCTTTAGCACTGGACATGGCTGGCGAGGAGAATAAGTACACTTCTGCAATGGTTCCATAGAATAAAGCTACAACGAGGAGATGGGAACCACAGGTAGAAAGGACTTTGAAGAATTTCTTAGCAGAAGGATTTTTTAGGACAGTGGCCCATATGCAGATATATGATACCATGATCAAAGTGAATGGAACACCTACAATCATTCCTCCCTCAATGAGTAAGACCAGGTTATTGAGTGAAGTGTCTGAGCAGCTTAGCTCTAGCAACGCAGCTTGTTCACAGAAGAAATGGCGGATGGTAATATCGCCACAGAAGGACACTTGGGTGGAGAGCAGGGTATGCATCAGTGCGTGTGAGAAACTGAAGATCCAGGACCAAGCAACTAACAAGATACACCGTTCTTGCCTCATGATCATGGTGTAGTGGAGTGGCTGACAGATGGCTACATACCTGTCATAGGCCATCACTGCAATTAGGAAATTATCAGTACAAGCAAAAAATATTAAAAAGTATACCTGAGAAATGCACGCTGAATAAGGGATGGACTTGTGATTACTCTGCATGTCCACCAACATCTTGGGAACCGTGACAGATGATAAACACACATCGTTGAACGCCAAGACACTGAGGAAGAAGTACATGGGGGTGTGGAGGCGAGAGTCTATCCTGATGAGCAGGATGATGAGCAGGTTCCCCAACACGGTGGTCAGATATATGACCAGGAAGAGCATCAAGAACCAGCCCTGTTGATCTGGTGATATAGGAAGACCCTGGAGGAGGAATTCAGAAACTCTGGTCTCATTCTGTCTCTTCATGATGCTCCTCTTTCTTCTGGGAGTAAAAAAAAAAGGAAATCTTTAGAACCTGAATAGTCATATTATAGCAACATAATTTTTATATGAAAGAGTTGTTATTTTTTAACTAGTCTTTGTTCACAAGTTACATGTATGTATTCATGAACCACCACGCACCATTCGGGTTCTAAAAATATATAACATTTTCGCAATTTATAAGGTACTTTTCTTCACTGTATCACTGTATCACTGTCATCCCGTTGTTCGTCGATTTACTTGAGCGGGCACCAGTAATGTCTCTATTCCTCTCAGCCCTGAGATTTTGGCAGCCTCTCCTTACTCGTCTTTCCCATCGATTGGAGGCTCTCTCAGGGTCAGGGGAATGAGACCTATCATCACTGTTTTTGGCATATTGAAAACGCCACTGGTAGCTTGCTAGTCTCAGTCCATGTGGGCGGGATTCTCTCGGTAGCTTGCGGGCTCTCCGAGAGGCATATATATCTATATATACACATATATATCTGTTACTGTATTTAGGATATGAATACACCATAATATGAACATGAATATGATTCCGGAAGCTTGTTTTTATAGCTATATGAATTGGCCATGATGGAATTACATGGCACTGGGGGCAGTTTCTGGGTGTGATTTCCTAGCTACTGGCAAATGGGGAATCTGGGTGGAAGAAGTCCAGTCCTGTTCCAAGCAGCCTTGGAGATCTCGGCCCCGGGTCCACACACCTGGGTTCCTCTTCTTGTTCCTTCACATGTGAGGCTCGTCTGAACGTGGGGAGAATGGCTTGAGCATAGTTGTGGCTGCGTTCCAGAGATCTTCAGCTGCTGAGGCAGTTAATATCTTTAATATTAAGATATTTTTTTAATCAGGAAAAATACTTTGAACAACAGCTTACTTCATGCTCTGTACTAAGCCCTACACAAAGTGCTATACACAAGAGTAAGAAAACAATGCAAAGTCTCAGTTTTTAAGGAGTGTACAAAATCATGATATCTAAGTGTGCAAAGTCGCATTGCTGCTACAGATAGCAGTGAAAGGAATGACAACATGTATCTAATCAGAATCTGTGTCTTAATTACAACACACTGGCTCTCCTACTCCTCAGTTTTAGCATGTCCTGACATGCTAAGTGACATCACTCCACCATAGTTGAAGGGGGAAATCTTTGCTTTCCTTTGTATTCAAGGTAAAGAGCAGGATGGCAAGTATTTCTTAGAGACTGAACTGCTCAGGGACACTGGTTCTATCTCTCAGTGTTTTCTAAGGTGCATTGTGACTGATCATGTGAGGAGACACCACAATAAACTAACTATAAAAAACAGAGAACCTTGATTTTCAACAGAGAATCTTACTTTTAATAGGATTTAATTTTTCAAAAAAATTTATTGATTCACCATGAGGTATAGTTATAGGCTTTCATGTCTGAGTTACAATCACACAATGATCAAACATCCATCCCTCCACCAGTGCACATTCCCCATCAGCAATATCCCCAGTATACCCAAACCTTTCCCACCCTCCCACTGCTTCCGTAGCAGACAATATTCCCCATACTTTCTCTACTTTTGGGCATTATGTTTTGTAATGCAGATACTGAGAGGTATCGTGTTTGGTCCTTTATATACTTCTGGCACATATCTCCCATCCCACCCGATCCTCCAACCTTCATTTTCTTAGTGATCTCTTCTCCATTCCAGCTCTCCTCTCCTCACCCACTTAGGAGTCAGGCTTCCAACTATGGAGCAATCTTCCTACCCTACTGTTCTTGGGTGTTGGTGTCTTGTTATGTTATTTTATACTCCATAAATAAGTGCAATCGTTCTATATATGTCCCTTTCTTTCTGACTTTTTTCACATAGAATGATACTCTTCATTTCTATCCACTTATAAGCAAATTTCATGACTTCATCTGTCCTAATAGCTGCATAGTATTCCATTGTGTAAATGTACCAAAGTTTCTTTAACCAGTATTCTGTTCTTGGGCACTTGAGTTGTTTCCAGATTTTGGCTATTGTGAATAGTGCTTCAATGAACATATAGGTATAGATTTCATTTCTACGGTGCATTTTTTAAGCCTTGTGATATATTACCAGAAGTGGTATTGAGGGGTCAGGATTTAAGTTTTGATTATTGTGGCCCTTCACCCAGGAAAAGAGGAATAGACCATGTTCACAAAGACTGTGAGATACCTGTTTACACAGGCTTATTTCATAAACCTTCTATAAGTATTGTTCTAGAATTTGGAAATTTATGAACCTTGAAGGTTTATGACAAAAACATTTAGTTTGAGGAAAGATTATCATAATCCCTCTTCTAGACTGAACACATTATTTGCCAAGCACAGGGCTGAATGATTAGTGAATACTTTTTAATTTAGCATCTCAATATAGCCTTGTGATCGAGACTAAGTCACCCTTTCTCTACCAGTGGAAACTGAACATGAGATAAACATAGCATGTCCAGAATCTGGATTAGACCATTTCTGACCCAGTGAGAGACTGGAATCAAAGAAACAAGATTGTATTCTTACCTAGAGGAAGAAAGGTACCTGATCCTGCCTGTTCAATGCAGTAATGTGGCCATCACTGACAGACTCCTGAGTGTCTATGAGCATAAAGATGGGTCCCATTTACTCACAGATACCATCAGAAAAATACTGTATTTATCAAACATCATTGATAACTATTAAAAGCAGAAAGCTTGGATGACATGCAGAGATAGCATAAGAGACATAAAAAAAAGCAAAGATTACACATCACCAGTAATGTGTTAGGATTTCAAAACTTCCCCATGCTGACCATGGGGAAACTCAGGAAATTTCTCCTTCTTGATAGTGACCATATCTATGTCTCTTCAGATTCAACAATCCCATGACTTAGTTTTGAAACCTGTTTACAAGTTGAGAATATGGAAGAGATCAAACAAGGGCCTGCTAGATATTTGGTATGAGGTCCCAGTCATACTCAGAGGGCTCTACATTGCTTCCTGGGACTCCCCTGATGCTGTGTTCACTTGTCGTAGAGAAAAGAATTTTTAAGTCATGTGTAGTTTTAGTTATAACTTTTTAGATCTTGCCATTTCTTTCAGTCTCTCTCTGTTTTTTTTTAAACTTGTTATTGAGTATTAATCTCATAATATTTTTTTTTTGCCTTTTGGGTCACACCTGGCTATGCACGGGGGTTACTCCTGGCTCTGTACTCAGGAATTAACTCCTGGCGGTGCTCGGGGACCATATGGGATTTTGGGAATCGAACCCTGGTCGGCACCGTGCAAAGAAACATACCCTATTCACTGTGCTATCGCTCCTGCCCCATATACTATGTTTTTTATATACCCAAATGATTGCAATCATTTTGTGTCTTACCTGCATTTGGACTCATTTACAGTAGGAACATGGGTCAGGAAGTCTGGTCCCTAGTTATACACTTGCCACATTGGAGGGAGAGGGCAGTTAGGATAGAGATGGGATCACTAGGACAATGGTAGTTGGAAATGATCACTGTGAAAAGAACTGATTGCTGAAAGGTTATAATTACATGCAAAGTATTCAGTACCTGTATTTCAAACTACAATACCCCAAAGGAAAGAAAGATAGTGAGAAAAAGAGAGAGAGAGAGAGAAAAAAGGTGTCTGCTGTAGATGCACTCTGGGAGTGTGGGTGGCAGAATACAAATGGGGACCCCGGTGCTCTATCTCATGATGGTTCAATGAAAACAAAGAAAACTTTGTTTTTGAGCCACATTCAATTGTACTAAGAGCTTATTACTGGCTCTGTGATCAGGAGTCCCTCCTGGTGGTGGCTGGAAACTATTAGGCAATGCTGGGGATCAAACCAGGTATTTGCAAGACATATATCTTTACTCTTATCCTATCTTTCAAGTCCCTCTATATATTTTTCTGTACTGCATCATTAGAGATATCACATAGATTCAAACACCTGTTGAGGAAACATTTTATCATTTTATGCAAGCAAGAATTCATCAGACAGCATATGCATATGGGATGCATCTACATCCTTCTATGCACACAGAGATGGAACTTTTTGTCCTACTATTATAAGCTCACTGTGATATCTTCACTCTTGGTATGTCAGGAGCTTTCTTATCCAGTCTGCGAGTCTTCACCTTCTGTAGAACTTTGGAGGAACACAACAGTGGGATGGAAACTTCTGTGAGCCCATAATCTCCTGAGCTTTCTGTGTCTGTCCTTGACCTACAAGTCAATAAAGAAAACATTTTATAAACCTCATAGAGGACTAAGTCAAAGTCCCTGAGCTCCTGATTAAAGAAAAGAAGGTAATTGCCACAGCCCAATTAAACCTTGGGGAGGTGGTTGAGCAGAGCTGCTCAGGTCACCTGAGAGAGTTTTCCAGGTATCAAGGGCCCCTGGAGTGGAACTACATGCTAAGTTCCTTCTGGACACAGGAATGTCTTGGATATTTTCCAAATTCCGATGAAGCCAATGCACATGTCTGACAGGGCTGGTTGTGGATTTCTACCAGACATTCCTAGTTGTTCCTAAATAGGTAAAGTATCCTCCCTCCAGGCAGAATCTCCTGGAGCAAAAGCCTCCATCTCTCTTGGAGAGCCTGGCAAGCTACCCATGACATATTTGATGTGCCAAAAACAGAAACAGTAACAACAACATTCTTTTCATGTTCCTGTAGCAAGTAGATGCTTTTGGGCTGCACTGGCATAGGACAGGGACGAACATAGATATTACTGGTCCCCTCTTGAACAATTGATGAATAGTTGGATGATAGTGATAGTGATAGAGCTTCCCTCAGTCTTGTTTCAGAAAGCTGACAGAAGTGGACTTTAGATAATGAATTCTGTCATTACAAATCTTTTTTAATTGTTTTATTAGATCATGTAATAGAAACATAGGCACACAATATATGTCCACTGTTATAATAAACTTCACATATTTTAGCTTATTTAAATAGCATCGTCCCTGCTATTAATTCAGAATTGGTAGTTATAGAATGGAGCTGCCAATCGATTAATATAGTCTTAATTCATTAACTGCTGAGTTACTTACACTCTCCTCACACAACAGCACAACTATGTGACACAGACATTCAGTAAATCATCAGCACAATAGCATCCTCTCCATATTTAACAAATATTAACACACACCTTATTGTCAGAGGCAGATCAGAGCTTCATTCAGATTTCTCAGAAAGAGGTTCCAAGTACATGATCATTCTCAAGTTTTCCTTCAACACAATTTGCTCAACTGACCCCTGTCCCCAGTTATTGTCACTGTCACTGTCATCCTGTTGTTTACCGATTTGCTCAAGCGGGTGCCAGTAATGTCTCTATTCATCCCTGTCGCATGCTAGTGTAGCCCAATGGCATACTGGGGGATCTTTTAGGGTCAGGGGAATGAGGACTGTCATTGTTCCTGTTTTTGGCATATCAAGTATGCCACGGGTAGCTTGCCAGGCTCTCCAAGAGGGACAGAGGCTTTTGGGGCATCCTCTAATCACCTTTACAGGTGTTCCCAGCGTACTGAATGTAAGCTTTTGGTCGACTGGCATGTTGCAATGATCTGCACACTGACAAACATGCACCTGTCTTAGGTCAATAAACGAGCTTATATAGCCAAGCCAGAGGTGGTTGTGAGTGTGTCTCCCACATACCTAACTTTTGGCAGTTAAATTTCTTAGTAAACTTGGCCCCAAGTTGTTGGGGTCTGGCCAAAGGCACAGCAGCAATTTTGGGATATCTGGAAGTCTGAAGGCACCATCAGGTTGCTGATTCACTCGCCCCACAGGTACAGATTGACCAGCTGGTGGCACCATACTCCCAGTTATTATGATACATTAATATGCTCTTCAGTGTAAAAGTAACTTCTTTACTATATCTGCTCAAATAATGCCCTTTAGGAGAGGTTATGAAATTAATTTCCCACTCAATCCCCCATTACATAACACTAGCTTGAATAATCGGTAGCAGTATTGGGATGTCAGATTCCTAATTGTTGCTGGTTTGGTCCAGAGAGAAGGTCCACTAAACAATGATGCCTCTTAATACCATTTATTTAATTTCTTTTAGTTATTTTCATGAAAAGAGTTAGATAATAGAGACAAAGGATTTTACTTAGCTCAAACCTTAATTCTATTTTATTTATATAGCATAGACTGATAGTGGAGAATATTTAGTGAAATGACTAATTCTACCACATTACAATTTTTTTCAATCGAACCTCAGTGATATACACAGTTACAAAGTTGTTTATTATTTGAACATACAATGTTCCAACCCCACACCTTCACTAGAGTGCATTTCTCACCACCAATATCCTCAGTTTTCTACCTTTCCCCAAACCTGATGTCTCTATGGCAGGCACTATTCTTTTTCTCTCTGTCTCTGTCTCTCTTTCCTTTTGAGCACTATGTTATTGCAATGCAGTTATTGAAAGGCCATCATTTACATTCATTTACCTATATTCAATATTCAATCCTTGTTCAGTGATCATTTCCAACGATTATTGTCATACTGGTCCTTTCTCTATCCTAACTGCCCTTTGTCCCGCCAGCCCTCTCCACTGCTCTTGTGGCAAGCTTCCAACCATTGACCAGTCCTCCTGGCCCCGGTTTTCCTTGGCCTTAGATATTAGTCTCATACTACTTTATTTTTTTTATTCCACAAATGAACGCGGTCATTCTGTCTGTCCATCTCTTTCTGACTCACTTTGCAGCATGATATGCTCCATATCCATCAATTTATAATAAAATTTTACGACTTCACTTTTCCTAACCAATGCACAGTATTCCATTGTGCAGGTGTACCATTGTTTCTTTACCCAGTCGTCTATTTTGGGGCACTCAGGTTGTTCCCAGATTATGGCTATTTTGCATAGTGCTGCAATGACCACAGAAGCTGCATATGGTGTTTCTGCTGCGTGGATTTGGACCCCCAGGATATATTTACAGAAGTGTTATTGATTGGTCAAATTCTTTAATTTTTTATTAGTGAATCACTGTAAGGTACAGTTACAAACTTATGAAATTTCTTGTTTGTATTTCAGTCATACAGTGATCGTTTACCCATCCCTTCACCAGTGCCCATTCTCCACCAATGTTCCCAGTATCCCTCCCACCACTCCCACCCATTCACCCACCACCCCACCCTGTCCCTGAAGCAGGGCATTCCCTTTTGTTTTCTCTCCTTTTGGGTGTTGTAGTTTGCAATAGAGGTATTGAGTGGCCATCATGTTGGGTCTATAGTCTACTTTCAGCATGCATCTTTCAACCCAAATGGGCCCTCCCGACATCCTCTACTTGATATTCCCTCATCTATCTCAGCTGCCTTTTCCCTCAGAATGTGAGGCCAGTTTCCAAGCGATGGGGCAGACCTCCTGGTCCTTATCTCTACTACTCTTGTGTGTTAGTCTCCCATCCTGTTACTTTATATTCCACAGATGAGTGCGATCTTTCTATGTCTGTCTCTCTCTTTCTGACTCATTTCACTTAGCATGATACTTTCCATGTTGATCCACTTGTATGCAAATTTCATGACTTCATATTGTCTAATAGCTGCATAGTATACCATTTTGTAGATGTACCAAAGTTTCTTTAACCAGTCATCTGTTCTCAGGCACTCTGTTTTTTTCCAGATTCTGGATGTTGTAAACAGTGCTGCAATGAACACACAAATGCAGATGTCACTTCTACTATACCTTTTTGCCTCTCCCAGATATATTCCCAGGAGGGTATTACTGGGTCAAATGGGAGCTTAATTTCTAATTTTTTGAGAAGTGTCCATATTGTTTTCCAAAACGGTTGAACCAGTCAGCATTCTCACCAGCAGTGAAGGAGAGTCCCTTTCTCTCCACATCCGTGCCAACACCAGTTGCTTTTGTTCTTTTGGATGTGGGCTAGTCTCTGTGGTGTGAAATGATATGTCATTGTTGTTTCAATCTGCATCTCCCAGATGATTAGTGATGTAGAGCATTTTCTCATGTGTCTTTTAGTCATTAGGATTTCTTCTTTGAGAAAATTTTTGTTCATTTCCATCCTCCCATTTCTGAAGGGGTTGGATGTTTTCTTCTTGTAGAATTCAACCAGTGCCTTGTTTATCCTTGATATCAACCCCTTATCAGATGGGTATTAGGTGAATATGCTTTCCCATTCTGTAGGAATGGGAAATTATCTCTGTTTTCACTTGCTTGGCCAGTGGTGTGTCATCTTTGAAAATACCTTTAGCTTCAATGTCAGAGGGTTTTGCCAATCTTGTTTTCCATGTACCTTATGGATTCTGGTCTGATGTTGAGATCTTTAATCCATTTTGACCTGACTTTTGTACATGGTGTTAGGTAGAAGTCTGAGCCCATTTTTTCGCATGTAGCTGTCCCGTTTTGCCAGTACCATTTGTTGAAGAGGATTTCCTTGCTCCACTTCACATTTCTTGCACCCTTATCAAAGATTAGATGATCATATATTTGAGGATTTGTGTCAGAATATTCAAGTCTGTTCCATTGAAACTGTTCCAAAGGCTCTGCCTTTGTTCCAGTACCATGCTATTTTAATTATTACTGCTCTGTAGTAGAGATTGAGATTGGGGAGGGTGATTCCTCCCATCTTCTTTTTTCCCTCAAGTATTGCTTTAGCTATTCACGGGGGCTATTTTTCCATATGAAACAAATTCTAGTTTTTTTGAGTAATGTCCATATTGTTTTCCAAAAAAGTCTGCCCAGTTGGCATTCCCATCAACAATCAAAGACAGTCCTTCTCTCTTCCCACCTCTGAACCAGCACTGGTTGTCTTGACTTTATGATGTGGGCCAGTCTCTATGGTGTGATATGATATCTCATTGTTGTTTTGATTTGCATCTTTCTGATAATTATTGACAGACAGCGTTTTTTAATGTGTATTTTGGCCAATTGAATTTATTCTTTGAGAAAATTTCTGTTCATTTCTACTCCCCATGTTTTAATGGGGATGGATATCTTGTAGAGTACTACCAGAGCCTTATATATATATTTGATATTAACCCCTAATCAGATGGGTATTGTATAAATAATTTTTCCCATTCCATGGGCTGTCTTTGTGTCTTGGGCACTGTTTTTCTTGAGGTGTAAAGGCTTCTTGGCTTAATGTAGTCCTGCTTGTTGATCTTTGCTTCCGCTTGCTTGGTAAATGGTGTTTCATCTTTGAAGATGCTGTAGCTTTAATGTCATGAGGGGGTTTGCCAATGTTTTCTCTGATGTATCTTATGGATTTGGGTCTGATGTCAAGGCCTTTAATTCATTTTTATCTGACTTTTGTGGATGGCGTTTTATAGGTTTGAGTTCATTCTTTTTACATGTAGCTACCCAATTTTCCTTGCACCGCTTATTAAAGAGGCTATTCTTGCCGACCTTGTCTTCTATGTATCTTATGGATTTTGGTCTGATGTTGAGGTCTTTAATCCATTTTGATCTGACTTTTGTGCATGGTGTTAGGTCGATGTCTAAGCCCGTTTTTTGCATGCGGTTGTCCAGTTATGCCAGCACAATTTGTTGAAGAGGCTTTCCTTGCTCCACTTCACATTTCTTGTTTCCTTATCAAAGATCAGATGATCATATATTGGGGGATGCATGTAGGGATATTCCACCCTGTTCCATTGATCGGCGGCTCTGCCTTTGTTCCAGTACCATGCTGTTTTAATTGTTACCGCTTTGTAGTAAAGTTTGAAGTTGGGGAGGGTGATGCCTCCCATCGTCTTTTTCCCAGGAATTGCTTTAGCTATTCATGGGGGTTTGTTGTTCCATATGAATTTCAGGAGTGTTTGATCAATTTCTTTGAAGAATTTCGTGGGTATCCTTATAGGGATCACATTGAATCTGTATAGTGCTTTGGGAAGCATTGGCATTTTGACAATGTTAAGTCTTCCTATCCATGAGCAGGGAGTATGCTTCCATTTCCTCGTGTCCTCTTTTATTTTGTTGAGTAGCGTTTTGTAGTTTTCCTTGTAGAGGTCCTTTACCTCCTTAGTTAGGCTGATTCCTAGGTACTTGATCTTCTGGGGCACAGTTGTGAATTGGATTTTTTTTTAAATGTCACTTTCCTCTGTCTAGTTATTTGAGTATAGAAAGGCCACGGATTTTTGGGTATAGACTTTATAGCCTGCAACATTGCTGTACAAGTCTATTGTTTCTAGGAATTTCTTAGTAGAGGTTTTAAGATTCTCTAGGTATAGAATCATGTCATCTGCAAATTGTGAGGGCTTGATTTCTTCCTTTCCTATCTGAGTACCCTTAATGTCTTTTTCTTGCCTAATTGCTATTGCAAGTACTTCCAGTACTATGTTGAACAGAAGTGGTGAGACTAGGCATCCTTGTCTTGTCCCTGATCTTAGCTGGAAGGCCCTTAGTGTTTCTCCATTGAGGATAATGCTTGCCATGGGTTTGTTGTAGATGGCTTCAACTATCTTGAAGAAAGTTCCTTCTAAGCCTATTTTGGTGAGAGTTTTCATCAAAAAGGGGTGTTGGATCCTGTCAAATGCTTTCTTTTCATCTATTAAAATGATCATATTGTTTTTATTTTTACTTTTGTGGATATGATGGATTATGTTGATTGATTTCCAAATGTTAAACCATCCTTGCATCCCCGGGATGAATCCTACTTGGTTGTGATGTATAATATTTTTATGAGTTGTTGGATTCTATTTGTTATCTTCAAAGATGACACGCAACTGAGCAACCAAGTGAAACAGAGATAAACAAATGTTACTATATTAAACTAAGAAGCTTCTGCACTGCAAAAGATACAGTGACCAGAATACAAAGGCAATCTACAGAATGGGAAAGGATATTCACCCAATACCCATCTGATAAGGGGTTAATATCAAGGGTCAACTTGTAGAGGTCAAGGTACCGGTTGACCTCTACAAAAAGAAAACATCCAACCACATTAAAAAATGGGGCGAAGAAATGGACAGAAACTTTCTCAAGGAAGAAATACGAATGGCTAAAAGGCACATGAAAAAATGGTCTTCATCACTAATCATCAGGGAGATGCAGATCAAAACAAGGTGTGTGTTCAAAAGTCAGATCAAAATGGATTAAAGAACTCAACATCAGATCACAATCCATAAGATACATAGAAGACAAGATCAGAAAAACCCTCCTTGATATTGAAGCTAACGGTATCTTCAAAGATGACACGCAACTGGGCAACCAAGTGGAAACAGTGATAAACAAATGGGACTATATTAAACTAAGAAGCTTTTGCACTGCAAAAGATACAGTGACCAGAATACAAAGGCAATCTACAGAATGGGAAAGGATATTCACCCAATACCCACCTAATAAAGGATTGATATCAAGGGTATACAAGGCACTGGTTGACCTCTACAAAAAGAAAACATCTAACCCCATCAAAAAATGGGGCGAAGAAATGAACAGAAACTTTCTCAAGGAAGAAATACGAATGGCTAAAAGGCACATCAAAAAATGCTCTTCATCACTGATCATCAGAGAGATGCAGATCAAAACAACTATGAGATACCATTTCACACCACAGAGACTGGCTCACATACAAAAGAACAAAAGCAACCGCTGTTGGTATGGATGTGGGGAGAAAGGAACCCCCCTACACTGCTGGTGGGAATGACGATTGGTTCAGCCCTTTTGGAAAACAATATGGTCACTTCTCAAAAAATTAGAAATTGAGCTCCCATTTGACCCAACAATGCCACTTCTGGGAATATATCCTGGCGAAGCAAAAAAGTATAGTCAAAATGAGATCTGCACCTGTATGTTAATCACAGCACTGTTTACAATAGCCAGAATCTGAAAAAAACCAAATGCCTGAGAACAGATGACTGGTTAAAGACACTTTGGTACATCTACACAATGGAATACTATGCAGCTTACAGAAAGGATGAAGTCATGAACTTTGCATATAAGTGGATCAACATGGAGAGTATCATGCTAAGTGAAATGAGTCAGAAAGAAAGAGACAGACACAGAAAAATTGCACTCATTTGCGGAAAAAAACCTGTTGTTTTATATTAGTTATTCTCTGCAGAATGGGAGACTAACACCCAAGAATAGTAGCAATAAGTACCAGGAGTTCTGCTCCACGGCTTAGAAGCTGACCTCACATGCTGGGGGATAGGGCAGCTCAGATAGAGAAGGGAACACCAACAAAAGTGCAGTGGAGAATCCACTCAGGATGGGAGAGGGGGGTTGAAAGCAGACTACAGATTGAACATGATAGCCACCCAGTATCTCCATTCAAACCATAACACCCCAAGAGAGAGAGAGAACAATAAGGAATTCCCTGTCACAGGGAGGGGAAATTGCTTTTATCTCCTCTGCTTCCATCTCATTCCCTCTGCCAACTCTGTGCGAGCCTGGAGGTTCTGTTCACAAAACTCGCATGCCTGAGGTTTTCTGCAGATTGACTCAGGGATGAGGCTCATCTGATCCTGTGAGTTGGGCCGTGAGCGTTGAGCTGATTAAGTTCTGGAGGTCTTCTCGTCCCCTAGCTTTTGCGGCAGGTGGAAGGACTCTGGATCATGGCCATAAATGAGTTTATATGCCAGATTTGATTTCTTACACGTGGTTATCCAATTCTCCCAACATCATTTGTTGATGGATTGTCTTTATTCCAAAACATGTATCAGCTCCTTTGCCTAAAATGGTAAGACCATCTATCTTTGGACGGGGATGTCTTTGGATATCTATTCTTAAACATTGATCAGAGAGTCTTTAATCTCGTACCACTCTATTTTGTTCGCTATGGTTTTATGTTTCAAGTAAGGTAATGAGAAGCCTCTCAATTTCTAATTTTTCACTATGATTTTGGCTACTTGGGCCTTTTATATCTCCACACCAACTTTATAATGAACTGTTCAAGTTTTTTTGAAGTTTGATAGATATTGCAAAGAATATTTATATGTATATATATAGTTTTTTAGGTAGGATGGTTATTCTGACAATATTCATTCTTCAGTCCATGAGTATGGAATACTTTTCCACTTATTTTGGTCTTTATTTCTGCTTCTTTCTTGTGTGTTTTAAAACATTAGTTTATTTTTTGCCTCTTTTGTTAAGTTGGTTCTTATGTAGTTGGTATTTTGGCACACATCTTATTTCATCTTTTAACTTTTTAAATATTTTTATTTTTAAATGAATAACCATGAGGTACATTTACAGAGTTACAAACTTTCATGCTTATGTTTCAGTCATACAATGATTGAGTACCCATCCCTCCAACAGTGCCCTTTCTCCACCACCAATGTTCCCAGTATCCTTCCCACCACCCCCACCCATCCTCCACTCAGCCTCTGTGTCAGGCACATTCCCTTTTACTCTCTCTCCCTTTAGGGTGTTGTGGTTTTCAATAGAGGTATTAAGTGGTCATCATGTCCTGTTTATAGTCTACTTTCAGCACGCATCTCCCATCATGAGCGGGCCCTCCAAGCATCCTTTACTTGGTGGTCCCTTCTATATCTGTGCTGCATTTTCCTCCAGAATGTGAGGTTGGCTTCTAACACGTGAAGCAATCCTCCTGGTCCTTATCTCTACTATCCTAGCTGTTAGTCTCACATTCTGTTACCTTCTTTCCAAAATTGAGTGCAGTCCTTCGCTGTCTGCAGTTCTCCTTCTGACTCATTTCACTTACATGATACACTTCATGTTTATCCACTTATATGCAAATTTCATGATTTCATCTTTTCCTACAGTTGCATAGTATTCCATTGTGTAGATGTACGAAAGTTTTTTAACTAGTCATCTATTCTTGGGGATTCGGGTTTTTTTCCCAGATTTTGGCTATTGTAAACAGTGCTGCAATGAACATATGAGTACAGATGTCATTTCAACAATTATACTTTTTTGCATCTCCGGGATATATTCCCAGAAGAGGTATTGCTGGGTCATAATGGAGCTCACTTTCTAATTTTTTGAGAAGGATCCATATGGTTTTCCAAAAGGGCTGAACCAGTTGGCATTCCCACCAGCAGTGAAGGAGAGCCCCTTTCACCCACATCTACTCCAACAGCGATTGCTTTTGTTCTTTTGGATGTGGGCCAGTCTCTGTGGTGTGAGATGGTATCTCATTGTTGTTTTGATTTCATCTCTCTGATGATTAGTGATGAAGAGCATTTTTTCATGTGCCTTTTTGCCATTCTTATTTCTTCCTTGAGAAAGTTTCTGTTCATTTCATCGCCCCATATTTTTATGGGGTTGGATGTTTTCTTCTTGCAGATTCAAACCATGCTTGATATCAACCCCTTATCAGATGGGTATTGGGTGAATATCCTTTCCCATTCTGTAGACTGTCTTTGTATTTTGGTCACTGTATATTTTGTGGTGCAGGACCTTCATAGTTCAATATAGTTTTATTTGTTTATCTCTGTTTCCACTTGGTTGGTCAGTGATGTGTCATCTTTGAAGATACTGTTAGCCTCAATATCGTGGAGGGTTTTGCTGACCTTGTCTTCAATGTACCTTATGGATTTTGGTCTGATGTTGAGGTCTTTAATCCATTTTGATCTGATATTTGTGCATGGTGTTAGGTCGAGGTCTAAGCCCATTTTTTTTGCATGTGGTTGTCCAGTTATGCCAGCACCATTTGTTAAAGAGGCTTTCTTTGCTCAACTTCACATTTCTAGCTCCTTTATCAAAGATTAGATGTTCGTACATTTGGGGTTGTGTATAGGGATATTCCACCCTGTTCCATTGGTCTGCATTAGACACATATCTCCCTAATAGCAAAAGCAAACAAAGACACCACTAATAAGGAAAACTACAGACCAATATCTCTGATGAACATGGATGCAAAGATCCTCAACAAAATATTAGCAAATAGAATCCAACAACTCATCAGAAAGATCATACTCCACGACCAAGTGGGATTCATCCTGGAAATGCAAGGATGCTTTAACATTCGGAAATTAATCAACATAATCCATCATATCAACAAAAGTAAAGATAAAAACTATATGATCATATCAACAGATGCAGAGAAAAGCATTTGACAAGATCCAACACCCGTTTCTGATGAAAACTCTCATCGAAATGTGTTTAGAGGGAACGTTCCTCAAGATAGTCAAAGCCATCTACCACAAGCCTATGGTAAGCATCATCCTCAATGGGGAAAAACTAAGGGCCTTCCCTCTAAGGTCAAGGACAAGACAAGGATTCTCACTCTCACCACTTCTGTTCAATATAGTACTGGAAGTACTTGCAATATCAGTTAGTCAAGAAAAAGACATTAAGGGCATCCAGATAGGAAAGGAAGAAATCAAGCTCTCACTATTCGCAGATGATATGATACTATATCTAGAGTATCCTAAAACTTCTACCAAGAAGCTCCTAGAAAAAGTAGACTTGTACAGTAAAGTCTCAGGCTATGTAATCAATACCCCAAAATCCATGGCCTTCCTATACGCAAATAATGAGACAGAGGAAAGTGTCATGCAAAGAAAACAATTCCATTCACAATGGTGCCCCAGAAAATCAAGTATCTTGGAATCAGCCTAACTAAGGAGGTAAAGGACCTCTACAAAGAAAACTATAAAATGCTACTCCACAAAATAAAAGAGGACATGAGGAAATGAAAACATATCCCCTGCTCATGGATAGGAAGACTTAACATTGTCAAAATGGCAATACTCCCCAAAGCACTATACAGATTCAATGTGATCCCTATAAGGATACCCATGATATTCTTCAAAGAAATGGATCAAGCATTCCAGAAGTTCATATGGAACAACAAACGCCCATGAATAGCTAAAGTAATTCTCGAGAAAAAGACGATAGGAGGCATCACCCACCCCAACCTCAAACTCTACTACAAGGCAGTAAGATTTAAAACAGCATCGTACTGAACAAAAGTAGAGCCGCAGACTATTTTTATGTTTTATATGTCTCATATTTCTATTGTAAAACACAAAAGTTCCATTATTCCCATCATCCCACGGGCTGTGCATCCTGGCTTCGGACCCTGCCCCTCCAGTGTCTCCACCTTCCTCTCCCAGGGGTGCCAGCTTCCCTGACCAGTGATCCAGTCCCAGTTCCTGTGCCCCTCAGGCACCCGGACCCAAACTCCTCCTAGCATCCTGCAGGCTTTGCATCCTGCCCCCAGCCACCGACCCTCCAGCGCTGCTCTGCCACCTTCCTCTCCCAGGTGTGTAGACCCCATTATCACCACCTCATTTGCTCATCCAGAACACCCTCTAAACCCCTAACCACAAAGCCATGCAGATGCTGATGTGTCCATGTGAAGAACTTTCTCTGCGCCTGACATTTGAGACACTAGTTAGCCCAGATCTCACACAATACTTATCAATAAACCACCGCCACTCACAAAGATAGCCTGATTGTAGGGGCTGTACCATACAATAACATTAGATAAAACTCCAAAACACAAAGCCCACTGGTAAAACAACACAGAAAGTCACCAAGTCTAATGATTGAACTTGCTAGCCCAATAAATCAAACAGTAGCAATGAACTCTATTACCTCTCAAATAAGGAATTTAAAATAGAACTTTTAAGGAGGTATAAGGAGCTCAAAGAAGCAATGGAATGCATTGATGATAAAATACAAGAGGATTTGAAAGCAGAGGTGATAAAAATGCAATATATATACATATATATGAGCAGAAATGACAGACCTAAAAAACTTGGTAGGTAAAATGAAAAACTCAGTGGAAGGCCTCAGCAACAGAGAAACAGCTACTGAGGACAGAATCAATGAGATCCAAGCTGAGGTGCTGAGGTTCTTCAGACAACAGCAGAAAATGGAAATAACCTCAAAATAGATCAACAGATATCTGGAAAAAAATCTGGATGAAGTCAAGAGGAATAGCATAAGAATCACTGGAGTCCAAGTAGGACAGGAAGAAAACCCTGATGAGAAAGAAACTGTGAAAGACATTATTGCTAAGATATTCCCAGAGCTGAAGACCATTTGCGATAAGATCCAGGAGGTGATAAGTGTTCCAACTAAAAGAAATTCAAATAAAAATACTCTAAGACACATCCTGATCAGAATGATGAAAACCATAGGCAGAGATAAAAATCTGGAAAAAGCAAGATCAAAGAAAGAAATTTCTTGTAAGGGGGCATTCTTAAGATTCACAGCAGACCTATCCGATGAAACCCTAAAGGCCCGAAGAGAGTGGTGGGATGTAGTGAACAAACTCAATGAAATAAATGCCTTACCTAGAATACTTTCGCCAACTAGACTCTCATTAATATCAGAAGGAACAACACAGAGCTTCACAGACAAAAACTCAGGAACTTCATCGCCTCAAAACCATGGCTATAAGAGCAACTAAACGGTCTACTTTAAGACAAGACAAACCCCCCAAGTACACCAAACTTTGGTAGAAAGATGTGACAAAACCCCATAACAATAATCTCTCTCAATGTCAATGGGCTAAATGCACCAATGAAAAGACAGAGTGGCAGGATGGATCTGAAAACTGAACCCAACATTCTGCTGCCTGCAAGAAACACATCTGAACAGGCAGAGCCAACTCAGATTCAAAATGAAAGGATGTAAAACAATCATATGAGCAGACTGCTCCCTCAAAAAAGTAAAAGTGGCCATATTGATATCAGACCACATAGACTTCAGACTGAAGAAGGTTACAAGATACGATGAAGGACATTTCTTAATGATCAAAGGATCTAAACACCAGGAAGAACTCACTCTCCTAAATGCATATGCACCTAAAGAGGAACCAGCAAAATACTTAAAGCAATTCCTCATAGACTTGAAGAAAGACACTGACAGCAACACAATAATAGTTGGAGACTTCAACATCACTTTATCACCTCTTGGTAGATCAACAAGACTCAAGCTCAGCAAGGATATACTGTATCTGAAGGAGAAATTGAATACAGGGGCCTAGTAGACATATATAGGACATTTAACCTCCAAAAAGCTGAATACACATTCTTATCAAGTGCCCTTGGCACACTGTTCAAGATAGACCACCTACTGGGCTATAAAACATACCTCCATAAAATTAAGAGGATAGAAATTGTATCAAGGATCTTTTCAGATCGTGATGCACTGAATTGAAGTAAATCACATGCAGAAACAGAAATTCAAACCAAACACCTTAAAGTTAAACAGCTCACTACTGAATAGTAAGTGGCTTAGAAAGGAAATCAAAGAGGGGATCAAAAAGTTCTTGAAAATGAATGTGAATGAAGGCACAAGCTACCAGAACTTATAGGACACAGCAAAAGCAGTGTTCAGAGGAAAAGTTCACAGCTCTACAAACTCAGGAAGGAAGATTGCGTCCACATAAATAATCTAACCTCACAGTTTAAGATCTTGGAGAATGACCAACAAGAGGAGCCCAAACAAGACAGGAGTAAAGAAATAATAAAAATTAAAGCAGAAATTAATGACATGAAAACCCAAAAAACAATATGAAAGATCAGTGAAACCTAGAGCTAGTTCTTTGAGAAAATAAACAAGATTGATAAACCACTAGCAAAACTCACAAGGAATTAGAAGGAGAGACCCCTAATAAACAGAATCAGTGATGAAAAGGATGACATCACAACAGAACCCACAAAAATTCAAAGTATAATAAGAGATTATCTCAAAAAGCTTTTATGCCACATAACTAGACAAACTTGAGGACATGGAAAAATTCCTGAACTCCTATAATCTCCTAAAGCTGACCCAGGCTTGGAATACCTTAACAGACCTATCCCTATCAAGGAAATTGAAGTAATAACCAAAAGTCTCCCAAAAAACAAAAGCCCAGGCCCAGATGGATTTACTAGTGAATTCTTCCATACCTTCAAAGAGGACCTACTCCCAATGCTGTTCAAGCTTTTCCAAGAAATTGCAAAAACAGAAACACTTCAAAACAGTTTCTATGAGACAAATATCACCTTCCTACCAATAACAGACAGACATCACAGAAAAAGAGAATTACAGACCAATATCCCTGATGAATACAGATGCAAAGATCCTCAATAATATATTAGCAAATGGAGTCCAGTGACTGATCAAAGAGATTGTACGCCATGACCAAATAGGATTCATCCTGGGTATGCAAGGATGGTTTAACATTCGCAAATCAATCAACATAATATCAGTAAATGTAAAGATAAAAACCATATGATCATATCAATAGATGCAGAGAAGGCATTTGACAAGATCCAGTACCCATTTATGATAAAAGCTCTCATCAAAATGGGAGTCAAAGGAACTTTCCTCAATCTAGTCAAAGCCATCTAACACAAGCCGACAGCAAGCATTATTGTCAATGGGGAAAAGCTGAGAGCCTTCCCTCTAAGATCGGGTACAAGACAAGGTTGCCCACTCTCACCACTTCTATTCAATATAGTTCTGGAAGTACTCACCATAGCACTTAGTCAAGAAAAGGATATCAAAGGACCCCCAGGAGGCCACGCCCCCTACTGTGGAGGCCACGCCTCCTGCCGGCGCTGTAAATGGGTCACCCAGGGCGGGTCACACACCTGAGAGAGAGCAAGCCGTAGTACTGGAGGGGCGACACTGTGGGTGGGCAAGATGCAGGTCCTGGGATGTTAGAAGGGTTCGGGTCTGGGTGGCGGGATGGGCGCCGGTGCAGAGATGATCAGAATTTTAAAAGACTTCCCTCATTTTTCATATTCATCATATCATTCTCCACCCTTGCAAATATCGGATAAGAATTTGAATGTTGTCAGATAAATGTTGAAGGTCACTGTTGTTGAAATCAACACTCTCATAGGTGTGATCAGCCTGATTTTATGATTGTCACATTACAGTAAGTGTGGAGTGATAGCTTGATAATTTTGCTATCATTACTCGATAACTAATGTACAGAATACCTGTCTATGCCAAAAATCTTTTCCAATCTTTTGCCTATTTAAAATTTTTATTTTTTTTGGCAGCCAAAACCCAGGATGCTCAGAGCATACTCATAGCTCTGAGCTCAGGGTTTACTCATGGCAATCTCAAAGCATGGCAAGCGCCCACTCTCTGTAATGAATTTATGGTCCTTCTTAGACTGTTTAAAAACATTTTTTATTGTGAATTCTTGAATATTTTTGTACATTTTATGAAGGTTAGAGTTAAGTAATTTTATTAAAAGACAATACACTGTACAGTTCTTTATATATTTTGGATACAAATTCTTTTTTTTTTTTTTTTTTGGTTTTTGGGTCACACCCGGCGATGCACAGGGGTTACTTCTGGCTCTTTACTCAGGAATTACCCCTGGCGGTGCTCAGGGGACCATATGGGATGCTGGGATTAGAACCCGGGTCGGCCGCGTGCAAGGCAAACGCCCTACCCGCTGTGCTATCCCTCCAGCCCCTGGATACAAATTCTTGATTTCATATATTACTTAGAAGTAGCCTCTCCCTTTTTTGACTTATTTAATTATTTATATTTTGTTTATTTGGGTCACACCTGGTGTTGCATGGGGGTTACTCCTTGCTCTGCACTCAGGAATTACTCCTGGCAGTGCTTGGGGGCCCATATGGGATGCTGGGAGTTGAACCCTTGGTGGTTGTGTGCAAGGCAAACGCCCTACCTGCTGTGCTGTCACTCCAGGCCCCTCTTTAATTTTTCAACAATATTACTCAGAATGACATAATGACGATTTTATCAGCCCATTTTCAAAACTTTCTTTTACAATAGTGATTTCTGCATTTCTATAAGAAAATATATTCCATTCCACCGTTATAAGCTTTCATGTTTTGGTTACAATCTCACAATTATCAATATATTTCATTTTAAAGAAATAAATGTATTTTCTTATATTAGAAATAATTAAAAATGATTTAGAACTATGAATTACAAACTGCTCATAATAGAATTGCTAGCACACTGCTTACAATAAATCTTTAGAAATCTGTGTTTATCATGAAGTAAAGGATTCTGTGCCACGTATCTGCTAAGTATTTTAAACTTAAATCCTGTATTTAATTATATGTCTATGTTCTTTCAATATTCATTCACTGACAGAGTTGTTTAAAATTTAATTTGTTCCAAATAGACATTAAATTATTTAAATATTCTTAGCTATTTATTTCTTTGTGTATAGTTGCAAATAAATTTTCTAAATTTTTCTTTCAAATGTTTATTTTTTGTGTACCTGAATGAACTATTAAAAATTTATTTCTTCATCATTAATTAAAAATTAAATTTAAGTACGTACTGTGATTTATAATACTTTTAATAGTAATGTTCCAGGAATACATGTTTCCACACCACATCACAAACTAGAGTGTCATTGAACCACCAACTCTAGATCCTCTCTCATCAATTCTCACCAGAGCCACCTCTTAGTCAATTCATTTCTGCAGCTAGATTATCAGCATCTATTACCACTGCTTCTTTTAAAATTCTGTTAGTATGTATAACTTTACTTCAAATAAGAGAGGAATTATTTGCTATTTATCTTGCCTATGACTTACCCTTATTATGATACCCTCTATTTCCATTCAAGTACTATGAATCTGCAAGACTTTATTGTTCCTCATAGCTGACTATTATTCCATTGGGTATACATAAGATAGATTCTTTTTCACTCATATGTTCTCAGGGCTTGGGTGGCTTCCATATGTTGGCAATACCTACCACCAGAACGCCCTCATTCCCATGCTAACATTTCAAAGTTCACTCAGATACATCCCTGTCCCCTTAAACTCAGTTCTGTGAACTATCTCTCCATTTTTGCTATTTTTTTTCATTTCTGGGTATCTTATAACCCACACGAGACAGACTACTCCGTATCCAATTATCCCCTTCTGATGGATTTTGCTCAGTATGATATCCTCTAGTTCCATCCAAGTAGGAAGTAATTGCATGATTTCATCTTTTCTTACGACTGCACAAGATTCCATAATTTAAATATCCCAACACTTCTTGATTCACTCATCTATAGTTGGACATTTGGGCTGGCTGACTCCATATCTTGGCTATTGGATGAAGTGCTGCAATGATTATAATGTGCATATATCCTTTTAAAGTCATGTTTTTATAGTTTAGGGATAGAAATCAAGAAGTGGTATTGCTCAGTTGCATGGGAGTTCTATTTTTATTTAACAAAAATAATTTCCATATTTCTTTCCATAGAGACTGACAAACATCTCCACAACAGAGAATAAATGTTCTCCTTTTTGCTCAAGTGGGCGCCAATAACGTCTCCATTCATCCCTGCTTCATGCTAGTGTAGCCTAATGGCATCTGCTCACTCCAAGAACACAAACAGCTTCAAACAGTTCATTCAGTGTCTTGACGAAGAAGCCTGACCATATCGTAGGTGGGCGGTCATGCATTCTTTTGACATCCAATGGAATCCAGTCGGTAACAGTCGGTCCAGCGGTCCTCTCTGAATCCCATTACATGACCGGCCCATCTGATTTTCGATGCCTTGGCAAACGAGACAGCATCCCTGACTCTTGATCATTGGCGGAGGTCGGAACTCCGGATTCCTTCACTCACTTGAGTGAAACATGATATTCCAAGCATTGCTCTTTCTATTCCTCTTTGGGATACCCGAATAGTGTTCTCATCCTGTTTTTGTAGGACCCAGGCCTCTGAGGCATATGTTAGTGCAAATGTAAAAAAAAAACACGAAAAACTCATACCTCCATATAATGCCATTCACAAAAGTTAGATCAAAATGAGTTAAAGAACTGACACCAGACCCAAATCCATAAGGTACACACACACACACACACACACACAAACAGCAAAATACATAGGCAAAACCCTCCATGACATTGAAGCTAAAGGCATCTTCAAAGTTGAAACACCACTTGCCAAGCAAGTAGAAGCAAAGATAAACGGGACTACATTAACATAAGAAGCCTTTAACCCTAAAAAACAATTAGTGACCAAGATACAAAGACAACACAGGGAATGAGAAAAATTATCTATGCAAAACCCATCTGATAAGGGGTTAATATCAAAGCTATATAAGACACTGGTAGAGATATATGAGCATGAAAAATGCTCTTCATCAATAATTATCAGGAAGATGCAAATCAAAGCAATGAGATATCATCTCACATCATAGAGACGGGCACACATCGTAAAGTACAAGAACAACCAGTGCTGGTGCAGATGCGGGGAGAGAGGGACTCTTTCATTGTTGGTGAGAATGTCACCTGGTCTGACCTTTTTGGAAAACAATATGGACATTACTCAAATAAACTAGAAATTGAATTCCCAATTGACCAAGCAATACCATGTCTGGGAATAGACCCTGGGGGTCCAAAAACACACAACAGACACAGCATGTGCACTTCCATGGTCATTGCAACACTATTCTAAATAGCCAGAATATGGAAATAACCCGAATTCCCCAAAATATATGACTGGATAAAGAAGCAATGGACAGTATTTTCTAACCAATGCACAATATTCCATCTGCACAATGGAATACTGTGCATTGGTTAGAAAACATGAAGTCATGAAATTTGTTATAAATTAATGGACATGGAGAAAATCATGCTGAAAAATGAATCAGTAAGAGATAGTCAGATAGAATGTGCAGTTCATTTGTGGAATATAAAAAAAGCAAAGTAATATGAGACTAATATCTAAGGCCAGGGAAAGGATGATTGGCCAATGGTTGGAAGCTTGCCACAAGAGCAGTGGAGGGGAGTGGCGGGAGAAAGGGAAGTTAGAATAGGGAAGGGACCAGTATGACAATAATTTTTGGTAATGATCATTCTGAACAAGAATCAAACATTGAAAGTAGGTAAATGGATATAAATAATGGTCTTTCAATACCTACATTGCAAAACACTGCTCAAAAGGAAAGGGAGAGAAGGAAAGACAAAGAGAAGAAAAAAGAAAAGTGCCTGCCATAGAGCCATGCAGGGAGAGGCGAGGGAGGGAAACTGGGGATATTGGTGGTAGGAAATGCAATCTCCTGAAGGTATGGGGTTGGAACACTAAAAACAACTAAAAGAAATGAAATAAATGGCACTAAGAAAGGGCATCAGTGTTGAGAACTCAGTGGACCTTCTCTCTGGACCAAACCAGCCACAATTTGGAAACTGGCACCCCAATATTGCTCCTGATTATTCCAACTGGTGCTACCTGATTGGAGAGTTGAGGGGGGAAATTTATTCCATAACTTCTCCTAAAGTGCATTATTTAAGCAGATATAATAAAGAGATTTCTTTTTACACTGAAAGGCATATTAATGTATCATAATAACTTGTGATGGGAGTGCTTGAATGAAGTGTGTGAGAAGGATCATGTACTTGGAACCTCTTTCTGAGAAGTCTGAGTGAAACTCTGATCTGCCTCGGGCAAGGAGGTGCGTGTTAAAACTTGTTAAATATGGAGGGGATTTTTTTATTTTTGGGTCACACCCGGCGATACACAGTGGTTACTCCTGCCTCTGCACGCAGGAATTACTCAGGAATTGCTCAGGGGACCATATAGGATGCTGGGAATCAAATCTGGTCGGCCACGTGCAAGGCAAACATCCTACCCGCTGTGCTCTCACTCCAGTCCAGGAGGGGTTGTTATTGTGCTAATGATTAACTGAATGTTGTGTCACATAGTTGTGCTGTTGTGTGAGGACAGAGTAACTCAGCAGTTAACAAAGGAAGACTATGTTCATCAATTTGCAGCTCCATTCAGTCACTATCATTTCTGATTCAATAGCAGTGACTAAGCTATTGAATGAATCTTTTGATAAAATATGTAAAGTTTATTAGAACAGTGGACATATATTGTGTGCCTATGTTTCTTAGCCTGCATGATCTAATAAAACAGTAATAAAAGACTTATAATGACAGAAATTATTATCAAAGTATATTTCTCTTAGCCTTCTGAAACAAGGCAGAGGGAAGTTACCTTACCTTTTTAGGGACAGCCAGGAGTGTCTGGCAGAGACCCACAACCAGCCCTGTCAGACATGTGTACTGGTTTCATTGGTGTTTGGAAAACGTCTCAGTTATTCCTGTGTCCAGTAGAAACTTAGCAGGCAGTTCTGTTCC
The DNA here is from genome assembly GCF_027595985.1 of Sorex araneus. Taxonomy (NCBI): domain Eukaryota; kingdom Metazoa; phylum Chordata; class Mammalia; order Eulipotyphla; family Soricidae; genus Sorex; species Sorex araneus. The sequence continues at coordinate 10,823,050 of NC_073302.1, read as the reverse complement.
CAGGACCCTTGATACCTGGAAAACTCTCTCAGGTGGCCTGAGCAGCTCTGCTCAACCACCTTCCCAAAGTCTAATTGGACTGTGGCAATTACCTTCCTTTCTTTAACCAGGAGCTTAGGGACTTTGACTTAGTCCTTTATGAGGTTTTTAAATGGTATCTTTGTTGACTTGTAGGTCAAGGACGGACAGAGAAAGGTCAGGAGCTTATGGGCTCACAGAACTTTCCATCCCACTGTTTTGTTTCTCCAAAGTATTGCAGAAGCTGAAGAAATACAAACTGGATGAGAAGGCTCCTGATGTACCAAGAGTGAAGATATCAGAGTGAGCTTATAATAGTAGGACAGGAAGTTCTGTCTCTCTGCTTATAGAAGTATATAGATGCATCCCATGTGCATATGCTGTGTGATGATTTCTTGCTTGTGCAATATGATAAAGTGTATGTTTCCTCAACAGATGTCTGTACCTCTGTGATATCTATGACGATGCAATAAGAAGAACAGACATATAAGCCCTTGAAAAATAGGTTAAGAGATGAGATATTTGTCTTTCGAATGTCTGGTTTGATCCTCCCGCATTTCCTAATGTATCCCAGGCAGTACCAGGAGGGACCCCTGATCACAGACTAGTAATAAAATCTTAGTACCATTAAGTGTGGCTCAGAAACAAGTTTTCCTTTTTTTTCATTGAACCATCATGAGATTGACTACTGATGTCCCCATTTCCATCCTGACACCCACACTCCAATTGTGCCTCTACACAGGACGCCTTTATTCTCTCTTCCTCTATCTTTCTCTCACTATCCTTCTTTTCTTTGGGATATAGTTTGCAATACAGGTACTGAATGATTATCATGTATATATCTTCTTTGAGGAATCAGTTCTTTCCACAGTCATCATTTCCAGCTATCATTGTCCTAGTGGTCACATCTCTATCCCAAATGCCCTCTCCTCCCGACTTGTGGAAATTTTCCTAGTATGAACCAGTCTTCCTGACCCTTGTTTCTACTGTAAATGAGTCAGAACAAAGGGGCAGACAGTAACTGATTTCAATCATTTGGGGATATAAAAAACATAGCAAGAGAATAATACTCAAAAACAAGTTATAAAAAATAAAGGAAAGAGACAGGATGAAAGGCAAGATCTAAAAAAAATTTAGAAGTAAAACTACATGTTACATAAACATTTTTTTCTCCCTGATCAGTGTGGAAAATGTCAGGGAAGTCCCAGGAGCAAGTGCATAGTACTCTGAGTGTGATTTGGACCCTCATTACCAAATATCTAGCCTGTCCTTGAACAATCTCTTTAACATTCTCAACCTGTAAACAAGTATCAAAGTTCAGTCATGAGAATACCGAGTCTGTGAGACATAGATTTGTTCACTAGCAAGGTAGAGAAATTTCCTGAAAATTTCCTGAGTTTACCCATGGTCAGCATGGGGCAGTTTTGAAATCCTAACTCACTGCTGTGGTGATGTGCTATCTTTGCTTTCATGTCTCTTATGTTATCTCCCCATGTCATTCAATCTTTCAGTATTTATTATTTACTAATGGTATCTGATTTGTATAGTATTTCTCTGATGGTATCTGTGAGTAAATGGGGCTCATCTTTATGCATACAGACACTTAGGAGTCTGTCAATGATGGCCACATCACTGCATTGAGCAGGCAGGATCAGGTACATTTCTTCCTCCCGGTAAGTGTACAAACATGTTCCTTTGATTCCAGTATCTCAAAGGTCAGAAATGGTCTAATCCAGAGTCTGGACCTACTTTGTTTGTCTCTTATATTCAGGGTCTAGTGGTCAAAAAAGGGTGACTTACACATGTCGTCATGATCACAATGCTATATTGGGATTTTTAAATAGAAAAGTATTCACTAATCATTCAGCACAGTGTCTGGCAAATAATCAATTTCAGTCTCAAGACATTATAATAATCTTTTCTCAAACTAAATGTTTTTGTTATAAATCTCCAAGGTTCCTAAATCTCTAAATTCTGGGACAATGCTTACAGAAGGCTTATCAAATAAGCCTGTCTAAACAGGTATCTCACACTCTTTGTGAACAGGGTCTGATCCTCTTTTCCTGGGTTAAAGACTACAATAATAAAAAGTAAAATCCTATGAAAATCAAGGCTCTCATTTTGTTATAGTTTCTTAGTTTATTGTTGTGTCTCCTCACACAATCAGTCATAATCCACCTTAGAGAACACGGAGAGGTAGAAGCAGTGTCCTGAGCAGCTCAGTCTTAAGAAAACCTTGCCATCCTGTTATTTATCTTGAACACAAAGGCCAGCAAAGATTCCCTCCTTCAACTATATTGGAGTGATGTCACTTAGCATGTCAAGAAATGTTAAAAAAGAGGAGTAAGAGAGCCAGTGTTTTGTAATTAAGAGACAGATTCTGGTTAGACAAATGTCATTCCTTTCACCGGTATCTCTAGCAATGATAGAACTTCGCACACTTAGATATTATGATTTTGTACAGTCTTTCAAAACTGAGACTTGCATTGCTTGCTTACTCATGTGTAGGGATTTGTGCAGTTAAGTGTTGTTCAAAGTATTTTTGCTGATTTAGAAAAAAATATCTTATAAATTGTGAAAATGTGATGTATTATTAGAACCCGAAATGTACATGGTGATTCATGCATACATACATGTGAGTTATGAACAAACTCATTACAAATAACACTTTCATGTAAAAATTTTGTTTCTATAATATGACTATTCGGGTTCTTACAATTTCTCTCTCTGACTCCCAGAAGAAAGAGGAGCATCATGAAGAGACGGAATGAGACCAGAGTTTCTGATTTCCTCCTCCAGGGTCTCCCTATACCACCAGAACAACAGGGCTGGTTCTTGACCCTCTTCCTGGTCATATACCTGACCACCGTGTTGGGGAACCTGCTCATCGTCCTGCTTATCAGGATAGACTCTCGACTCCACACCCCCATGTACTTCTTCCTCAGTGTCTTGGCCTCCAATGACATGTTTTTATCATCTGTCACAGTCCCCAAAATGTTGGTGGACATGCAGAGCAATCACAGGTCCATCTCCTATGCAGGGTGTGTTTCTCAGGTATACTTTTTAATAGTATTTGCTTGTACTGATAATTTCCTTCTTGCAGTGATGGCCTATGACAGGTATGTAGCCATCTGTCAGCCACTCCACTACACCATGATCATGAGGCAGGCACGGTGTATCTCATTAGTATCTTGGTCCTGGATCATCAGTTTTTCACACTCACTGATCCACACCCTGCTCTTGATCAAAGTGTCCTTCTGTGGTGACATTACCATCCCCCATTTCGTCTGTGAACTAACAGCATTGCTGGAGGTAAGCTGCTCAGACACTTCACTCAATAACCTGGTCATATTCATTGAAGGAGTAATAATTGTATATACTCCATTCACTTTTATCATGGGATCATATATCTGCATATGGGCTACTGTCCTGAAAAATCCTTCTGCTAAGAAATTCTTCAAAGTCCTTTCTACCTGTGGTTCCCATCTCCTCGTTGTAGCTTTATTCTATGGAACCATTGCAGAAGTGTACTTATTCTCCTCGACATCCATGTCTGGTGCTAAAGAAATAGCTGCTTCTGTGATGTATCTGATAATCACCCCCATGCTGAACCCTTTCATCTACAGTCTGAGAAACAGAGATATAAAACAAGCACTAATGTTGTTTGCTGATAAGGTGATGTTCTGTAAGTCAACAACTTAGTCTGAATGAGATAACAAATATATATAGACACACAAACACTCATATATATACCCAAATAAATAAGAAAGCTATTATAGAAGAACTGTTGTTCTGAGAGCTCAGATAAACCCTTTTACACACCCACATCTCAGATACCTTGGTATTTCTATGTCTCATGCTGCTGACATAAAACAGGTTTTATTAACCCTACTGACCAATAAAGGTAATGTTAAAGGAAGAGAGTCTTACATAAATAATGTTTTCAATTTTATTTTATTCTTACATTCACATTATAAATTTATTTATTTATTTATTTTTGCTTTTTGGGTCACTCCTGGCACTGCACAGGTGTTACTCCTGGCTCTGCACTCAGGAATTACTCCTGGCAGTGCTCGGGGGGGGACCATATGGGATGCTGGGAATCAAACCTGGGTCAGCTGCATGCTAGGCTTATGCCCTACCCTTTGTGCTATAGCTCCACCCCTCCCATTATAAATTTTTAATGTCTCCCTTTCATTTCCTCTTACGTATGGATTCAAACCCTTCCTCAGAATCTCTATATTGCCATCAGATGATATTTTTTTCAGTTCATCCCCACCCAAGAATAACTGGGATTCCCCAGCTCCCCAGAGCTTGAGGTAGGCCCTACTATAATTGTAAAGTTTTAAATGAATCCAATTTTTTATTAAATAAGTTTCAGGACACAATTTTGAAAACTTTCTGTCTATAATATTTTAGTTACTTCTTCAAAATTTATTCTGAGGAGGTGTTAGAAATGTTTTCTGTCTTTATCTAGGTGGCTTCTTCATGTATGCATTAATTTTTTTCTCTTTTTTTCCTTTTTTAATTGAATCACCAAGAAAAAAATTACAAAGCTTTCAGGTTTAAGTCTCAGTCATACAATGATCAAAGCCCATCCCTTCACCAGTGCACATTTCCAGCACCAAGAACTCCCGTATACCTCCCATCCAACACCCCACTTGTGCGGCTAATAATCTTAACTTTACTCTCTCTATACGTTGATTACATTCAATATTTCAATAAATAACTCATATTATTATTTGGATTTCCCCCCAACAATCAAACCTGCTAAAAAAGCATCATTTGATAAATTTATTTTCCATTGCTGAGAATGAAGAGCATATGAGGTCGTGCAGCCGCAACAGCAGCTATGCAGTTTTGGGTTTCTAGTATTTTAGTAATTAAGTCCAGAGACATATCTGCCAGAAGTTGCATCACTGTGAGCTCGTACCTCCGGTTAGTGGGCCTGTACGATGGCGGTCGCCATGCAGCCACCGCCGCCACCCAAGAAAGGCAAGGCCGAGAGAGAAAAACCTTTCCCCTCCCGGGGCGGCATGGGGTTGCAGCTCAGTTCACAGTCTAGAGGCATTTCTGTAAGAAGCCGCTGGGTGCCGAAAGTAGTTCGTAGGCCTCCGGGATCATGGTCTTTTAGGAGCAGAGGAGCCATTCGTGTGCGACCACTCCAGGTCTCATCTGGGCGGAGAGCATCAATGTATGCATTACTTGTCTAAATATTGAACATGATTTGCTTTTTAGGTATGCACTTTCTTTATGCTCTGACATAACAGTATAAAGATGAATTAGGAAGGAATTAAAACAACCCATAACTTTCTAATTGAAAGGTTCATGATGAAATATCTATGTATATATGTAAATTACATGAATAATGGAACTTTTGTATTTTACAATAGATATAGGTGACATGTAAAATATAAAAATAACGTACACAAATAAAATGTAAACACATAAGTGAGCATATTCATGCAAAACCATGTAAAGATATAAATTACGTCTTTATATCATTTATCATTTATACATAGATAAAAAATGAGTCCCATTGTCGTGGTGACCAGATGTTTCCATTTATCCACTAATTGTTTTTCTCTCCTTTCTAATAATTTCCAGTTTTCACTTTCACTCTAAGTCATTTAAACTAAAGTTCTCTCTCTTGCATCACTCTCAAACATTAACAGGGTTACCCTCTCCAAATCCATCACTCTAAAGTATGCAAGTTGGCGCAAGTGTGAGTGATAATTAAAACTATTGTCTGAGTTAGCAAGGACACTCTGAGTTGTTCAGAAACTACCTGCAAGAATGAATGAAGACAAATTTTTGAGGGACAAAACTGTATAATGACACCATATGCACTAGCAACTAATATAAATATACAATATAGTCTAGAGTGAAAACAGATCACTGAAAAATTCCATATTTATGACATTTGAACAATAACTATATAGCTAATGGAGCTCCTAAGAACACAACAATCGTAAAAACGCTGCAATTTTAAAAGTGTTTCTTGTTGTCCAGAGCAATGTTATAGTGAGTGGGGAGCTTCCTTTGCATGCATCTGACCTGGGTTTGCTTCCCAGCCAGACTGCAATATCCCAAGCACTACCTGGAATGATCACAATGCACAGAGTCGGTAGTAAGTCCTTAATATAGTAGGTGTTCCATAACCAAGAGAGGGAGAGAGTGAGAAAGAAAGAGAGAGTGAGAGAGAGAGAGGCAAGCTACATGCTATTTACAAGAAACAAAGCACAGTTCTATAAACAATCATAGACTCAGTGAAAGGTGAAAGGTGAAAAGTGAAAGTCTACAAAATGAATGATAATTAAAGAAAAGCTAAAAAAGCTATCGCATAAGATAAATTTTCAACACAACGTACTAGCAAGAGAAAGTTATGGTAACTAGCTAATTATATATATGGAAATCCATCAACACATAGTTTATTAAAATACATGTAACCACTATAGGAAAACAAAACAAAGTAAACAATTATTGACCTACATTGAGAGGAATATTTATAGCAACACAAAAGCAGGAATTTTAAGTGCATTTAAAAAATGGATGAGTAATCTAGAATAAACTTAACAATAAAATAATGATCTTAGTGATTCATTAAAGAGATCTTACTAACATATTAAATGGATAGACTATTGATGCAGAACATTTCATCCCCAAAATGGTGCTTTGGTGGTGAGCGAGGCATGAAAACATTTTCTCTGAAACAATAGGATATAAGCATATAAGAATTCATTCTCTTGCTACCAAAGTCACGTCAAGTTTTTACTTCTAAAGCAAGAGACTAGTGAACAGACTGATAGTACAGCTGGTTAGGTGCGTGTCTTCATTCAGCTGAGCTGGGTTCAATTCCGAGGACACCAAATGGTCCACTGAGTACCACCAAGACTGATTCCTGAGCTCTCAGTTTTGGATTAACCCTTGAACATTACTGGTGTGTCCCCAAAACAAAAATAAATAAAAACAGCAGATTGGCATAAGAGATAATAGAGAGGGTTAAGCACTTGCTTTGCATACAGGTGGCCACATTTGATCCCTGGGTTCCAGGGGACATTCCAGAGCACAGAGTCAGATATGGGCATGGAGCATCACCTAGTGTGGCAAATTCAATTCGCACTAAATTAAGCAAATACACCTTTTTATGGGGTTATGAAATAGTCACAAGATGTAACCTATGTTGGGACACAAAACAATTCTCAATAAATATGAGAAAAGTGAACTTGGGACTGAAGTGATAACACAGTGGTTAGGGCGTTTGCCTTGCACGCGGCCAACCCAGGTTGGATTCTCAGCATTCCATATTGTCCCCTAAGCACCACCAGGAGTGATTCCTTAGTGCAATGCCAGGAGCATTGCCGGGTGTGACCCAAAAAGCAAAAAAAAAAGAAGAACTCAAATCAGGCAAATTTTCTATACTGTTGAAAACACAAATCAATCATAAAAGGTTGGTTAAAAGATCAAAATAGTGGAGATGATATAACATGATCCTGAACATTAATTGATGATTAAAATACAATAATAAATAAAAAATATGCAAAAGCAAAGGAAAGTAAATGAAGTATCACTTTAATATCTTGGCAAAATTTGCTAGGTACATGATAAAGAACTAGGAGAGCCTCTTCAACAAATGGGACAACAGGATTTGCTTGAGCGGGCACCAGTACCGTCTCCATTGTCAGAATTGTTGTTATTGTTTTTGGCACATCGAATACTTCATGGTGTTTAAACACACAAAAAAGGAAATGTCGTAGCACCACACTGGGCATAGGGCAGCGGCACTCTATCTCAGATAGATATATCTCAGTGAACTTTGAAATATTGGCATGGGAATGTGGTGCATTCTTGTGGTGGTTGTGTAGGTAAAAGTATATATGCATAAAACTATAGTTAACAATTGTAAAGCAAAATGAAACCTCAAGAATTATAAAGCACTCAGAAAACATAATGAAAACAAAAGAACCCCAGCAATTAATGGGAAAAAGCAGAACAGACACTTACTCAGAATATATACATGGCCAACACTCATATGTAAAAATATCTTTTGTCACTCATCCAGAGTAAAATGCAAAACAAAATGTCAAGAAGATATCTCACACCAGTGAGACTGACTTACATCCAAAGACTATAAATAACAGCTCTGGTTATGGTGAAGGAAAAGGAACCTCCATCTACTATTTGGTGAGCATGTCCTTTGCTACAGTCTCTGTGGAAAATAGTATGGAGACTTCAAAACATTGAGATACGAATTTACATCTGACTCATAGATTTCACTTCTTGGTATTTACCTCAAATAATCTAAAATCTTTCATTTGAAAAGATGCTTGCACTTCAAAGTTCTTGGCAGTGCTGTTCAAAGTTGCCAAGTTATAGAAGCAACCCAAGACCTGAGAAAGAATCTAACTACGGATACCCAATAGAATACTAGTCAGTTATGAGAAACAATAAAATCCTGAAGATAATTAGTACTTTAATGGAAATAGAGTGTATCATAACAGAGAGTAAGTCAAAGACAAGACAAATAGCAAATGATTCCTCTCTTGTTTGAAGTGAGGTTATACATAATGACAGTATTTAAAGTAAGCAGTGGTGACAGATCCTGATAATCTAGCTGTAGAAGTGAATTGACTAAGAGGTGGCTCTGGTGAGAATGGGTGAGAAAGGATCTGGAGTCGGTGGTTTCATGACACTCTGGTTTGGGATGTGGTGTGGAAACATGTATCCCTGGAACATTACTATTAAGAGTATTATAGATTATAGTACATGCCTTAATTTCACTGTATCACTGTCACTGTCATCCCGTTGCACATCGATTTGCTCGAGCGGGCACCAGTAAGGTCTCCAAATGAGATTTCTTGTTACTGTTTTTTTGGCATATTGAGTCCGCCATGAGTAGCTTGCCAGGCTCTGCCGTGCGGGCGAGATATTCTCAGTCGCTTGCAGGGCTCTCCGAGAGGGACAGAGGAATTGAACCAGGGTTGGCCACATGCAAGGCAAACATCCTACTCACTGTGCTATCACTCCAGCCCAAACTTAAATTTAAATTTAGTATCTTATATTAAATTTAATATTAATTTAATATTTTGATTTAATATTAAATTTAATTATTTATCATAATTAAATCTATATTAATACAAAATTTAAATTAATATTAAATTTAATAGTTAATAAATTCACTGTGTCACTGTCATCCCGTTGTTCATCGATTTACTAGAGCAGACACCAGTAACATCTCCATTTGTTCCAGCACTGAGATTTTAGCAGCCTCTCCTTCTTTGTTTTCCCAACGATTGGATTCTCTTTTTAGAGTCAGGGGAATGAGACCTGTTATTGTTACTCTATTTGACATATGGAAAACACCACAGAGAGCTTGCTAGGCTCTTCTGTCTGGGCAGGATACTTTTGGTACCCTGCTGGGCTCTCTGAGAGGCATCCATATCTATTTCCCTTTATGATGATGTGTCCAGGAATATGTTCACTCATGTGTTAGGCTCAGCTCCAGCATGTGGAAAGCCACCTGGAGAGTGGTGGCTGTTGGGTAATGGAGGTCAGCTGCCAGGGTTGGGTCCCATGGGGTGCGGAGGGCTCTCACCAGTACTCCTCCGGGGCACCCCTGGTGCTTAGTACAAGGGATGGTTATGGGGGCCTCATTTTATGCTCCCTGCCAGGAGGAGTAGCCATGAGTTCTGGAGGGTGGCAATGAGGAAATTATCTGGCACCAGCAGAAGGTGGTTTACAGACGCGACCCCCAGGTTTCTGGAGATTGGGGAAAGCAGGCAGAATATCTCTGCTCCTGGGTACCCTTGAGCCCAGAGTCCAAGATCACAAAGTTCCATATTATCTGGGTTCTGTTGACTTCACTCATGTGTGAGGCTCAGGCTGAGCGTGTGGGGAAATGTATATAAAATTATAAATTATACTGTAGCTTGGGTCAAAGCCATAGTGCAGCAGGTACGGCGTTCACCTTGTACAAGGCCGACCCGGGTTCGATTCCTCCGCCCCTCTCGTAGAGCCGGGCAAGCTACCGGGAGTATCCCGCCAGCACAGCAGAGCCTGGGAAGCTACCTGTGGCACATTTGATATGCCAAAAACAGTAACAAAAAGTCTCACAATGGAGATGTTACTGGTGCTCACTCAAGCAATTCGATGAGGAAAGGGATGGCAGTGATACAGTGACAGTGATACTATAGCTTATAAATATCAAACATATTACTTGTTTAGTTTTTTTGATAGTGATATCCCCAAACTGAACAAATGTTGACATACATTTAATAAATTCTGAAGAAATGTTTTTAAATAGTTCTTTCATGTACGCAAAAATGAATGCTTGAAAGAAAAATTTTAGAAAATATATTTATTTTTCACATGTATACAAAGAATATATTTATATTTTCTAAAATTTTTCTGATGAACACTGTATCACTGTATCACTGTCATCCTGTTGTACATCAGTTTGCTCGAGTGTGTTCCAGTAACATCTCCATTCGTCCCTGTCCCGTTCTAGTGTAGCCCACTGGCATATTTGGTGCTCTTTCAGGATCAGGGGAATGAGGACCATTGTTGTTACTGTTTTGGGCATATTAAGTACACCAGGGTAGCTTGCCAGGCCTGCCGTGTGGGAAGGATACTCTCGGGAGCTTGCAGGGCTCTTCGAGAGGTACGGAGGCTTTTGAGGTGGCCTCTAATCACCTTTACAGGTGTTCCCAGTCTATGAAATGTAAGCTTTAGTTTGACTGGCATGTTGTAACGATCTGCACACTGACAAACACGCACCTGCCTTTGTCTCTGGGCAGCACCTGGGACATTCGCTGCCTCAGGTTGATCTCCTTGAGGTCGATGGAGTGTGCCCAGAGGTTGTTGAGCAGCTGGCAGAGCACGACCCTATCGTGGATGGTCTATGCCAGGTCGAACACCTGTGCCGAGTCCCAGGTCACCTGGTGGTTGGCTGACAGCACCCCACAGTGGATGAGCCACTGTGAGCACTGCTGCCATGGCTCTATGTCCGACGGTGAATCGACTCTGCCTGGCATTGGGTAGGTGGCGACCCTGCGGCCGCTGCCACAGTTTCTCTGTGCCCGGCCAACACCATTCTGTTTGAATATTGCAAAACAGCCTATGATGTTCATCAGGAATCACAAGTAGAGTTCCAGCAGGATCACACGTATAGTTCCATGCCTGGTGTGGTGAGCTGTGCGTTGTCTAAGGCAAGATGGTGAGCTGGATTCCAGAGAGCATGAGGGTTTGGGTGGTGTTGGCACCATCTTGCCTGCAATCAAATATGGTGTGTTAATTATGGAAAATGAATAGGGAGTGTCTAATGATGTGTGGGTTTATGAATATGTTCACTCATACATGAAGCTTGGCCCTAGCATGTAAAAATTGGCCTGTTCGTGGCAGTTGTTGGGTTGTGGAGGTCGGCTGCCAAGGCTGGGTCCCTTGAGGAGGAGTGGGCTCTCACTCAACCCCTGTGGGGAGCCCCGAGTGAAAACAGCCTGGCGCAAATTCCAAATAGCTAGAAATAAATAAAATAAATTAAATTAAATAGCTAGAAATAAATAATTAAATGATTCATGGAACAAATTAAATTTTAGACATTCATTTCAATAAATAAAAATTGAAAGCATATAGGCATATAATTAAATACAAGATTTAAGTTTAAAATACTTATAAGATACATGGCATGAAATCCTTCAACTCATGATAAGCACAAGTTTCTAAAGATTTACTTTAAGCTGTGTGCCATGAATCCTACTATGGGCAGCTTGAAAATCATGGGCCTAAATCATTTCTTCAATTATTTCTAAATAAGAAAATATATTTTATTTCTTGAAAATGGGAAATCTTTGAATGGAACCAATATGATGGATCTCAAAATAACACACCAGTGAAAAACTTAGGCATTCCATAGCATGTACTACTGTCATTCCATTAATACAAGTTTTAGGGGAAATTATTCTGTTTAATAGAATAAAATATGAGTGGGTGCCTGGCAAATGTGAGGGTAGAAAGACCTTGCTGAACAGGATTCCAAAGAAGAACAAGGTGATTTTCAAGTTGGAGCATCTATCTCCAGTGTGATTGAACCAGTGCTTTGATGAATGAACGTATATCCAAAATTCGTCAGGTTGCACATTTTAAATACCTGCAATTACTGCCCTGAAACTCAGTGCTTGATATCAATCTAAACCTACGTGGGTTCCTTCTGAGCCAGGCCTGCTCCTCCCCGCCCTGAAATCCCTGACAGCCACTTGCCTGCAAGCCTGGTGACCCCACCTTCTTTCCTGTGCCACTGCATCCTCCCTCAGGACAGGAATTAGCTGTCAGTCATCAATCTATCCCCCTAATCCAAAAACTTAGAGACACTCCAGCATCCTTGTGAAAACATTACTACCCTACACCTCTTCTATAAGAGGCAGGTTGGATGTGACACTCCAATTTCTCAAACAGTTGACAGCCTTAACTTTCAGTTAACCCAACCTAATGACTAGCTGACAATTTTCTGGGCACACTTGAATAACAGTAGCATGATAAGGAAAATAACATGAACAGCAGATATTTTATTAGTAGCAGTCTTTTAGAAACAACTCAGCAGGTTAGTGCTCAAGTAATAGGGAATCTAAGAACCTCATTTAAAAATGGAATAAAATGGGAAGAAACTTCTCAGAAAAGGGTCAACAAATGTCCGACAGGCACATAAAAAACTATGCATCATCACTTATTATTAGGGAAATTCAAGTCAAGATGACAATGAGATATCGACTTAAACCAGTAAAAATGGCATGTTTCAAAAACACTGGGAACAATCTGTGTTGGCAGGAATGTAGTGAAAAAAGAACCCTCATCCACTCTTGGTGGGAATGTTATGGAAAACAGTATGTAGGTTTCTCAGTAAAGTCAGAAGTGAACGGTCATTATCCAGCAGTTCCACTTTGTGTTTTATATCCCCAGGATAGAAAAACATTCATTCAAAAGTATGCATGCTCACTTTTATTCATTGCAACACTCTGTACAATAGCTAGGACTTGGAATCAACATAGATTCTAATAACAAATAAGTGGATCGGATCGTGAAGATGTGGTATATGGAATATACCACATTCCACATGGTATATTGGAATGTGGTATATTCCAACAATGGAATACTCCACCGCTGCAAGGAATGATGAAATCATGCAATTCACTGCAACGTGGATGGAACTGGAAGATACCCTGTGAGATGAAGTAAGCCAGAAGAAGAAATATGAACACGGGATGATATCACTTTTAAGTTGTATCTAGATTAGTGGTATCTAGAATAACGAGATAAAAATGCAATAGTTTCGGAGCACCCCGGGCTTCCCTCCCCTCCGGACTGCCGGCCGAGTGGCCGGCACGCCGACCCCAAGCGCCGACACCGTCCTGTCTTCCGGCAAAGGTCTGTGACGCTCCCTCGACCCGCCCTTCCGGACCCAGCCTGCTCCGCGGCCCTGAGCACCCCGGGCTTCCCTCCCCTCCGGACTGCCGGCCGAGTGGCCGGCACGCCGACCCCAAGCGCCGACGCCGTCCTGTCTTCCGGCAAAGGTCTGTGACGCTCCCTCGACCCGCCCTTCCGGACCCAGCCTGCTCCGCGGCCCTGAGCACCCCGGGCTTCCCTCCCCTCCGGACTGCCGGCCGAGTGGCCGGCACGCCGACCCCAAGCGCCGACGCCGTCCTGTCTTCCCGCAAAGGTCTGTGGGAAAGGGGCGTGGCCTAACCACCAGGGGGCGTGGCATAAGAAAAGTGGGCGTGGCCTCATTGCCGGCGGCGGCCGCTAACGCGGCGGAAAGTAGTTTTCTCAACATCCTATCCAAGACTAACATCCTAGCTATTCCCAAGCAGTAGGACAACAAAACACAAGACTTCACATAAGAACATCTCAGTAGGAGACCAGGTTCTACACCGGCAATTAAAAAGCCAACCACTATTAACTGAGCCTATCCACAATCCTTTTTCACAACAAAAGGAAACAGGGACACTCATCATCAAGAGCCCTCTTTCATATCACCACAAACAACATGAAGAAACAGCGAAAATCCCCATTGCAACCAGAGGACAATCAAAGGAATCCGGAAACCTCAATGGGCGCCTCCTACACACTTGACCTCTCTGAGAAAGAATTCAGACTTGAAATCCTCAACATGTTCAATCAACTCAATGCAAAGATGGACAACTTCAAGGAAGACCTGGCGGAAACAATACAACAGACAGCCGACAAAATACGGGAAGAAATGAGAGCAGAAATAAAAAACCTTCAAAAAGAAATGAAGGATTCCGTACATGAAATCAAAAACTCTCTGACTGCCCTCAACAATAGGATGACTGCAGCCGAAGACAGAATCAGTATGCTTGAAGATGAGCTGCAAGAGGCCTACAGGCAACATCAAACCATGGCAAGAGACCTCAAAATAGCTCTAGCCAGAATCAGAGTCCTAGGGGATGAATTCAAGAGGAACAACATTAGAATCATTGGACTACCAGAACCACAGGGAACCAACCCCAACGAAAAAGACACAGTCAAACAAATCATTGCGGAAAACTTCCCACAGCTGGACAATGCAGGCATCCAGATTCAAGGCGCCCGGAGAGTGCCAGCTAAAAGAGATCCTAACAGAAAAACCCCAAGACATATCATAGTTACAATGATGGACATCTTCCAGAGAGACACAATACTCCAAGTAGCAAGGTCCAAGAAGGAAATCGCATACAAAGGAGCACCCCTTAGGCTCACAGCAGATCTATCAGAGGAAACCCTCCAAGCTCGAAGGCAATGGTGGGATATAGTGAAAAAACTCAATGAAATCAACGCTTCACCAAGAATACTTTATCCGGCTAAACTCTCATTCAAACTAGAAGGAATCATACACTACTTTGGGGATAAACAACAGCTCAGGAACTTCATAGACTCAAAACCAAACCTAAAAGAAGCACTAAAGGGGCTATTGTAAGACAAGAACAACCTCTACAAGCACAAAAAACCCTTGCACAAAGACGGCACAAAATCCCATAACAATAATCTCCCTTAATGTCAATGGTCTGAATTCACCAATTAAGAGACACAGACTGGCAAAATGGATTCAGAGACTCAACCCAACCTTCTGTTGCCTGCAAGAAACACATCTGAATAGCCAGAACAAACACAGACTCAAAGTCAAAGGATGGAAAACAATCCTGCAAGCAAACAACTCCCTCAAGAAAGCCGGAGTGGCTTTACTAGTATCGGACAACATAGACTTCAGGTTGAAAAAGATTAGAAGGGATAGTGAAGGCCACTTTTTATTAATCAAGGGATGTGTACATCAGGAAGAAATCACACTCCTGAATGTCTACGCACCCAATGAGGGACCAGCTAAATACCTACAACAGCTGCTAAGAGACCTCGAGAAGGACATCTCGAGCAACACAATAGTAGTTGGAGACTTCAACACTGCACTGTCTCCTCTGGACAGATCTAGAAGATTAAAACTCACCAATGAAATACTGGCTTTGAAGGAAGAAATAGAAGAGAGAGGGCTAATAGATCTATACAGGGCTTTATATCCCCAAAAAAAGGAATACACATTCTTTTCCAGTGCACATGGAACATTTTCCAGAATAGACCATGCGCTGGGCCACACAACATACCTCAACAGAATCAACAAGATAGACATTGTACCAGCTATCTTTTCAGACCATGATGCACTGAAGATAAAACTTAACTGTGGACAGATGCAGAAAACCAAATCAAACACCTGGAAATTAAATAGCTCGATATTGAACAATGAGTGGGTCAGGAAGGAAATCAAGGAAGAAATCAAAAGGTACCTAGAAACAAATGAGAATGAAGACACGAGCTACCAGAACCTGTGGGACGCAGCTAAAGCCGTTTTAAGGGGAAAATTTATAGCTCTGCAAGCATATCTCAGGAAGGAAGAAAGGGCCCACATAAATAACTTGACTTCACAGCTCAAGACCTTAGAAAAGGACCAACAAAAGGAGCCAAAACCAGGCAGAAGGAAAGAGATAATAAAACTTAGAGCAGAAATTAATGACATGGAAACCCAAAAGACAATCCGGAAGATCAATGAAACCAAGAGCTGGTTCTTCGAGAAAATAAACAAGATTGATAAACCACTAGCAAGACTCACAAAGAAAGAGAGAGAGAGAACCCTTATAAGCCGAATCAGAAATGAAAAGGGGGACATCACGACAGAAACCAATGAAATTCAAAAGATCATCAGAGACTACTTTGAAAATCTCTATGCCACGAAACAAGAGAATCTAGAAGAAATGGATAAATTCCTCGACTCCTATAATCTCCCAAGGCTGAACCAAGAAGACCTGGAGTACCTGAATAGTCCAATTAACATCAAGGAAATTGAAATGGTAATCAAAAGTCTCCCCAAAAACAAAAGCCCAGGTCCAGACGGATTCACTAGTGAGTTCTTCCAAACATTTAAAGAGGACCTTTTGCCAGTCCTTCTCAAACTCTTCCAGGAAATTGAAGAAACAGAAACCCTCCCTAACAGTTTCTATGAGGCTCATATCTCCCTAATACCAAAAGCAAACAAAGACACCACAAAAAAAGAAAACTACAGGCCAATATCCCTGATGAACACAGATGCAAAAATTCTCAACAAAATATTAGCAAATAGAATTCAACAACTTATCAAAAAGATCATACACCACGACCAAGTGGGATTCATCCCGGGGATGCAAGGATGGTTTAACATCCGGAAATCAATCAACATAATCCACCATATCAACAAAAGAAAAGATAAAAATCATATAATCATATCAATAGATGCAGAGAAAGCATTTGACAAGATCCAGCATCCATTTATGATGAAAACACTAGCCAAAATAGGTATAGAAGGGACCTTCCTCAATATAGTCAAAGCCATTTATCACAAGCCTATGGCAAGCATTGTCCTCAATGGGGAAAAACTAAGAGCCTTCCCTCTGAGAACAGGGACGAGACAAGGATGCCCACTCTCTCCACTTCTGTTCAATATAGTACTGGAAGTACTTGCAATAGCGATTAGGCAAGAAAAAGATATTAAGGGCATTCAGGTAGGAAAGGAAGAAATCAAGCTCTCACTATTCGCAGATGATATGATACTATACTTAGAGAACCCTAAAACCTCTACCAAGAAACTCCTAGAAACAATAGACTCGTACAGTAAAGTTGCAGGCTATAGAATCAATACCCAAAAGTCCATGGCTTTCCTATATGCAAATAATGAGAGAGAAGAAAGTGACCTGAGAAAAGCAATCCCATTCACAATTGCGCCTCAAAAAATCAAATACCTCGGTATCAGCTTAACAAAGGAGGTAAAGGACTTGTATAATGAAAACTATAAAACACTACTTCAGGAAATAAAAGAGGACACGAGGAAATGGAAAGACATCCCCTGCTCATGGATTGGAAGAATTAATATTGTCAAAATGACAATTCTCCCCAAAGCATTGTACAAATTCAATGCGATCCCTATAGGGATACCCTTGACATTCTTCAAAGAAATGGAGCAAGCGCTCCTGAAATTCATATGGAACAATAAGCCCCCACGAATAGCTAAAGCAATCCTTGGGAAAAAGAAAATGGGAGGAATCAACCTCCCCAACTTCCAACTCTACTACAAAGCGGTAGTCATTAAAACAGCATGGTACTGGAACAAAGGCAGAGCGGCAGACCAATGGAACAGGGTTGAATACTCTGACATACACCCCCAAATATATGATCATCTAATCTTTGATAAGGGAGCAAGAAATGTGAAGTGGAGCAAGGAAAGCATGTTTAACAAATTGTGCTGGCAAAACTGGACGGCTACATGCAAAAAAATGGGCTTAGACCTCCATCTATCACCATGTACAAAAATCAGATCAAACTGGATTAAAGACCTCAACATCAGACCAGAATCCCTAAGGTACATTGAAGATAAGGTCGGCAAAACCCTCCACGACATTGAAGCCAAAGGTATCTTCAAAGCTGACACGCCACTGGCTAAGCTAGTGAAAACAAAGATAAATAAATGGGACTATTTCAAACTAAGGAGCTTCTGCAACTCAAAAGAAACAGTGACCAAAATACAAAGACAGTCTACAGAATGGGAAAGGATATTTATGCAGTACCCATCCGATAAAGGGTTGATAACAAGGATATACAATGCACTTGTTGAACTCCACAAGAAGAAAACTGCCAACCTGATCAAAAAATGGGGTGATGAAATGAACAGAAACTTTTCCAAAGAAGAAATCCGAATGGCTAAGAGGCACATGAGAAAATGTTCAACATCACTAATCATCAGGGAAATGCAGATCAAAACAACAATGAGATATCATCTCACACCACAGAGACTGGCCCACATCCCCAAAAACAAAAGCAACCGGTGTTGGCGTGGATGTGGGGAGAAAGGGACTCTCCTTCACTGCTGGTGGGAATGCCGACTGGTTCAGCCCTTTTGGAAAACAATATGGACGATTCTCAAAAAGTTAGAAATTGAGCTCCCATTTGACCCAGCAATACCACTCCTGGGAATATATCCCGGAGAGGCAAAAAGGTATAGTAGAGATGACATCTGCATTTCCATGTTCATTGCCGCTCTGTTCACAATAGCCACAATATGGAAAAAACCAGAGTGCCCGAAAACAGATGATTGGCTAAAGAAACTCTGGTATATTTACACAATGGAATACTATGTAGCTGTCAGGAAACATGAAGTCATGAAATTTGCATACAAGTGGATCAACATGGAAAGTATCATGTTGAGTGAAATGAGTCAGAAAGAAAGAGACAGACATAGAAAGATTGCACTCATATGTGGAATATAATGTAACTGAGAAGTACAAGTTGGCAACGATGCAACTTCTGGCAGATATCTCTCTGGACTTAGTTACTAAAATACTAAATTACAGAAACCCAAAACTGAGAGGCCGCTAAGTGTGGTCACTCGACCTCACACTTCTTCATCCTCAGCAATGGAAAACATATTACCTAATGCTTCCTTTTCAGCAGGTCTGACTTTAGGGGAGAGACTCTCCAAACAATAATAGTGAGTTTTGTTGAAATATTGTATGCAATCAAAGTGAAAGTAAAGTGAAATTTATTAGTTACACAGGCGGGGGGGGCTTAGGGTGGGGGGGCTAGGGGCGTGGGGGTGTTTGGGGTGTGAGGGGGCGGGGTGGAGCTATACTGGGATTCTTGGTGGTGGAATATGAGCACTGGTGAAGGGATGGGTATTCGAGCATTGTATAACTGAGATTTAAACCTGAAAACTTTGTAACTTTGTAACTTTCCACAATAAAAAAAAAATAAAAAAAATAAAAAAAAAATAAAATAAAAAAAAAATAATAAAATAAAATTCACATAAAAATCTTCAAAAAAAAAAAATGCAATAGTTTCAAGTGGGACTGCCTAGATCACTTTGGACACAGAATAGAGAGAGAAGAAAAAAACAAGAGTGGAGGGATGGGGGAATAAGTGCGAAGGATGGGAAGGCAGAGTTCAAGGGGATTCAGGTACATTAGTGGTGTTAAGGCCCCAAATTTAACAAGTGATCTTATAAAGGTGTCTATCAAGATCACAGGCTGGGGTGCGGGGCCATGGGCAGATGCTAGGAAAACTGGTGGAAAGATGTTGACAATATCAGTGGGATTGATACTGAAATACTGTGTGTATAAAAATCAACTCTGAATAACTTTGTAAATCCAATAAGTTTTAAGTGATATAAACATAGCTAAAAGTTTTCAACTATTCAAAAAACCTGCAGCTTCTGGTGTGAACTATTTACAAATAAGATCATAAAGGAAAAATAGAATAATAGAATGTGATATAATTAACTAGATAATTCTATAACCATTGAAGAAATTTTAAATATTCTTGCAGGAAAATTTGAGAATAAATGGCTTCACTGACAATGATTGTCCATGATTTTAAAAAAAGCCCGACTATATTATAGCTGAAGCTGTTAGAAAAAATTATTTACTATTGTTTTCTAGATAATTTTTTAAGTTCTCTTTATGTATTAAAATTTGGTAGAATTAGTCATTTGATTAAATTATTTGAATTAAATTATCTTCATTATTGGTCTGTGTCTACAAAAATAAATGGAACAAAGGTTTGATCTAAGTAAAATACTTTGTCTCATTCTCAAAAATTTAGAATTTGAGCTCCCATTTCACCCAGCAAAACTACTTCTGTGAATATATCCAGGAGAGGCAAAAAAGTATAGAAGAAATGACATCTTCACTTGTATGTTCATTGCTACACTGTCTATAATAGCTAAAATTTGGAAAAACCCCGAGTCCTAAGAACAGATGACTGGTTAAAAAAATAAAACTTTCCTACATTTACATAATGGAATACTATGCAGCTGTTAGAAAAGATGAAGTCATGAAATTTGCATATAAGTGGATCAACATAGAAAGTATCGTGTTAAGTTAAATGAGTCAGAACTAGAGGGATATACATAGAAAGATTGCACTTATTTGTGGAATATAAAGTAACAGAACGGAGACTAACACCCAAGCATAGTAGAGTTAAGTACCAGAAGGTTTATCCCACGCTTTTGAAGCCAGCCCCACATGCTGGAGGAAAAGACAGCTCAGATAGAGAAGGGAACACCAAGTAAAGGGTGTTTGGAGGACCTGCTCGGGTTGGGAGATGTGAGCCAAAGGTAGACTGTAGCTTCTTGATTCATTCATCAATAGTTGGACATTTGGGCTGAATCCATATCTTGGCTATTGTATGAAATACTGCAATGATTATAATGTGCATACATCCTTTTAAAGTCGTGTTTTTATAGTTTAGGGATATAAATCAAGAAGCTCAGCTGCATGGGAGTTCTATTCTAATTTAACAAAATTACTTTCCATATTTCTTTCCATTGAGACTGACAAGCATCCCCACAGCAGAGAATAGGGGTTCTCTTTTCACCACATCCATCTAGTCATTTCCCTTAGAGTGGAAAAATTCATAATCTGATGTGTTCTCATTTGTGGTTATTAGTTCTATTTTTTTGACCAATAGTTTGAGTAAAGTTGTTTCTTGAGATAACATCAGGGAGAGTTATAACATGTTTTCCTTGATTTGCTCTCTCGATTTGAATCAAATACCAAGGTTTTTAGTTCATTTAAAGATAATTGTCTGCAGAGTGGCAAAATGGATCCAGAAATTAAACCCAACATTCTGCTGCCTGCAAGAAACACACCTGAACAGAGTAAACATAGACTCAAAGTCAAAGGATGGAAAACAATCCTGCAAGCAAACAACTCTCTTAAAAAAGCTGGAGTGGCCATCCTGTTATCCGACAACATAGATTTCAGGTTGAAAAAGATTAAATGGGACAGCGAAGGTCATTTTCTATTTATCAAGGGATATGTATAACAGGAAGAAATCAAACTCTTAAACGTATATGTTCCTAATGAACAACCGGCTAAATATTTAATAAAACTCGTAACAGACTTCAAAGAGGACATCACTAACAGCACAATAGTAGTCGGAGACTTCAATACTGCCTTATCACCTCTAGATAGATCGACAGGAACAAAACTCAACAAGGAAACACTGACTCTGAAAGAAGAAATTGAAGAGAGAGGCCTAATAGACCTATACAGGGCTTTACACCCCCAAAAAGAAAGAATACACATTCTTTTCCAGTGCACACGGAACATTTTCTAAAATAGACCATGTACTGGGCCCCAGAACATACCTCAATAGAATCAGAAAAATAGAAATTGTATCAACCATCTTTTCAGACCACGATGCACTGAAGATAGAAGCTAACCACACACCGACACAGAGAATCAAATAAAAAACCTGGAAATTAAACAATTCAATGTTGAACAATGAGTGGGTCAGGAAGGAAATCAACGAAGAAATCAAAAGATACTTAGAAACAAATGAGAATGAAGACACCAGCTACCAAAACCTATGGGACGGTAAGGGGAAAATTTATACCTCTCCAAGTATTCCTCAGGAAGGAAGAAAGGGCCCACATAGATAGCTTGACTTCACAACTCAAGACCTTAGAAAAGGACGAGAAAAAGGAACCCAAAGCAGACCGAAGGAAAGAAATAATAAGAATTAGAGCAGAAATTAATGACATCGAAACAAAAAAAAAACAATCCGAAATATCTACGAAACAATGAGCTGGTTCTTCGAGAAAATAAATAAGATTGATAAACCAGTAGCAAGACTCACAAAGAAAGAAAGTGAGAGAACCCTAATAAATCGAATCAGAAATGTAAAGGGGGACATCATGACAGAAACCAGTGATATTCAAAAGATCACTAGGGACTACTTTGAAGGTCTATACGCCACAAAACAGGAGAACCTATAAGAAATGGATGAATTCCTTGATTCCTACAATCTCCCAAGACTGAACAAAGGAGACTTGAAATACCTGAATAGACCCATCAATGTTAAGGAAATTGAAACTGTAATCAAAAATCTCCCCCAAAACAAAAGCCCAGGCCCAGATGGTTTCTTCACTGGTGAATTCTTCCAAACATTTCAAGAAGACATGTTTCCAGTTCTCCTCAAAATTTTCCAGGAAATTGAAAAAACAGGAACTCTCCCAAACAGTTTTTATGACGCACCCCCCAAAGCATTATACAGATTCAACGCGATCCCTACAAGGATACCCATGATATTCTTCAAATAAACAGATCAAGCAATCCAAAAATTCATATGGAACAACAAACACCCATGGTTAAAACAATTCTTGGGAAAAAGAATATGGGAGGCATCACCCTCCCCAACCTCAAACTTTATTACAAAGCAGTAACAATTTAAACATCTTAGTACTGGATCAAAGGCAGAGCTGCAGACCAATGGAACAGGGTGGAATATCCCTACACACAACCCCAAATGTATGATCATCTAATCTTTGATAAGGGAGCAAGAGATGTGAAGTGGAGCAAGGAAAGCCTCTTTAACAAATGGTGCTGGCACAACTGGACAACCACATGCAAAAGAATGGGCTTAGACCTCGACCTGACACCATGCACAAAAGTCAGATCAAAATGGATTAAAGACCTCAACATCAGACCACAAACCATAAGATACATTGAAGACAAGGTTGGCAAAACCTTCCACGATATTGAAGATAAAGGTATCTTCAAAGATGATACGGAACTAAGCAATCTAGTAGAAATAGAGACCAACAAATGGGACTACATTAAACTAAAAAGTTTCTGCACCGCAAAAGATACAGTGACCAGAATACAAAGACAATCTCCCGAATGGGAAAGTATATTTACACAATCCCCATCCGATAAGGGGTTGATATCAATGGTATATAAAGCACTGGTTGAAATCTACAAGAAGAAAACATCCAACCCCATCAAAAAATGGGGCGAAGAAATGAACAGAAACTTTCCCAAGGACGAGATACGAATGGCCAAAAGGCACATAAAAAACTGCTCTACATCACTAATCATTAGGGAGATACAGATCAAAACAATCATGATATACCACCTCTCACCACAGAGACTCGCACACATCCAAAAGAACAAAAGCAACCGCTGTTGGAGAGGATGTGGGGAGAAAGGGACCTTTCTACACTGCTGGTGGGAATGTCGACTGGTTCAGCCCTTTTGGAAAACAATATGGACGATTCTCAAAAAATTAGATGTTGAGCTCCCATTTGACCAGCAATACCACTGCTGGGAATATATCCCAGAGGAAAAAAAATATAGTCGAAATGACATCTGCACTTACATATTCATCCCAACATGTTTACAATAGCCAGAATCTTGTAAAAACCCCAGTGCCCTAGAACAGATGACTGGTTGAAGAAACTTTGGTACATCTATGCAATGGAATACTATGCAGCTGTTAGAAAAAAGGAGATCATGAGTTTTGCATATAAATGTTTTGGCATGGAAAGTATCATGCTGAGTGAAATGAGTCAGAAAGAGAGAGAGACAGACATAGAAATATTGCACTCATCTGTGGAATATAGATTAACAGAGTAGGAGACTAACACCCAAGAATAGTAGAAATAAGTATCAGGAGGTTGACTCCATGGTTTGGAGGCTGGCCTCTCATTCTTGGGAGAGGGCAATTCAGAGATGGGATCACCAAGTATAATGCAGTCGGAGGCCATTCGGAAGAAGGGTGATGGGGGCTGAATGTGGGCTAGAGACTGAACACAGTGGCCACTCAACACCTTTATTGCATACCACAATAGCTAATTAGAGAGAGAGAGAACAGAAGGGAATACCCTGCCACAGTGGCAGGGTGGAGTGGGGGGAGATGGGATTGGGGAGGGTAGGAGTGATGTTGGGCTTACTGGTGGTGGAGAATGGGCACTGGTGAAGGGATGGGTTCTCGAACTTTGTGTGAGGGAAACATGAGCACAAAAATGTATAAATCTGTAACGGTACCCTCACAGTGATTCACTAATTAAAAATAAAAAAAGATAATTGTCTGCATGGTAGAGAGGGATTCAGATTCTTTTTAATTTTTTTAAATGCAGCCATCCTGTTGTCCCATTTGTGGATGAGGCCCTCCCAGTCCTTATCATGTACCTAGGAAATTTTGCCAATATATTAAGGACACAATCAATTCACTTTCCTTTGCTTTTGCATATTTTTAAGTTCTCATTATATTTTAATCAAGTCAATACATGTTCAGGGCCATGTTATATTATCTCCACTATTTTGATCTATTAACCAACCTTTTATGATTGATTCATGATTTCATCAGTACAGAAAATTTATCTGATTGAATTCCACTTTTCTTATATATATTGAGAATTGTTTTGTGTCCCATCATAGGCATTATCTTGCTTACTATTCCATAAACCCATGAAAAGACGGTGTATTCTGTTGCTTACTTTTGTGCTCATGGAATTGGCCACACTAGGTGATGCTCCAGGCCTACTCTTGAATCTGTGCTCTGGAGTGTCCCCTGGTGGTACTTCAGAGATCATATGTGGGCCAGGGATCAAACAGGGTCAGCTATCTGCAAAGGAAGTGCCTACCCCTCTCTCATATCTCTTATGCCAACCAGTTGTTTATATTTGTTTTCATTTGGGGGACGCACCAGTAATGTTCAGGGATTAATCCTAGGCTGAGGGCTCAGGAATCAATCTTGTTGGTACTCAGTGGACCATTTGGAGTGCTGGGCATTGAACCCAGCTCAGCTGCATGAAGGCAAGCACCTAATCAGCTGTACTACCAGTCTGGTCCCTAGTCTGTTGGGACCAGACTTATACCAGACAATAATAAACTTATTGACATAACCTTGGTAGCAAGAGAATTAACTCTTATATGCTTACATGACATTATTTCAGAGAAAAGTTTATCATGCGTTTCCCACACCAAAGTACCATTTATTTGATGAAATGTTCTGCCTTAATAGTATACCCATATATTATTAAGATCTCTGTAATGCACTAGTAAGACCATTATTTTCTTGTTAATTTTCTTATAGATCATTCATCCGTTGTTGTAAATTCATTTAAAACTTTTTATTTTTGTAATGGAATAAATATTTCTCTCAATGTAGGTCAATAATGGTTTACTTAATTTTGTGTTCCTATAACGGTTACATATATTTTAATAAAATATATGTTGATGAATTTCCATATTTATAATTACCTGGTTTTCATAAATTTCTCTTGCTACCATATTGTACTGAAAGTCTATCTTATGGTGTAGCTTCTTTGGCTTTTCTGTCATTATCATTCACTTTGTGGATCTTTCAGTTTTCACCTTTCACCTTTTACCTAGTCTATAATTTTTAATAGAACTGTTGTTTGTTTGTTGAAAATAGCATATGGCTTGCCTCTCTCTCACTCTCTCCCTCACTCTGTTTGGTTTTGGTACACCCAGCTATGGTAAAGACTTACTCTCGACTCTGTGCATTGTGATAATTCCAGGTAGTGTTTGGGATATTGTAGTGTGGCTGGGAATCAAACCCAGGTCAGATGCATGCAAACCAAGCTCTCCACTCACTATAACATTGCTCTGAACAGAGAGAAACACATTTAAAATCACATTGTTTTGTGATTGTTGTGCTCCTAGGAGCTCTTTTAGAGATCTAAGTGTTGTTAAAATGTCATAAATAAGGAATTTTTCATTAATCTGTTTTCACTCTAGACTATATTGTATCGTTATATTTGTTACTAGTGCATATAGCATCATTACACTGTTTTGTCCCATACATGTCCACCAAAAATTTGTCCTTAATCATTCTTGCAGAATTGATTCTGAAAAGCTCAGAGTGGCTTTGGTAACTCAGGCCATAGTCTTAATTATTACTCACATTTGTGTAAACTAACATAGTTTGGAGTGGTGGATTTGGAAGGGTATCCCTATTAACATTTGATAGTGATGCAAGAAGAGAGAGAACTTTGGTTTAAATGACATAGAATGAAAGGGAAATTCGGCAGTTATCAGTAAGGAAAGAAAAGCAATCAAGTAGGATAAATGAAAACATTTGGTCACCTTACAATGGGATTCATTTTTTTATTTATGTATAAATGATATAGAGACCTGTTATTTATGTCTTTACATTTTTATGCATAAATATACTGACATACATGTCTACAGTTTATTTGTGTGCATTATTTTATCTCATAAAAGATAAAATAAAGTTCAGTATTGAAATCATGTGCTCTTGGATGAGATACTATTAGTAGTATTCGTGGAGAAATGTGGAGATGTAACTTCAATGTTTATATATGTCTTCAGAGAATACTTTTAGATATAACTATTTTAGTTCAATAGTACACTAAGTATATAATAGAAATTTTTTTTAATGCATGCAATTAAGTATGAGTTTTGGTACAATGCTCCTCCACTGTCTTTCCTAACTGAAAATCTTCTAATCATCTTTGATTCCATTTTATAAAAGCGAAATTCCACTAGTTAGCTGGTCACACTTAGATAGTTCCCCCGGCACCATGTAATCCCATCAATGGCCAACATCCAGAGACTAGAAAACCAAGCTTCCAGAAGCATGTGGCATCTTATAGCCTAGATCTCCCACTCGAAAACGTGGCAAGCTACCGAGAATTTCCTGCCCGCATGCGAGAGCCTGGCAAGCTCCTCATGACTTATTCATATGCCCAAACCAGTAAAAATGATGGGTCTCATTCCCCTGACTCTGAAAGAGCCTTTGATGTGGCACTGTTGAGAAGGACGAGTAAAGAGAGGCTTCTAAAACCTCAGGGCTAGGATAAATGGAGACGTTACTTAGACCACTATTGAAAATCGACAATCAGCGGGATGATGATAATGATGATGATGATGATGATTTTTATATTTTATATGTCACATATGTCTATCATAACATACAAAAGTTCCATTATTTATGCAATTTACATATAAGTATGTATATATTTAATAATAACCTTTCAAAAAGAAAGTTATGGATTGCTCTAATTCCTTCCTAATTTATTTTTATATTGTTTTCAGATCATAAAGAAAATGCATAAACCTAAAAAGCATATCAAGTTTAATTTCTAGACATGTAATGCATACATTAAGTAGCGACCTGGGTCAAGACAGAAAACATTTCTGACACTGCTGTGAGAATTAATTTGGAGAAGTACCTGAAATATTATAGAAACAAAAAGTTTTCAAAATTGCGTCCTGAAACTTATATAATAAAAAGTGAATTTATACCAAACTTTACAATTATTGTAGGGGCTACCTCCAGTTCTGAGGAGATGGGGAATCTCAGTTATTCTTGGGTGGGGATGAACTGATAAAAAGGTATCTGTTGACGATCCCGAGATTCTGAGGAAGGGTATAAATACATACTTAAGAGGAAATGCAAAGTAAACGTTACAATTTTACAATGGAAATTCAGGATAATGTAAAATTGAAAACATAATTTCGGTAAGTCTTCCGTCAACAATCTCTTTAGCTGTGAGTCTGGGTAATAAACAGGTAAACCTGTGTTATGTCAGCAGAGTGGGACATGAGAATACCAACCTCTCTGAGATGTGTGTGCATGTAAACAGGTTTATCGGAGCTCTCAGAACATATATTGTTGTATAATAGCTTCCTTATTCTTTTGTATATATATGCATTTTATATCATTTAGACTTAATGAACATCATTTTGTTAGCAAACAACTTTAGTGCTTGTTTTATATCTCTGTTTCTCAGAGAGTAGATGAAAGGGTTCAGCATGGGGGTGATTATCATATACATCACAGAAGCAGCTATTTCTTTAGCACTGGACATGGCTGGTGAGGAGAAAAAGTACACTTCTGCAATGGTTCCATAGAATAAGGCTACAACGAGGAGATGGGAACCACAGGTAGAAAGGACTTTGAAGAATTTCTTAGCAGAAGGATTTTTCAGGACAGTGGCCCATATGCAGATATATGATCCCATGATAAAAGTGAATGGAATACATACACTCATTCCCCCCTCAACGAATATGAGCAGGTTATTGAGTGAAGTATCTGAGCAGCTTACCTCCAGCAATGCTGTTAGTTCACAGAAGAAGTGAGGGATGATAATATCACCACAGAAGGAGACTCGGGTCAAGAGGAGGGTGTGCAGCAGTGCATGTAAAAAATTGATGGTCCAGGTCCAAGCTACTAAGGAGATACACCGTGCCTGCCTCATGATCATGGTGTAGTGGAGTGGCTGACAGATGGCTACATACCTGTCATAGGCCATCACTGCAAGAAGGAAATTGTCACTAGAAACAAAAAATATTAAAAAATATACCTGAGAATTGCACCCTGAGTAGGGGATGGACTTGTGATTACTCTGCATGTCCACCAACATCTTGGGAACTGTGACAGATGATAAACACACGTCGTTGAAGGCCAAGACAGTGAGGAAGAAGTACATGGGTGTGTGGAGGCGAGAGTCTATCCTGATGAGCAGGATAATGAGCAGGTTCCCCAGCACGGTGGTCAGGTATATGACCAGGAAGAGTGTCAAGAACCAGCCCTGTTGTTCTGGTGGTATAGGGAGACCCTGTAGGAGGAATTCAGAAACTCTGGTCTCATTCTGTTTCTTCATAATGGTCCTTTATCCTCTGGAATTTAAATAGAGGGAAATGTTCAGAGCCAGAAGAACCATAATAATAGTAACCCAATTTTTATATGAAAGTGTTGTTTTTTTTTTAACTAGACTTTGTTCACAACTCACATGTATGTAGGCATGAGTAACCACGTACCATTCAGGTTCTAATAAATCATCACATCGTCACAATTTTATGATATTTTCTTCTTTTTTAAAAAAAGCTTTTTTATTAGAGAATCACTATGATGTACATTTACAAACTTATGAATTTTTGTGTTTGCATTTCAGTCATACATCTATCGTTCACCCATCCCTCCACCAGTGGCCATTCACCTCCACCAATGATCTCAGTATCCCTTTCACCACCCACACACCATCCCACAGCATCCCACCCTGCCTCTGCTGCAGGGCATTTTCTTTTATTCTCTCTCCTTTTGGGTGTTGTAGTTTGCAATAGAGGTATTGAGTGGCCTTCATGTTCGGTGTATATTCTACTTTTAGATATTTTCTTAATATGCAAAAATACTTTGAACAACAGCTTAATTCATGCTCTGTACAAAGCGCTATGGAAAGTGCTATACACAAGAGTAAAGAAGCAATGCAAAGTTTCAGTGTTGATGGAGTGTACAAAGTCATAATATCTAAGTGTGCAAAATTCCATCCTTGCTACAGGTAACGGTGAAAGGAATGACAACATGTATCTAACCAGAATCTGTCTCTTAATTACAACACAATAGCTCTCTACTCCTCATTTTTTAGCATGTCCTGACATGCTAAGTGACATCACTCCAACATAGTTGAAGGAGAAAATCTTTTCTTTTCTTTGTATTCAAGGTAGATAGCAGGATGGCCAGTTTTACTTAGAGACTGAACTGCTCAGGGGCACTGGTGCTATCTCTCTCAATCCTCGAAGGTGAATAATGGCAAGTTTTTCTTAGAGACTGAACAGCTCAGGGACACTGGTTCTATCTCTCCATGTTCTCTAAGGTGGATTGTGGATAATTATGTGAGGATACACCACAATAAACTTAGAAACTATAACAAACAGAAGGCCTTGCTTTTTATAGGATTTAACTTTTGATTATTGTAGCCCTGCACCCAGGAAAAGAGGATCAGACCATGTTCACAAATAGGTTGAATTACCTGTTTAGATAGGTTTATTCGATAAGCCTTCTGTAAGTATTGTTCCAGAATTTGGAGATTTATAACAAAAACATTTATTTTGAGGAAAGATTATTATAATCTGTCCTGAGACTGAACACTGATTATTTTAAACACTGTGCTTAATGATTAGTGAATGCTTTTCAATTTAAAAATCTCAATATAACATTGTGATCAAGACCAAGTCACTCTTTCTCTACTAGTGGAAACTGAATATAAGAGACAAACATAGCAGGTCCAAACTGTGCATTAGACCATTTCTGACCTTTGAGATACTGGAATCAAAGGAACAAGTTTGCATACTTACCTAGAGTAAGAAATGCATCCGATCCTGCCTGCTCAATGCAGTAATGTGGCCATTATTAACGGACTCCTAAGTGTCTGTGGGTATAAAGATGGGTCCCATTTACTCACAGATACCATCAGATATATGCTGCCCAGATTGGACATCATTAATAACTAATAAATACAGAGATCTTCGATGACATTCAGAGATAACATAGGAGACATAAAGGAAGGCAGAGATAACACATCTCCACAGCACCGAGTTAGGATTTCAAAACTCCCCCTGCTGACCATGGGTAAACTCAGGAAATTTCTCCACCTGGCTGGTGAGCCTATGTGTCTCTCAGACTCAGTATTTTCATGGCTGTACTTTTATACCTGTTTACAAGTTGAGAATGTGGAAGAGATTGTTCAAGGGCAGGTATATATTTGGTAATGATAGTCCAAATCACACACAGAGTTCTCTGCACTTGCTTCCTAGGACATTTCTGATGCTTTGTGCACTGACCTTAGGGAAAAGAATCTTTATATAACATGTAGTTTCATTTATAGCTTTTGTTTAGATCTTGACTTTTCTTCCAGTCTCTCTATTTCTTTAAATTTTTTTTGAATATTAGTCTCACACTCTGTTTAATATATCGCAAAATGACCGCAATCACTTTGTGTCTGTACCTTCCTTCTGACTCATTTACAGTAGAAATATGGGTCAGAAAGACTGGTCCATGGTTGGAAAATTGCCAGAAGTTGGAGGAAGAGGGCATTTAGGATAGAGAGGTGACCACTAGGACAATGACAATTGGAAATGATCACTGTGGAAAGAACATATTGCTGAAAGAAGGAAAAGGGATCTACATGCTAATTATTCAGTACTTGTATGTAAACTATAATACACAAAAGGAAAGAGGGAGAAAGAGAGAAAGATAGAGAGAGAGAAAGAGAGAAGAAAGGTGTCTTCTGTATATGCATACTGGAGTGTGATTGGAAGAATGGAAATGAGGATATTAGTGATGTATCTGATGATTGTTCAGTGAAAAAACGAAGATCTTGTTTTTGAGCCACAATTATGGAATTAAGAGTTTATCATGTGCTCTGTGACTAGGAGTCCCTCAAGGTGGTGTCTGAGAACCATTAGACCATGCTGGGAATTGAACCAGGTGTCTGCAGGACAAATATCTTATCTCTTATCCTAACTTAAAGCCCCTCTATGTCTGTTTTCTCTTACTGCATCATCAGAGATATCGCATAGATACAGACACCTGTTGAGGAAACACACATCTTATCATTTTACACAAGCAAGAAATCATCACACAGCATATGCACGTGGGATGCATGTACATCCTTCTATGCACACAGAGACAGAACTTTCTGCTCTAGTATTATTTGCTCACTCTGATATCTTCATTCTTGGTCGGTAAAGAGCCTTCTCATCCAGTTTGTATGTTGTCAGCATCTGCAGTACTTAGGAGGAACAAAACAGTGGGATGGAGACTTCCGTGAGCCCATAATCTCTTGAGCTTTCTGTGTCTGTCCTTGACCTACAAGTCAATAAAGAAACCATTTTATAAACCTCATAGAAGAATAAGTCAAAGTCCCTGAGCTCCTGGTTAAAGAAAGTTAATTGCCACAGCCCATTTAGTCCTTGGGGAGGTGGTTGAGCAGAGCTGCTCAGGCCACCTCGGAGAGTTTTGCAAGTATCAAGGGTCCCTGGAATGGAACTGCCTGCTCTTGCCTTCTGAACACAGGAATGGCTGAGATGTTTCCAAACATCAATGACTCCAATGCACAGGTCTGATAGGGCTGATTGTGGGACTCTACCTGACACCACTAGTTGACCTTAAATAAGTAAATTAACTTCTCTCAGCCTTGAAACAAGGCTGAGGGAAGTATGCTTAAGATAATGATTTCTTTCATTATAAATATTTTATTACTGTTTTATTAGATCATACAAGCTCACAAACACAGGTGCACAATACATGTCTAATGCGCTAATAAACTTCGCATATATTAGTAAAAGATCACTCAATAGCTTAGTCACTGCTATTGTCAGAATTGATAGTGATTAATGGAGCTGCCAACTGATAAACATTTTCTTCATTTGTTAACTTTTGAGTTACTTACACTGTCCTCACACAGCAGCACAGCTATGTGACACAACATTCAGGAAATCATCAGCAAGATAATATCCTCACCCTAGTTAACAATACAAACACACGTTATTTATCAGAGGCAGATAGGAGCATCATCCATACAGCTCAGAAAGGTTCTAAGTATATGATCCTTCTCAAGTTTCCCTTCAACGTACTTTCTTCAACTTACCCCTTCCCTAGTTGTTATGATACGTGAAAATGATCTTCAGTGTAAAAGAAACTTCTTTATTATACCTGCTAAAATAATGCAGTTTGGCAGAAGTTATAAAATTAACTTCCCCCTCCCTCCCCCTATCAGGTCGCACTATCTGGAGACATCAGGAGCAGTACTGGGATGCCAGGTTCTCAATTGTGGCTGGTTTGGTCCAGAGAGAAGGTCCACTGAGTTCTCAGCACTGATGCCTCTTATTTGATGCTATTTATTTTATTTCTTTCAGTTGTTTTCATGAAAAGAGGACGATAATAGAGAGAAAGAATTTCACTTAGCTCAAATCTTTGTTTTATTTTATTTGTATAGCAAAGACTGTCGAGAAAATTTCGTGGAATGACTAATTATATCAAATTACATTTTTAAAAATTGAATCTCAGTGAGATACACAGTTGCAAATTTGTTTATGATTCAATGTTATAATGTTCTATCCCCACACCTTCACAAGATTTCACTTTCCAGCCAGATGTCCCCATACCACCCCCCTCCCTGCATGCCTCTATGTCAGGCACTTTTCTTCTCTATTATGTCTTTTCTACTCTATTTCCTTTTGGGCGTTATATTTTGCAATGCAGATATTGAAAGACAATCATTTATGTCCATTTACCTACTTTTGAAGTTTTGATTCTTGTTCAGAGTGATCATTTTCAACAATTATTGTCATACTGATCCTTTCTCTATCCTAACTGCCTTTTGTCCCACCACTCCCTCTTGTGGCAAGCTTCCAACCATTAACCAGTCCTCCTGGCCCCGGTTTGCACCTTCCTTAGATATTAGACTCATACTACTTTATTTTCTGTATTCCACAAATGAATGCGGTCATTCTATGTCTGTCCCTCTCTTTTTTAATTTTATTGAATCACCATGAGATAGTTACAAGCTTTCATGTTTGGGTTACATTCTCACAATGATCAAACACCCATCCCTCTATCAGTGCACATTTCCCACCACTGATATCCTGGGAATAACCCTGCATTCGCACCTTCCCCCTGCCTCCATGGCAGACAATATTCCACATACTCTCTCTCTACCTTTTGCACATTACGGCTTTCAACATAGGCACTGAGAAGTCATAATGTTTGTTCTATTATCTACTTTCAGCATGCAATCCCATCCCAACTGGTTCCTCCAGCCATCATTTTCTTAGTGATCCCTTCTCTATTCCATCTGCCTTCTCCCCTCCGCTCATGAAACAATCTTCCAGCTATGGGGCAATCCTCCTGGCCCTTGTATCTACTGTCCTTGGGTGTCAGCCGCATGTGTTGTTATTCTATACTCCATAAGTGGGTGCAGTCCTTCTATGTCTGTCCCTCTCTTTCTGACTCATTTCACTGAGCATGATCCTCTCCATGTCTATCCATTTATAAAGAAATTTCATGACTTCTGTCCCTCTCTTTCTGACTCATGTTGCAACACGATTCTTTGCATGTCCATCAATTTATATTCAAGTTTCATGACTTCATTTTTTCTAACCAATTCACAGTATCCCATTGTGTACATGTACCACCACTGTTTCTGTATCCAGTAGTATGTTTTTGGGAATTCAGGTTATTTCTGTATTCTGGCTATTTTGAATTGTATTGTAACTACCATAGAAGTGCACATGGTGTTTCTGTTGTATGTTTTTGGACCCTCAGTGTGCATTCCTAGACATGTTATTGCTTGGTAAATTGGAAACTCCTTTTTAAAAATTTTATTGAATCACCATGAGATACTTACAAGCTTTCATGTTTGGGTTACAATCTCACAATGATCAAACACACATCCTCCGCTAGTGCACGTTCCCCATCACCAATATCCCGGGTATACCCCCCTTTCTCATCCTCCCCCTGACTCCATGGTAGACAATTTTCCCCATACTCTCTCTCTACTTTTGGGCATTATGGCTTGCAACACAGACACTGAGAGGTCATTATGTTTGGTCCATTATCTACTTTCAGTATGCATCTCCATCCCAACTGTTTCCTCCAGCCATCATGTTTTAGCGATTCCTTCTCTATTCCATCTCCCTTCTCCCCTCCGCTCATGAAGCAGTCTTCCAAGTATGGGACAATCCTGCTGTCCCTTGTTTCTACTGTCCTTGGGTGTCAGCCTCATGTGATGTTAATCTATACTCGACAAATGAGTGTAGACCTTCTATCTCTGTCCCTCTCTTCTGACTCATTTCACTTAGCATGATCCTCTCCATGTCTATCCACTTATAAGAAAATTTCATGACTTAATCTCTCCTAACAGCTGCATAGTATTCCATGTGCAGATGGACCAAAGTTTCTTTAATCAGTCATCTGCTCTACGGCACTTGGGTGGTTTCCAGATTTTGACTACTGTGAACAGTGTTGCAATGAATATATAGGTACAAATGTCATTTCTACTATGCTTTTTTGCATCATCAGGATATATTCCCAGAATTGGTATTTCAGGGTCATATGGCAGCTCAATTTCTGGTTTTTGAAGGATTGTCAATATTGTTTTTCAGAAAGTTTGGACCAGTCTGCATTCCCACCAGTAGTGAAAGAGTGTCCCTTTTCCCCCACATCCACGCCAGCACAGGATGTTTTTATTCTTTTGAATATGTGCCAGTCTCTGTGGTGTGACATGTTTTTCTCATTGTTGTTTTGATTTGCATCTCCATGATGACTATCTATGTGCAGCATTTTTTCATGCATCTTTTGGCCATTTGTATTTCTTTTTGAGGAAATTTTTGTTCATTTCTTCTCCCTATTTTTTGATAAGGTTGGAGGTTTTATCTTATACAATTCTACTAGTGTCTTGTATATCCTGGATATTAATGTCTTATCTGATGGGTATTGGTAAATATTCTTTCCCATTCTGTGGGCTCTTTTTGTATTTTGGTCACTGTTTCTTTTGAAGTGCAGAAGCTTCTTAGTTTGATGTAGTCCCATTTGTTTATGTTTGCTTCCACTTGCATGGTCAGTGCTGTTTCATCCTTAAAGATGCTTTTAGCTTCAATGTCATGGAGAGTTCTGCCTACATTTTCTTCTATGAACCTTATACATTCATGTCTGATACTGAGGTCTTTAATCCACTTTGATCTGACTTCTATGCCTGGCATTAGACAGATGTCAGAGTTCATTTTTTTGCAGTAGCTATCCAGGTTTCCCGGCACCACTTGTGAAGAGGCTTTTCTTGTTTCACTTCATATTTCTCGCCCGTTTTTCAAAGATTACAGGACAATACACTTGGGGGTCTGTGACAGGATATTCACCTCTGTTTCATTGGTTTCAACGTCTGTTTTTATCCCAATACCATGCTGTTTTAATTACTACTGCTTTGTAGTAGAGTTTGAAGTTTCGGAAGGTGATGCCACCCATCTTTTTTTCCCCAAGGATTGCTTTAGCTATTCGTAGGGGTTTATTGTTTCATATGAATTTCAGGAAAATTCATTTCTTTGAAAAATGTCATGAGTCTCCTGATAGGGAACCCATTAAATTTGTATCGTGCTTTGGGCAGTATGGCCATTTTGATAATGTTAATTCTCCCTAAGGAAGAATGGTGGAGTCGAAAAGATATGCCTGGAACTGGAGGTTTGGTTTTTCGTCCTCTTAACCTCTCTTTGATGCTGTTGAAGGCGTTCCATGCAGCTGTCTTCCTCCTGCGCAGTTCTGGTGCCATGTCGTTTTTCATGTTCAGTTCTTGACCCAGGTACACATAGCTGTTGCATTCAGAGATGTTCATTCCATTGATAGCAAATGTAATGTCAGGGACTAGTTCGTTCTTCATGGACATTGGTTTGCTGAGATAGCTGCAGTCTGATCTTTCCACACTCATGGTCTAAGTAGGCCAGCATTTGTGCCACTTGGCTAATGTTTGGTATTATTGGAACAATGTCATCAGCAAAGCATCGATGGTGCAGTTTTCAACCGTCTATCTTCACTTCCATTCCTTCCCATTCCGGTTTTGGCATTATGTACTCGTGGGTGTCACCGAAGAGTTTTGGTGAAATGGTATCACCCTATCTAACCCCTCTTTTTACATCAATGATCACTTTGTTGATCAGAATGGTGAGATCCTGGTGGTGAATCCATAGTACAGCTAGTGGAGGATCTTGATATACTGAGTTTGAATGTCCTGTTTGGCTAGGGCTTCAATAACTTCTTTAGTCTCAACAGAATTGAAGACTTTCTTTTAATCGATGGACGATTGAGTGGCATCTTGAACTCTCGCAAAACGTCAATGAGCTTGGTCACTTTGTGGATACGGCCAATCGTGCTGAATCCTTTTCGGAATCCGGCTTTCTTGCATGGTTTTCTTTCATCTAATGTTCTGCCTATTTTATTCAGGATGACTCGAGTGAACAACTTGTAGATGTTGGACAAGAGGTGGATTGGGGCGATAGTTGCTGATGATGGTGCTCGCTTGAGCAAATCAAAGACAGGATGAAAAGTGATAGAAGTGAATTCTCCCTATCCATGAGCAGGGGATGTGTCTCTATTTCCTAGTGTCCTCTTTTATTTCTTGAAGTAGTATTTTGTTATTTTCCTTGTATAGGTCCTTCACCTCTTTGGCTAAGCCTATTCCAAGGTACTTGATTTTCTGAGGTACTTTTGTGAACGGAATTTTTTAAATGTCTCTTTCTTCTTTTTCATTATTTGTATATAAGGAAGCCATGGACTTTTCCGTGTTGATTTTGTAACTTGCCACTTTTCTATATTGACCGATTGTTTCTAGGAGCTTTTATGGAGAGTTCGTAGGGTTTTCCAAGTATAGTATGATATCGTTGTAAATGGTGATAACTTGACCTCTTCCTTTCCTATCTGTATGCTCTTGATATATTTTTCTTGTCTAACTGCTATGGCCAGGACTTCCAGTACTATATTGAATGGAAGTGACACTAGTGGGAAACCTTGCCTTGTGCCCGATCTTAGAGAAAAGGCTTTTAGTTTTTACCCATTGAGAATGATACTTGCCGTGGGTCTGTGGTAGATGGCTTTGACTATATTGAGGAAAGTTCTTTCAATGCCCATTTTGCTGAGGGTTTTCCTAATAAGCGGGTTTTGAATCTTGTCAAATACTTTCTCTGCATCTATTCATATGATCATGCAGTTTTAATTATTTCTTGTATTGATATGATGAATTATGCTGATTGACTTGTGAATGTTAAACCATTCTTGCATCCCTGGGATGAATCCTACTTCGTCATGGTGTATGATCTTTTTGATGAGACGTTGGATTCTATTTGCTAATATTTTGTTCAGGATCTTTGCTTCTGTGTTCATCAGGGATATCAGTCTGTAATTCTCTTTCCTTGTGGTATCTTTGTCTGGTTTTGATATCAGGGTGATATTTGCTTCATAGAAACTGTTTGGATGTGTTTCTGATACTTCAATTTCCTGGAAAAGCTTAAAGAGGATTGGGAATAAGTCCTCTTTAAAGGTTTGGAAGAATTCACTAGTGAATCCATCTGGGCCAGGACTTTTGTGCTTGGGGAGACTTTTTATTACCGTTTCAATTACCTTGACGGCAATAGGTCTGTTCAGGTATTCCAGGTCTTCTTGGTTCAACCTTGGGAGGCTATAGGAGTCTCGGAATTTATGCATTTCCTCAGGTTTTTGTGTTTCGTGGCATAAAGTTTCTCAAAGTATTCTCTGATTATACTTTTTGGAATTTCTGTTGTAATGTCCCCCTTTTCATTTTTGACACTGTCTTCTAGGGTTTTCTCTCACCCTTTTTGTGAGTCTTGTTAGAGGTTTTTATACCTTGTTATTTTCTCAAAGAGCCAGCTCTTCATTGATCTCTTCGATTATTTTTTTGGTTTCCTTCTCGTTAATTTCTCCCACTAGTATTGTGTTGCTCTCGATGTCTTTCTCCAATCTATGAGTAGTTGTTTTAAGTACTTTGCTGGTCTCTCATTAGGTGCATATGTATTTAGCATTGTTAGTTCTTCGTATTGTACAGATCCCTTTATCAATTATAAATGACATTCACTGTCTCTTGTGACATTCTTCAGTCTGAAATCAATGAGGTCTGATACTAGAATGGCAACCCCAGCTTTTTTTATCGGAGTTATTAGCCTATAGGATTGTTTTCCAGTCTTTGACTTTGAGCGTGTGTTTGCTTTGACTGTTGACATGTGTTTCTTGCAGGGAGCTGAATTTTGGGTACAATTTTCTAATCCGTCCTGACTACAAGCCGATATTTCTGATGAATATGAATGCAAAGATCCTCAACAAAATATTAGCAAATAGAATAAAAAAACTCACCAAAAAGACCATCCACCACGACCAAGTGGGATACATCCCAGGGATGCAACGATGGTTTAACAATTCAGAAGTCAATCAACACAATGCATCATAACAACAAAAGAAAATATGAAAACCATATGATAATACCATTTGACAAGATACAGCAACCGTTTATGATGAAAACTCTCAACAAAATGGGTATTGAAGGAACTTTACTCAGTGTTTTCAAAGCTATCTACCACAAGCTCATGACAATAATTGTCCTCAATTGTGAAAAAAGATCATGGAGAAGACAAGGATGCCCACTCTCAACACTTCTGTTCAATATAGTACTGAAAGCACTTACAATAACTGTTAGGAAAGAAAAAGATATTAAAGGCATCCAAATAGGAAAGGAAGCATCAAGCTCTCACTATTTTTACATGATATGATAATACATTTAATATATACCTCTACTAAGAAGCTTCTAGAAACAATAGTAAAGTATAGTAAAGTTCCAGGCTATTAAATCAATATTCAAAGTTCATTGCTTTCCTATACGCAAATAATGAGAGAGATAAAAATGACATGAGAAAACCAATCCTGTTCACAATTATACCTCAGAAAATCTCGTACCTC
Organism: Sorex araneus; assembly: GCF_027595985.1. Taxonomy (NCBI): domain Eukaryota; kingdom Metazoa; phylum Chordata; class Mammalia; order Eulipotyphla; family Soricidae; genus Sorex; species Sorex araneus. Next base: position 10,783,411 of record NC_073302.1, on the reverse strand, counting down.
GGAAGCTTAATTAAGAAGGCAAAGGAACTCTCCAATGAAAACTACAAAATGCTACTTCATAAATAAAAGACATGAGGAAATGGAAACATATCCCCTGCTCATGGATAGGGAGACTTAACATCGTCAAAATGGTAATACTTCCCAAAGCATTATACAGTTTCAATGTGATTCCTATAAGGATACCCATGATATTCTTCAAAGAAATGTATCAAATGTTTCTGAAATGCATATGGAACAACAAATCCCCATGAATAGCTAAAGAAATTCTTGGGAAAAAAGAAGATGGGAGGCATCACCTTCCCTAACTTGAAACTCTGCTACAAAGCAGTAATATTAAAACAGCATAGTATTGGAACAAAGACAGATCCACAGACCAATGGGACAGGGTTGAACAATCTTACACACACTCTCCAATATATGACCATCTAATCTATGATATGGAGGAAGTGATGTGAAGTGGAACAAGAAAAGCCACTTTAATAAGTGGTGCTGAAAAACTGGACAGCTACATGCTAAAATGGGCTCAGGTCTTTCTGCTGCTGCTGCCACTTGAGCATGATGGAGGAGCCCAAAATAGCTACTTTGGACACCAGCAGTCCACTGAAATACTTCCAGAATGTGAACTGAGAGTTTACGCCAGGCTGCGACAAAGGGGAAGGGTATCTCTCTCTAGGTTTTTCCATCTTATGAGCACCATAAAATGGTAAAAGTTTGCAGTGATGTAATTTCTGGCAGAATTTTCCCTGGACTCTATACAGAAACCCAAAACCTAATGTCATCTAATCATCAGCAATATGAAATGGTTCCTTTTTAACGGGTCAGACTTTGGGGGGAAAATCCTAACAAGAATAGTAAGTCTTTTGTTGAAATATTGAAGGCAATCAAAGTAGTAGCCATCTCTCTAGACTGAACTAAGCCATAGCCCCATGCCGGCCGAGGAAAAGAAATATCCTTCTTTCTCGGGAAGAAATGCAGCGTGGTGTCAGCCATATTATGATGTCCATTAAGCAGACACAAACTTGTAGGCGTGGGAATGGGATATAAGGAAAAGAATTATTATGTACATGGAACAGAGGGACGCTGGTGGAGTCTTGAGCCAGGGCCGATACCAGCGCACTACTTTTGGTTCCAGAAACTGCTTGCAGACATGTGCTAGACTATCAACTAAGCCATAGCCCCTCGCTGGCTGACGATGGAAAATAACCATCTTTTTCGTTTTTTTTCCCTTTGTCAGGCAGCGTGGCGTCAATCATACTATGAGGATTACTACGGAGGCATGAACTCGGTTGCGCGGGAGGGAGGGGGGAAAAAAAGAAAAGAAATGTAACAAACAGCGGGACTTAATATCTCTACATTCTCAGCAATGGAAAACTAATTGTCAAATGCTTCCTTGGCAGTAGGACTGTCTTTTTTTTGGGGGGGGGGGAAACTCCAGCAACAATAGTGAGTTATGTGTTGAAACATGGAATGTAATCAAGATAAAGAGTAAACGAAGTGAAACTTATCACTTACAAGGGCTGGTACTGGGGGGGGGCGGGAGGGAGCGGAAGGTATACTGGGGTGGTTGGTGATGGAATATGGGCACTGGTGAAGGGAAGCGTGTTTGAGTATTGTATAACTGACACAACCCTGAGAACTATGTAACCTTCCACATGGTGATTCAATAAAATAAAATTTTTAAAAAATGGGCTCAGACCTCTACCTAACACCATGTACAAAAGTCAGATCAAAATGGATTAAAGACCTCAACATCAGACCAGAATCCATTAGGTACATTGAAGAAAGGGTCAGCAAAACCCTCCATGACATTGAAGTTAAAGGTATCTTCAAAGATGATACGCTACTGACCAAGCAAAGGAAGCAGAGATAAACAAATGGGACTATCTTAAACTGAGAAGCTTCTGTATCTCAAAAGAAACAGTGACCAGTAATACAAAGACATTTTACAGGGTGGGAAATGTTATTCACTCAATACCCGTCCGATAAGGGGTTGATATCAAGGATAAACAAGGCACTGGTTGTATTCTACAAGAAGAAAACATCCAATCCCATCAGAAAATGAACAGAAACTTCCTCAAAGAAGAAATCCTAATGGCCAAAAGACACATGAAAAAAGTATTCTTCATCACTAATGATCAGGGAGTGGCAGATAAAAACTCAATGAGATATCATATCATACCACAGAGACTGTACAACATCCAAAAGGACAAAAGCAACCGCTGTTGGCGTGGATGCAGGGCAAAAGGGACTCTCCTTCCCTGCTAGTGGGAATGCCGACTGGTTCAGTCCTTTTGGAAAACAGTATGGACATTTCTCAAAAAATTATAAATTGGGCTGGAGCATTAGCACAGCGGGTAGGGCGTTTGCCTTGCACGCGGTCGATCTGGGTTCGATTCCCACCATCCCTTATGGTCCCCTGAGCACTGTCAGGAGTAAGTCCTGAGTGCATGAGCCAGGAGTAACCTCTCTGCAATGCCGGGTGTGACCCAAAAAGCAAAAAAAAATTATAAATTGATCACCCCTTTGACCCAGCAGTACCACTTCTAGGAATATATCCCAGAGATGCAAAAAAAAAGTATAGTAGAAATGACATCTGTGCTTGTATGTTTATTGCATACCTGTTTACAATAGCCAGAACTTGGAAAAAACCCGAGTGCCCAAACAGAGATGACTGGTTAAAGACACTATGGTACATCTGCACAATGGAATACTATGCAGCTGTTAGAAAAGATGAATTTATGAAATTTGCATATAAGTGGATAACATGGAGAGTATCATGCTAAATGTAATGAGTCAGAAAGAGAGGGACATATATAGAAGGACTGCACTCACTTGTGGAATATAAAAATAACATAACGGGAGACTAACACCAAGGGAGAGTAGAAATAAGTACCAGAAGGATTGTTTCATGGCTTTGAACGGCTCACATGCTTTGGGGAAAGGCAAATGAGATAGAGTAGGGACCACCAAGTAAAGAATGCTTGGAGGGTCCACTCTGGATGGGAAATGTGTGCTGAAAGTAGATAATAGACCAAACATAATGACCACTTAATACCTGTATTGCAAACTACAACACCCAAAAGGAGAGAAATAGCAAAAAGGAATGTGCCTTCACAGAGGCAGGGCGTGGGGGGAAGGATGTTGTGGGGGTTGTGAGGGAGATACTGGGAACATTAGTGGTGGAGAATAGGTACTGATGGAAGGATGGGTACTGAATCATTGTAAGACTGAAACGTAAGCATTGTCAAAATGGCAGTACTATCTAAAGCATTATACATATTTAATGTAGTCCCTGTAAGAACACTCCGAATATTTTTCAAAGAAATAGACCAACTACTTCAAAAATTCATATATAACAATAAATCCCTACAAATAGCTGAAAAAATCCATGGGACCAAGAAGATGAGAAGCATCACCTTATACAAAAAAACTAGAAATTGAGTTTCCAATTGACCAAACAATAAAGAAATGACCAGTTCCTGAAAAAAATAATAATTTTCCATTTTCAATTTCATTCTAAGTCATTTGAACTAAAGTTCTCTATCTTCTTACATCACTATCAAACATTAACAGGGATACCCTCTCCAAGTCCATCACTCTAAATTATGCAAGTTGGTGCAGGTCTGAATGATAATTAAAACTATGGTCTGAGCTAGCAAGGACACTCTGAGCTGTTCAGAAACTAACTACCTGCAAGAATGAATGAAGACAAATTTTTGAGGGACAAAACTGTGTAATGACACCATATGCACTAGCAACTAATATAAAGTTACAATATAGTCTAGAGTGAAAACAGATCATTGAAAAATTCCATATTAATGCCATTTGAACAACACCTATATAGCTAAAGGAGCTCCTAAGAACACAACAATCACCAAACACTGCAATTTTAAAAGTGTTTCTCGTTGTCCAGAGCAATGTTACAGTGAGTGGGCAGCTTGCTTTGCATGCATCTGACCTGGGTTTACTTCCCAGCCAGACTGCAATATCCCAAGCACTACCTGGAATGATCACATTGCACAGAGTCGGCTGTAAGTCCTTAATAGAGCTAGGTTTTCCATAACCAAATAGAGCGTAGAGTGAGAAAGAAAGAGAGAGTGAGAGAGAGAGGCAAGCTATATGCTATTTACAAGAAAAAAAACACAGTTCAGTTTTATAAACAATAATAGACTCAGTGAAAGGTGAAAGGTGAAAAGTGAAAGGTCTACAAAGTGAATGAGAATGAAAGAAAAGCTAAAAAAGCTATCACATAAGATAAATTTTCAACACAACATAGTAGCAAGAGAAAGTTATGGAAAGTAGCTAATTATAAATATCGAAATCCATCAACATATAGTTTATTAAAATACATGTAACCACTATAGGAAAGCAAAACAAAGTAAACAATTATTGACCTACATTGAGAGGAATATTTATAGCAACACAAAAGCAGGAATTTTAAGTGCATTTAAAACAATGGATGAATAATCCAGAATAAACTTATTCTGTGAAGTTAAGAAAATAATGATCTTAGTGATGCATTAAAGAGAACTTACTAACATATTAAATGGATAGACTATTGGATAAACTGATGCAGAACATTTCATCCCCAAATTGGTGCTTTGGTGGTGAGCGAGGCATGAAAACATTTTCTCTGAAACAATAGGATATAAGCATATAAGAATTTATTCTCTTGCTACCAAAGTCATGTCAAGTTTTTATTTAAAAAGCAACAGACTAGTGGACAGAAAGATAGTACAGCTGGTTAGGTGCTTGTCTTGATGCAGTTGAGCTGAGTTCAATTCGGAGCACTCCAAATGGTCCACTGAGTACCACCAAGACTGATTCCTGAGCTCTCAGTTTTGGATTAACCCTTGAACATTACTGTTCAATCGTCTGTCCTCAAAACAAAAACAAATTAAAACAACAGATTGGTATAAGAGTTAATAGAGGGGGTTAAGCACTTGCTTTGCATACAGCTGGCCACATTTGATCCCTGAGTACCAGGGGAGATTCCAGAGCACAGAGTCAGGAATAGGCCCGGAGCATCACCTAGTGTGGTGAATTCCATGCGCACAAAATTACGCAACAGAATACACCTTTTCATGGGGGTATGGAATAGTCACAAGATAAAACCTATGTTGGGACACAAAACAATTCCCAATAAATATAAGAAAAGTGAACTCGGGGCTGGAGTGATAACACAGCGGTACGACGTTTGGCTTGCATGCAGCCAACCCAGGTTCGATTCCAAGCATCCCATATTGTCCCCTAAGCACCGCCAGGAGTAATTCCTGAATTCAAATCTAGGAGCATTTCCGGGTGTGACCTAAAAAGCAAAAAAAAAAAAAAACAACAAATAAATAAAAGTGAACTCACACTAGGCAAATGTTCTGTACTGATGAAACCGCAAATCAATCATGAAAGGTTGGTTAAGAGATCAAAATAGTGGAGATGACATAACATGATACTGAAGATTAATTGATGATTAAAATACAATGATAAATTAAAAATATGCAAAAGCATAGGAATGTAAATGGATTACCACCTTAATATCTTGGCAAAATTTGCTAGGTACATGATAAAGAACTTGGAGAGCCTCTTCAACAAATGGGACAACAGGATTTGCTTGAGTGGGCACCAGTACCGTCTCCATTGGTAGACTTGTTGTTACTGTTTTTGGCATATTGAATACTCCATGGGTAGCTTCCAGACTCTGCCTTGTGGGCAGGATACTCTTGGTACCTTGCTGGGCTCGCCAAGAGTGACAGAGGAACCAAAACTGAGTCAGCCACGTGCAAGGCAAACACCCTACCTGCTGTGCTATTGATCTGGTCTGGACAACAGGATAGCTGCATTTAAAAAGAAAACTAAGAAGAATCTGAATTCCTCTCTACCATGTAGAGAATTAATTTTAAATGGATTAAAGACCTTGATATTTGACTGAAATCGAGAGAGAAAATCAAGAAAAACACATCCCATCTCTCCCTGATACTATCTCAAGAAACAAATTGATTCAAAGCATTGGTCAAAAAATAGAGCTGATAGGGGCTGGGGTGATAGCACAGCGGGTAGGGTGTTTGCCTTGCACGTAGCCGACCAGATTCGATTCCCTGAATCCCATATGGTCCCCTGAGCACTGCCAGGAGTAATTCCTGAGTGCATGGGCCAGGAGTAAACCCTGTGCATTGTCAGGTGTGACCCAAAAAGCAATAATAATAATAATAATAATAATAATAATAACAGAACTGATAAAGACAAAGGAAACCACATCATATTTTGATTATTTTCCATTCCAAGAGAAATGACTAGGGAGATGTGGTGAAAAGAGAACCCCATTCTCTTTTGTGGTGATATCTTGTTCAATCTCTATGAAAACAGTGATTTTTTTTGTTCAATAAGAATAGAACTTCCATGCAATTGAGCAATACCCCTTTTTGGCATCTATCCCCAAACTATAAAAACACGAATTTTAAATGATATATGCACATCATAATCATTGCAGCCTTATGTACAATAGCCAAGATATGGTGTCAGCCCAAATGTCCAACTATCGATGAGTGAACCAAGAAGCTGTGGGATATTTACATTATGCAAACTTGTGCATGTGAAAGAAAAGATGAAATCATGCAATTACTTACTAAATGGATAGAGCTTACTACATGGATGCACATGCACTAAAAATGTCTTTTGTCACTCATCGGGAGTAAAATCCAAAACAAAATGTCAAGAAGATATCATCTCACACCAGTGAAACTGACATACATCCAAAGACTAGAAGTAACAGCTCTGGTGATAGTGAAGGAAAAGGAACATTCATCTACTATTGGTGAACATGTTCTTTGCTTCAGTCTCTGTGGAAAATAGTATGGAGACTTCAAAACATTGAGATTTGAACTTCCATCTCACTCATAGATTTCACTTCTTGGCATCTACCTCAAGAATCTAAAATCTTTCATTTGAAAAGATTCAAAGTTCTTCAAAGTTCTTGGCAGTGCTGTTCACAGTTGCCAAGATATAGAAGCAACCTGAAAATGAATCTAGCTATGGATTCCCAAAAGAATACTAGTCAGATATGAGAAACAATGAAATCCTGAATATTATTAGTACTTGAATGGAAATGGAGTGTATCATAATAAAGAGTAAGTCAAAGACAAGACAAATAGCAAAAGATTCCTCCCTTACTTGAAGTGAGGTTATACATAATGACAGTATTTAAAGTAAGAAGAGATGACACATCCTGATAATCTAGCTGTAGAAGTGAATTGACTAAGAGGTGGCTCTGGTGAGAATGGGTGAGAAACGATCTGGAGTCGGTGGTTTCATGACACTCTGGTTTGGGATGTGGTGTGGAAACATGTATCCCTGGAACACTACTATTAAGAGTATTATAGATTACAGTACATAGTTAAATTTCACTGTATCACTGTCACTGTCATCCCGTTGCTATTCAATTTGCTCAAGCGGGCACCAGTAACTTCTCCAAGTGAGATTTCTTGTTACTGTTTTTGGCATATCAGTTTATCTCCTAAACCTAAGTGGGTTCCTTTGGAGCCAGACCTGCTCTTCCCTGCCCTGAAATCCCAACAGCCACTTGCGTGCAAGCCTGGTGACCCCACCTTCTTTCCTATGCCACTGCATCCACCCTTAGGACAGGGATTGGCCCTGTCAGCCATCAATATATCCCCCTAATCCAAAACCTTAGGGACACACCAGCATCCTTGTGAAACCATTACTACCATACACCTCTTCTATTAGAGGCAGGTGGGATGTGACAGCCAATTTCTCAAACAGTTGACAGCCTTAACTTTCAGTTAACCCAACCTAATAAATAGCTGACAATGTTCTGGGCACACTTGAATAACAACAGCATGATAAGGAAAATAACATGAACAGCAGATATTTTATTAGCAGCAGTCTTTTAGAAACAACTCAGTAGGTTAGTGCTCAAGTAATAGGGAATCTAAGAACCTCATTTAAAAATGGAATAAAATGGGAATAAACTTCTTAGAAAGGGGCCAACAAATGTCCGACAGGCACATAATAATCTATGTATCATCACTTATTATTAGGGAAATTCAAGTCAGCATGACAATGAGATATCGTCTTAAACCAGTAAAAATGGCTTGTTTCAAAAATACTGGGAACAATCTGTGTTGGCAGGAATGTAGTGAAAAAAGAACCCTCATCCACTCTTTTTTTTTTTTTGGCAGGGGGGTCCTTTGAAGTTCCATTTATTTCTGTACTATCGGGGTTGGAACACTGGTCTTCAGATGTCAGCTGTGTGCTCCGCTGGGTCCCAGCCCCAGACCCAGATCTCTTCATTTCTGACCGTCTACAAAACGTCTACATTAAGAACACTCACATCTACCCCAAAGGATAAAATGTCTCAATAATTCTGATATTACGTCTGATTCTAGAGACAAGTTCCCGGATACCTCATTGTTCCCCAGTAAAAATACAAAGATACCAGCTACGCATCCCAGCTTTGACCATCTCCTGAACCTCCCTTCAGACCACAATTTGCGTCCCTGGATAGACACCGGGTCACTCTTTCCTCTTTCTCAATTTGGAAATGAAATTTTTTGAATCAGACCATTGTAGCAGGAGACAGGGAACAACATGGGCTCACAGTTGTGGAACATAATCTTGCCACAGCAAGAACAGGACATGGTGCTGAGAAGGATGGACCTGGGCTTTCCTAAGTCCCTGAGAACCCCCCTCAGCTCTGCGCAAAGCAGATCAAAGGTCCTTTGGTGGAGCGTGTTCGGAGCAATGTAGCTCTCCTGCGGGGCCGGATAGACCTCCAGCGTTAAGTGGGGCAGCCCGGCCAGGTGGTGCAGCATCTGGACCAGGGTGGCCATGGACACGCTATTCCCATAAAAGCTCAGGACGCTGAGCTGGGAGCAGAGTTTCAGCGCAGGCAGGATGGCCTCCAGGTGGGAGTCCTGGAGCCCACATATTCCTAAATCCAGGTCCTGCAGGGTGGGCGCACAGTTCTCCGGCAGCATGCGCAGGGGCTCCCTCACCAGGCTCAGGCTGGTGCCTCTCAGACTCAGCTCCTTCAGCTGGGTGAGGTTGGCGCACTGGCACAGATGTGTCATGTCTTGTTCTAGAAGTGGACACTCCGTGAGGGACAAGGTCTCCAAAGAGGTCCTCAGGCACCTGGAGCGAACCTTCTGGGTGAGCAAAGCATCAAGTCCATCCAACACAGCATTGATCCTGAAATACTCAGTCAGCAAGTCTTCAATGAAGCAGCCCAGAGGAAGACAGCGGAAGGGCCAGTCCTGCACCATGACCTTCAGGGCTGCCTTGTATCTCCGGGCATAGGCCTCCAGGAACAGCTGTGGGAGGAGCGCCACGGGCAGGTCCTGCAGAGCGCTGATGATCTGGGCTTCCTCGGCCAACAGACTCCGCATTACCAGTTGCAGGAGACTAGGCGGGTCACAGGGTCTAGAATGAATCTTTTCCAGAAAGGATGACAGCAGAGACATGTGGCCTCGGGCGTGGTGCTCAGGCTTCAGTTCTTCAGTAGAGATCTGGAGTGGTTCCTCATCCACTCTTGGTGGGAATGTTATGGAAAACAGTATGTAGGTTTCTCAGTAAAGTCAGAAGTGAATGGTCATCATCCAGCAGTTCCACTTTGTGTTTTAATTCCCCAGGATAGAAAAACATTCATTCAAAAGAATGCATGCTCATTTTTATTCATTGCAACACTCTGTACAATAGCTAGGATTTGGGATCAACATAGATTCCAATAACAAATAAGTGGATCGGATCGTGAAGATGTGGTATATGGAATATACCACATTCCACATGGTATATTGGAATGTGGTATATTCCAACAATGGAATACACCGCTGCAAGGAATGATGAAATCATGCAATTTGCTGCAAAATGGATGGAACTGGAAGATACCCTGTGAGATGAAGTAAGCCAGAAGAAGAAATATGAACACGGGATGATATCACTTTTAAGTTGTATCTAGATTAGTGGTATCTAGAATAACGAGATAAAAATGCAATAGTTTCAAGGGGGACTGCCTAGATCACTTTGGACACAGAATAGAGAGGGAAGAAAAGAAATAGAGTGGAAGGATGGGGGAATAAGTGCGAAGGATGGGAAGGCAGAGTTCAAGGGGATTCAGGTACATTAGTGGTGTTAAGGCCCACAATTTAACAAGTGATCTTAAAAAGGTGTCTATCAAGATCACAGGCTGGGATGCGGGGCCATGGGCAGACGCTAGGAAAACTGGTGGAGGGATGTTGGCAATATCAGTGGGATTGATCCTGAAATATTGTGTGTCTAAAATTCAACTCTGAGTTAATTTGAAAATCATAATCCAATAAACTTTAAGCGATATAAAAATAGCTAAAAGTTTTCAACTATTCAAAAAACCTGCAGCTTCTGGTGTGAACTATTTACAAATAAGATCATAAAGGAAAATTAGAATAATAGAATGTGATATAATTAACTCGATAATTCTGTAACCATTGAAGAAATTTAAAATATTCTTGCAGGAAAATTTCAGAATAAATGGCTTCACTGACAAATTTTGTCCATGATTAAAAAAACCCCAAATATATTATAGCTAAAGCTGGTAGAAAAATTATTTATTATTGTTTTCTAGATAATTTCTTTTTTAGTTCCCTTTATGCATTAAAATTGTAGAATTAGTCATTTGATTAAATTATTTGAATTAAATTACCTTCCTTATTGGTCTGTGTCTATAAAAATATATTGGATCAAAGGTTTGAACTAAGTAAAATCCTTTGCCTCATTCTCAAAAATTTAGAAATTGAGCTCCCATTTGACCCAGCAATACTACTTCTGTGAATATATCCAGGAGAGGCAAAACAGCATAGAAGAAATGACATCTTCACTTGTATGTTCATTGCTGCACTGTCTATAACAGCTAAAATTTGGAAAAACCCCGAGTGCCTAAGAACAGATGACTGGTTAAAAAAATAAAACTGCTACATCCACATAATGGAATACTATGCAACTGTTAGAAAAGATGAAGTCATGAAATTTGCATATAAGTGGATCAACATAGAAAGTATCATGTTAAGTTAAATGAGTCAGAAAGAGAGGGATAGACATAGAAAGATTGCACTTATTTGTGGAATATAAAGTAAGAGAACAGAGACTAACACCCAAGAATAGTAGAGATAAGTACCAGAAGGTTTGTGCCATGGCTTGGAAGCCAGCCCCACTTACTGGGGGAAAAGACAGCTCAGATAGAGAAGGGAACACCAAGTAAAGGGTGTTTGGAGGACCTGCTCGGGTTGGGAGATGTGAGCCAAAGGTAGACTATAGCTTCTTGATTCATTCATCAATAGTTGGACATTTGGGCTGAATCCATATCTTGGCTATTGTACGAAATACTGCAATGATTATAATGTACATATATCCTTTTAAAGTCGTGTTTTTATAGTTTAGGGATAGAAATCAAGAAGCTCAGTTGCATGGGAGTTCTATTCTTATTTAACAAAATTAATTTCCATAGAGACTGACAAACATCCCCACAACAGAGAATAGGGGTTCTCTTTTCACCACATCCCTCTAGTCATTTCCCTTAGAGTGGAAAAATTCATAATCTGATGTGTTCTCCATTGTGGTTATTAGTTCTATTTTTTTGACCAATAGTTTGAGAAAGTTGTTTCTGGAGATAACATCAGGGAGAGTTATAACATGTTTTCCTTGATTTGCTCTCTAGATTTGAATCAAATATAAGGTTTTTAGTTCATGTAAGATAATTGTCTGCAGAGTGGCAAAATGGATCCGTAAATTAAACCCAACATTCTGCTGCCTGCAAGAAACACACCTGAACAAACAGAGTAAACATAGACTCAAAGTCAAAGGATGGAAATCAATCCTGCAAGCAAACAACTCCCTTAAAAAAGCTGGAGTGGCCATCCTGATATCCGACAACATAGATTTAAGGTTGAAAAAGATTACAAGGAACAGCCAAGGTAATTTTATATTTATCAAGGGATATATACAACAGGAAGAAAACACACTCTTAAACGTATACATTCCTAATGAACAACCGGGTAAATATTTAAAACAACTCCTAACAGACTTCAAAGAGGACATCACTAACAGCACAATAGTAGTCAGGGACTTCAATACGGCCTTATCGCCCCTAGATAGATTGACAATAACAAGACTCAACAAGGAAACACTGACTCTGAAAGAAGAAATTGAAGAGAGAGGCCTAATAGACCTATACAGGGCTTTACACTCCAAGAAAGGAAGAATACACATTCTTTTCCAGTGAACACGGAACATTTTCTAAAATAGACCATGTACTGGGCCCGAGAACATACCTCAATAGAATCAGAAAAATAGAAATTGTATCAACCATCTTTTCAGACCACAATGCACTGAAGATAGAAGCTAACCACACACCGACACGGAGAATCAAATCAAAAACCTGGAAATTAAACGATTCAATGTTGAACAATGAGTGGGTCAGGAAGGAAATCAAGAAAGAAATCAAAAGATACTTAGAAACAAATGAGAATGAAGACACAAGTTACCAAAACCTATGGGACGCAGCTAAAGCCGTGGTAAGGGGAAAATTTATAGCTCTCCAAGAATTCCTCAGGAAGGAAGAAAGGGCCCACATAGATAGCTTGACTTCATGACTCAAGACCTTAGAAAAGGACCAGAAAAAGGAACCCAAAGCAGACCGAAGGAAAGAAATAACAAAAATTAGAGCAGAAATTAATGACATCGAAACCAAAAAAACAATCCAAAAGATCAACGAAACAAAGAGCTGGTTCTTCGAGAAAATAAATAAGATTGATAAACCGCTAGCAAGACTCACAAAGAAAGAAAGAAAGAGAGAGAACCCTAATAAATTGAATCCGAAATGAAAAAGGGGACATAATAACAGAAACCAGTGAGTTTCAAAAGATTATTGGAGAGTACTTTGAAGGTCTATACACCACAAAATAGGAGAACCTAAAAGACATGGATGAATTCCATGATTCCTACAATCTCCAAAGACTGAACAAAGAAGACTTGAAATACATGAATAGACCCATCAATGTTAGGAAATTGAAACTGTAATCAAAAATCTCCCCCAAAACAAAAGCCCAGGCCCAGATGGTTTCTTCACTGGTGAATTCTTCCAAACATTTCAAGAAGACCTGTTGCCAGTTCTCCTCAAACTTTTCTAGGAAATTGAAAAAATAGGAACTCTGCCTAACAGTTTCTATGAAGCACACATCTCCCTAATACCAAATGCAAACAAAGACACCAATTAGAAAGAAAATTACAGACCAATATCCATGATGAACACCGATGCGAAGATTTTCAAGGAAATATAAGCAAATAGGATCCAACAACTCATCAAAAAGATCATACATCATGACCAAGTGGGATTCATCCCGGGGATGCAAGGATGGTTTAACATTCGGAAATCAATCAACATAATCCATCATATCAACAAAAGTAAAGATAAAAACCATATGATCATATCAATAGATACAGAGAAAACATTTGACAAAATCCAACATCCTTTCATGATATAAAACCTTACCAAAATGGGGTTTGGAGGAACTTTCCTCAAGATAGTCAAAGCCTTCTAGAACAAGCCTATGGCAAGATTATCCTCAACTGGGAAAAACTAAGGCCTTTCCTCTAAGATCAGGCACAAGACAAGGATGCCCACTATCACCACTCCTCTTCAATGTAGTACTGGAAGTACTTGCGATAGCTATTAGACAAGAAAAAGAGATTAAGGGCATCCAGATAGGAAAGGAAGAAATCAAACTCTCACTATTTGCAGACTACATGATACTATATCTAGAGAATCCTAAAGCCTCTACTAAGAAACTGTTAGAAACAATAGACTTATACAGTAATGTTTCAGGCTACAAAATCAATACGCAAAAATCCATAGCCTTCCTATACACAAACAATGAGGCAGAGGAAAGGGACATGAATAAAGCAATCCCATTCACAATCGTGCCCCAGAAAATCAAGTACCTCGGATTCAGCTTAACCAAAGAAGTAAAAGACCTCTACAAAGAAAACTATAAAATGCTGCTCCATGAAATAAAAGAGGACATGAGGAAACGGAAACATGTACTCTGCTCATGGATAGGGAGAATCAATGTTGTCAAAATGGCAATACTCCCCAGAGCATTATACATATTCAACGCAATCCCTATAAGGATACCCATGACATTCTTCAAAGAAACAGATCAAGGAACACTAAAATTCATATGGAACAACAAACACCCATGGATAGCTAAAACAATTCTTGGGAAAAAAGACGATGGGCGGCATCACCCTCCCCAACCTCAAACTTTATTACAAAGCAGTAACAATTAAAACAGCTTGGTACTGGAAAAAAGGCAGAGCCGTAGACCAATGGAACAGGGTGGAATATCCCTATACACAACCCCAAATATATGATCATCTAATCTTTGATAAGGCAGCAAGAGATGTGAAGTGGAAAAGGAAAGGCTCTTAAACAAATGGTGCTGGCATAACTGGACAACCACATGCAAAAGAATGGGCTTAGACCTCAATCTGACATCATGCACATATGTCAGATCAAAATGGATTAAAGACCTCAACATCAGACCACAAACCATAAAGTACATTGAAGACAAGGTTGGCCAAACCCTCCACGATATTGAAGCTAATGGTTTCTTCAAAGATGACACGCAACTGACCAACCAAGAGGAAACAGAGATCAACAAATGGGACTACATTAAACTAAAAAGGTTCTGCACCGCAAAAGATACAGTGATCAGAATACAAAGACTATCTACAGAATGGGAAAGGTTATTTACACAATACCCATCAGATAAGGTGTTGATATCAATGTTATATAAAGCACTGGTTGAACTCTTAAAAAGAAAAGATCCAACCCCATCAGAAAATGTTGTGAACAAATGAACAGAAAGTTTCCCAAGGAAGAGACACGAATGGCCAAAAGGCACATGAAAAACTGCTCTACATCACTAATCATCAGGGAGATGCAGATCAAAACAACCATGAGATACCACCTCACACCACAGAGATTAGCACACATCCGAAAGAACAAAAGCAACTGCTGTTGGAGAGGATGTAGGGAGAAAGGGACCCTTCTACACTGCTGGTGGGAATGTCGACTGGTTCAGCCCTTTTGGAAAACAACATGGTTGATTCTCAAAAAATTAGATATTGAGCTCCCACTTGACCCAGCAATACAACTGCTCGGAACATATCCCAGAAAAGTAAAAAAGTATAGTCGAAATGACATCTGCACTTATAAATTCATTGCAGCACTGTTTACAATAGCCAGAATCTGGTAAAAACCCGAGTGCCCTAGAACAGATGACTGGTTGAAGAAACTTTGTTACATCTATACAATGGAATACTATGCAGCTGTTAGAAAAAAGGAGATCATGAGTTTTGCATATAAGTGGATTGGCATGGAAAGTATCATGCTGAGAGAAATGAGTCAGAAAGAGAGAGACAGACATAGAAAGATTGCACTCATCTGTGGAATATAGAATAACAAAGTAGGAGACTAACACCCAAGAATTGTAGAAATAAGTACCAGGAGGTTTAGTCCATGGCTTATAAGCTGACCTCACATTCTGGGGAGAGGGCAATTCAGAGAAGGGATCACCAACTATAATGTGGTCGTAGGCCATGTGGGGGAAGTGTGATGCGGGCTGAATGTGGACTAGAGACTGAACACAGTGGCCACTCAACACCTTTATTGCATACCACAACGGCTAGTTAGAGAGAGAGATCAGAAGGGAATACCCTGCCACAGTGGCAGGGTGGGCTGTGTGGAGATGGGATTGGAAAGGGTAGGAGGGATTCTGGGTTTACTGGTGGTGGAGAATGGGCTCTGGTAAAGGGATGGGTTCTCGAACTTTGTGTGAGGGAAACATGAGCACAAAAATGTATAAATCTGTAACTGTACGCTCACAGTGATTCACTAATTAAAAATTTAAAAAGATAGTTGTCTGCATGGTAGAGAGTGATTCATATTCTTTTTAATTTTTATAAATGCATCCATCCTGTTGTCCCGTTTGTTGAAGAGGCTCTCCCAGGTCCCTGTCATGTACCTAGCAAATTTTCCCAAGATATTAAGGACACAATCCATTCACTTTCCTTTGCTTTTGCATATTTTTAATTTCTCAATGTATTTTAATCAAGTTAATACATGTCCAGGACCATGTTATATCATCTCCACAATTTTGATATATTAACCAAACTTTTATGATTGATTCGTGGTTTCATCAGTACAGAAAATTTATCTGATTGAATTCCACTTTTCTTAATTGTTGAGAATTTTTTTGTGTCCCATCATAGGCTTTATCTTGGTGACTATTCCATAAACCCATGAAAAGACAGTTTATTCTGGTGCTTATTTTTGTGCTCATGGAGTTGGCTACACTAGGTGATGCTCCAGGCCTACTCTTGAATCTGTGCTCTGGAGTGTCTCCTGGTGGTACTTCAGAGATCATATATGGGCCAGGGATCAAACCTGGGTCAGCTATCTGCAAAGGAAGTGCCTACCCCTCTCTCTATTCTCTTATGCCAACCAGTTGTTTATATTTGTTTTCATTTGGGGGACGCACAAGTAATGTTCAGGGGTTAATCCTAGGCTGAGAACTCAGGAATCAATCTTGTTGGTGCTCAGTGGATCATTAGGAGTGCTGGGCATTGAACCCAGCTCAGCTGCATGAAGGCAAGCACCTAATCAGCTGTACTACCAGTCTGGTCCCTAGTCTGTTGCTTTTAAAACACAAACTTATTGACATAACCTTGGTAGCAAGAGAATAAACTCTTATATGCTTACATGACATTATTTCAGAGAAAAGTTTATCATGCCTTGCCCACCACCAAAGTACCATTTATTGATGAAATGTTCTGCCTTAATAGTCTATCCATATATGATTAAGATCTCTTTAATGCACTAGTAAGACCATTATTTCCTTTTTAAGTTTCTTATGATCATTCATCCGTTGTTGTAAATTCATTTAAAACTTTCTGTTTTTGTAATAGAATAAATATTCCTCTCAATGTAGGTCAATAATGGTTTATTTAATTTTGTGTTCCTATAACGGTTACATATATTTAATAAAATATATGTTGATGAATTTCCATATATATAATTACCTGGTTTTCATAACTTTCTCTTGCTACCATATTGTACTGAAAGTTTATCTTATGATGTAGCTTCTTTGGCTTTTCTGTCATTATCATTCACTTTGTAGATTTTTTAGTTTTCACCTTTCACCTTTCACCTAGTCTATAATTTTTAATAGAACTGTTGTTGTTTGTTGAAAATAGAATATGGCTTGCCTCTCTCTCACTCTCTCCCTCACTCTGTTTGCTTTTGGTACACCCAGCTATGGTAAAGACTTACTCTCGACTCTGTGCATTGTGATAATTCCAGGTAGTGTTTGGGATATTGTAGTCTGTCTGGGAATCAAACCCAGGTCAGATACATGCAAACCAAGCTCTCCACTCACCGTAACATTGCTCTGAACAGAGAGAAACACATTTAAAATCACATTGTTTTGTGATTGTTGTGCTCCTAGGAGCTCTTTTTGAGATCTAAGTGTTGTTAAAATGTCATAAATAAGGAATTTTTAATTAAAATGTTTTCACTCTAGACTATATTTTATCTTTATATTCATTACTAGTGCATATAGCATCATTACACTGTTTTGTCCCATACATGTCCATTAAAAATTTGCCCTTATTTATTCTTGCAGAATTGATTCTTAAAAGCTCAGATTGGCCTTGGTAACTCAGGCCATAGTCTTAATTTTTACTAACATTTGTGTAAACTAGCATAGTTTGGAGTGATGGATTTGGAAGGGTATCCCTATTAACATTTGATAGTGATGCAAAAAGAGAGAGAACTTTGGTTTAAATGACATAGAATGAAAGGGAAATTCGGCAGTTATCAGTAAGGAAAGAAAAGCAATCAAGTAGGATAAATAAAAACATTTGGTCACCTTACCATGGGATTCATTTTTTATCTATGTATAAATGATATAGAGACCTGTTATTTATGTCTTTACATTTTAATGCATAAATATACTCAATATGTGTCTACAATTTATTTGTGTGCATTATTTTATCTCATAAAACATAAAACAAAGGTCAGTATTGAAATCATGTGCTCTTGGATGAGATACTATTAGTAGTATTCGTGGAGAAATGTGGAGATGTAACTTCAGTGTTAAGAAATGTCTTCAGAGAATACTTTTAGACATAACTATTTTAGATCAATAGTACACTAAGTATATAATAGCAAAATTTTTTTAAGGAATGCAATTAAGTATGAGTTTTGGTACAGTGCTCCTCCACTGTCTTTCCTAACTGAAAATCTTCTAATCATCTTTGATTCCATTTTATAAAAGCGAAATTCCACTAGTTAGGCAGTCACACCCAGAAGCTTCCCCTGGCACCATGTAACCCTATCAATGGCCAACATCCAGAGACTATAAAACCAAGCTTCCAGAAGCATGTGGCATCTTCTACCCTAGTTCTCCCACTCGAAAATGTGGCAAGCTACCGAGAATTTCCTGCCCGCATGCGAGAGCCTGGCAAGCTCCCCATGACTTATTCATATGCCCAAACCAGTAAAAATGATGGGTCTCATTCCCCTGACTCTGAAAGAGCCTTTGATGCGGCACTGTTGAGAAGGACGAGTAAAGAGAGGCTTCTAAAATCTCAGGGCTAGGACAAATGGAGACGTTACTTAGACCACTAGAGAAAATCGACAATCAACGGGATGATAATGATGATGATGACGATGATTTTTATATTTTACATGTCACATATGTCTATCATAACATACAAAAGTTCCATTATTTATGTAATTTGCATATATGTATGTATATATTTCATAATAACCTTTCAATCAGAAAGTTATGGATTGCTCTAATTCCTTCCTAATTCATCTTTATACTGTTGTATCAGATTATAAAGAAAGTGCATAAACCTAAAAAGCATATCAAGTTTAATTTCTAGACATGTAAAGCATACATTAAGCAGCCACCTGGGTCAAGACAGAAAACATTTCTGACACTGCTGTGAGAATTAATTTGAAGAAGTAACTGAAATATTATAGAAACAGAAAGTTTTCAAAATTGCGTCCTGAAACTTATATAATAAAAAGTGAATTTATACCAAACTGTACAATTACTGTAGGGGCTACCTCCAGTTCTGAGGAGATGGGGAATCGCAGTTATTCTTGGGTGGGGATGAACTGATAAAAAGGTATCTGATGACAATTCCGAGATTCTGAGGAAGGGTATAAATACATACTTAAGAGCAAATGCAAAGTAAACATTACAGTTTTATATGGAAATTCAGAATAATGTAAAATTGAAAACATAATTTCTGTAAGTCTTTCTATCATCAACAATTTCTTTAGCTGTCAGTCTGGGTAATAAACAGGTAAACCTGTGTTATGTCAGCAGAGTGGGACATGAGAATACCAACCTCTCTGAGATGTGTGTGCATGTAAACAGGTTTATCGGAGCTCTCAGAACATATATTCTTGTATAAAAGATTCCTTATTCTTTTGTATATATATGCATTTTATATCATTTAGACTTAATGAACATCATTTTATTAACAAACAACTTTAGTGCTTGTTTTATATCTCTGTTTCTCAGAGAGTAGATGAAAGGGTTAAGCATGGGGGTGATTATCATATACATCACAGAAGCAGCTATTTGTTTACTACCAGACATGGCTGGCGAAGAAAAGAAGTACACTTCTGCAATGGTTCCATAGAATAAAGCCACAACGAGGAGATGGGAACCACAGGTAGAAAGGACTTTGAAGAATTTCTTAGCAGAAGGATTTTTCAGGACAGTGGCCCATATGCAGATATATGATCCCATGATAAAAGTGAATGGAATACTCACATACATTCCTCCCTCAATGAATATGACCAGGTTATTGAGTGAAGTGTCTGAGCAGCTTACCTCTAGCAATACAGTGAGTTCACAGAAGAAGTGAGGGATGATAATATCACCACAGAAGGAGACTCGGGTCAAGAGGAGGGTGTGCAGCAGTGCATGTAAAAAATTGATGGTCCAGGTCCAAGCTACTAAGGAGATACACCGTGCCTGCCTCATGATCATGGTGTAGTGGAGTGGCTGACAGATGGCTACATACCTGTCATAGGCCATCACTGCAAGAAGGAAATTGTCGGTACAAACAAAAAATACTAAAAAATATACCTGACAAATGCACCCTGAATAGGGGATGGACTTGTGATTACTCTGCATGTCCACCAACATCTTGGGAACTGTGACAGATGATAAACACACGTCGTTGAAGGCCAAGACACTGAGGAAGAAGTACATGGGTGTGTGGAGGCGAGAGTCTATCCTGATGAGCAGGACGATGAGCAGGTTCCCCAGCACGGTGGTCAGGTATATGACCAGGAAGAGTGTCAAGAACCAGCCCTGTTGTTCTGGTGGTATAGGGAGACCCTGGAGGAGGAATTCAGAAACTCTGGTCTCATTCTGTCTCTTCATGATGCTCCTCTTTCCTTTGGGAGTCAAAGAGAGGGAAATGTTCAGAGTCTGAAGAACCATAATATAGTAACCCAATTTTTACATGAAAGTGTTGTTTTTTTAAACCTAGACTTTGTTCACAACTCACATGTATGTAGGCTTGAATCGCCACGTACAATTCAATTTCTAATAATCCATCACATCATCACAATTTTAAGATATTTTCTTCTCTTTTTGAAAAAACTTTTTAATTAGAGAATCACTGTAATGTACATTTACAAACTTATGAACTTTTGTGTTTGCATTTCAGTCATACATTTATTGTAAACCCATCCCTCTACCATTGCCCATTCACCTCCACCAATGATCTCAGTATCCCTTTCACCACCCATACCCAATCCCCCACCACACCACGCTTCCTCTGCTGCTGGGCATTCCCATTTATTCTCTCTCCTTTTGGATGGTGTAGTTTTAATAGAGGTATTGTGTTACCTTCCTCTTAGGTGTATAGTCTACTTTTAAATATTTTCTTAACCTGAAAAAATACTTTGAACAAGAGCTTAATTCATGCTCTGTACAAAGCTCTACGGAAAGTGCTATACACAAGAGTAAAGAAGCAGTGCAAAGTCTCAGTATTGATGGAGTGTACAAAGTCATAATATCTAAGTGTGCAAAGTTCCATCCTTGCTATAGATAACGGAGAAAAGAATGACAACATGTATCTAACCAGAATCTGTCTCTTAATTACAACACACTAGCTCTCCTACTCCTCATTTTTTAGCATGTTCTGACATGCTAAGTTACATACTCCAACATAGTTGAAGGAGAGAATCTTTACTTTTCTTTGTATTCAAGGTAGATAGCAGGATGGCCAGTTTTACTTAGAGACTGAACTGCTCAGGGGCACTGGTGCTATCTCTCTCAATTATCGAAGGTGAATAATGACAAGTTTTTCTTAGAGATTGAACTTCTCAGGGACACTGGTTCTATCTGTCCGTGTTCTCTAAGGTGGATTGTGGATGATTATGTGAGGATACACCACAATAAACTTAGAAACTATAACAAACAGAAGGCCACGCTTTTCATAGGATTTAACTTTTGATTATTGTAGCCCTGCACCCAGGAAAAGAGGATCAGACCATGTTCACAAAGAGTGTGAGATACCTGTTTAGACAGGCTTATTTGATAAGCCTTCTGTAAGTATTCTTCCAGAATTTGGAGATTTATGAACCTTGGGTTTATAACAAAACATTTATTTTGAGGAAAGATTATTATAATCTGTCCTGAAACTGAACACTGATTATTTGCTAAACACTGTGCTTAATGATTAGTGAATGCTTTTCTATTTAAAAATCTCAATATAACATTGTGATCAAGACCAAGTCACTCTCTCTCTACTAGTGGAAACTGAATATAAGAGACAAACATAGCAGGTCCAGACTGTGCATTAGACCATTTCTGACCTTTGAGATACTGGAATGAAAGGAACAAGTTTGCATACTTACCTAGAGGAAGAAATGCATCCGATCCTGCCTGCTCAATGCAGTAATGTGGCCATTATTAATGTAGTCCTAAGTGTCTGTGGGCAGAAAGATGGGTCCCATTTACTCACAGATACCATCAGATATATGCTGCCCAGATTGGACATCATTAATAACTAATAAATACAGAGATCTTGGACGACATTCAGATATAACATAGGAGACATAAATGAAGGCAAAGATAACACATCTCCACAGCACCGAGTTAGGATTTCAAAACTCCTTCATGCTGACCATGGGTAAACTCAGGAAATTTCTCCACCTGGTTGGTGAGCATATGTATGTCTCTCAGACTCAGTATTTTCATGGCGGAACTTTGACACCTGTTTACAAGTTGAGAATGTGGAAGAGATTGTTCAAGGGCAGGATAGATATTTGGTAATGATGGTCCAAATCACACTCAGAGTTCTCTGCACTTGCTTCCTAGGACATTTATGATGCTTTGTGCACTGACTTTAAGGAAAAGAATTTTTATATCACATGTAGTTTTATTTATAGCTTTTGTTTAGATCTTGACTTTTCTTCCAGTCTCTCTGTTTCTTTAAAATTTTTTGAATATTAGTCTCATACTCTGTTTAATATATCGCAAAATGACTGCAATCACTTTGTGTCTGTACCTTCCTTCTGATTCATTTACAGTAGAAATATGGGTCAGAAAGATTGGTCCATGGTTGGAAAATTGCCAGAAGTTGGAGGAAGAGGGCAGTTAGAATAGAGTGGTGACCACTAGGACAATAACAGTTGTAAATGATCACTGTGGAAAAAACATATTGCTTAAAGAAGGAAAAGGGATCTACATGCTAATTCAGTACCTGTATTGCAAACTATAATACACAAAAGGAAAGAGGGAGAAAGAGAGAAAGATAGAGAGAGAAAGAGAGAAGAAAGGTGTCTTCTGTTGATGCATACTGGAGTGTGATTGGAAGAATGGAAATGGGGACATTGGTGATGTATCTGATGATTGTTCAGTGAAAAAACGAAGATCTTGTTTTTGAACCACACTTATGGAATTAAGAGTTTATTATGTGCTCTGTGATTAGGGGTTCCTCATGGTGGTGCCTGAGAACCATTAGACCATGCTGGGAATTGAACCATGTATCTGCAGGACAAATTTCTTATCTCTTATCCTATCTTAAAGCCCCTCTATGTCTGTTTTCTCTTACTGCATCATCAGAGATATCGCATAGATACAGACACCTGTTGAGGAAACACACATCTTATCATTTTACACAAGCAAGAAATCATCACACAGCATATGCACATGGGATGCATGTACATCCTTCTATGCACACAGAGATGTACTTTCTGCCCTACTATTATAAGCTTACTCTGATATCTTCACTCTTGGTAGTTCAGGAGCCTTCTTATCCAGTTTGTATGTCGTCAGCGTCTGCAGTATGTAGGAGGAACAAAACAGTGGGATGGAGACTTCTGTGAGCCCATAATCTCCTGAGCTTTCTGTGTCTGTCCTTCACCTAACAGTCAATAAAGAAACCATTTTATAAGCCTCATAGAGGACTAAGTCAAAGTCCCTGAGCTCCTGGTTAAAGAATGGAAGATAATTGCCACAGTCCATTTAGTCCTTGGGGAGGTGGTTGAGCAGAGCTTCTTAGGCCACCTCGGAGAGTTTTGCAAGTATCAAGGGTCCCTGGAATGGAACTGCCTGCTCTTGCCTGCTGAACACAGGAATGGCTGAGATGTTTCCAAACATCAATGACTCCAATGCACAGGTCTGATACGGCTGGTTGTGTGACACTACCTGACACCACTAGTTGACCTTAATTAAGTAAATTAACTTCTCTCAGCCTTGAAACAAGGCTGAGGGAAGTATGCTTAAGATAATGATTTTTTTCATTATAAATATTTTATTATAATATAAATATTTATACGATATGATATCTCATTGTTGTTTTGATCTGCATCTTCCTGATGATTAGTGATGAAGAGCATTTTTTTTCCTGTGTCTTTTGGCCATTAGGATTTATTTTTTGAGAAAGTTTCTGTTTATTTTCTGATGGGATTGGATGTTTTCTTCTTGTAGAATTCAACCAGTGCCTTGTATATCCTTGATGTCCCTTATCAGATGGGTATTGAGTGAAGAACATTTCCCAGCCTGTAAACTGTCTTTGTATTCTGGTCACTGTTTCTTTTGAGATACAGAAGCTTCTCAGTTTAAGACAGTCCCATTTATTTATCTCTGCTTCTGCTTGCTTGGTCAGTGGCCTATCATCTTTGAAGATACCGTTAACTTCAATGTCACGGAAGGTTTTGCCGACCCTTTCTTCAATGTACCTGATGGATTCTAATCTGATGTTGAGGTCTTTAATCCATTTTGATCTGACTTTTGTGCATAGTGTTGGAATAGGTCTGAGCCCATTTTTGCATGTAGCTGTCCAGTTTTTCAGCACCACTTATTAAAGTGGCTTTTCTTGCTCCACTTCACATCTCTTGCTCCTTATCATAGATTAGATGGTCATATATTGGAGGGTGTGTGTAAGATTATTCAACCCTGTCCCATTGGTCTGTGGATCTGTCTTTGTTCCAATACTATGCTGTTTTAATATTACTGCTTTGTAGCAGAGTTCCAAGTTAGGGAAGGTGATGCCTCCCATCTTCTTTTTTCCCAAGAATTGCTTTAGCTATTCATGGGGGTTTGTTGTTCCATATATATTTCAGGAGCATTTGATACATTTCTTTGAATAATATCATGGGTATCCTTATAGGAATCACATTGAAACTGTAAAACGCTTTGGGAAGTATTACCATTTTGACAATGTTAAGTCTCCCAATCCATGAGCAGGGGATATGTTTCCATTTCTTCATGTCTTTTATTTATGAAGTAGCATTTTGTAGTTTTCTTTGGAGAGTTCCTTTGCCTTCTTAATTAAGCTTCCGAGGTTCGTGATTTTCTGAGGCATAATTGTGAACGGGTTTGGTTTTCTCATGTCATTTTTATCTCTCTCATTATTTGTGTATAGGAAAGCAATGAACTTTGAATATTGTTTTAATAGCCTGGAACTTTACTATACTTTACTATTGTTTCTAGGAGCTTCTTAGTAGAGGTATATATTAAATGTAGTATCATATCATGTAAGAACAGTGAGAGCTTGATTCTTCCTTTCCTATTTGGATGCCTTTAATATCTTTTCCTTTCCTAAATGTTATTGTAAGTGCCTTCAGTACTATATTGTACAGAAGTGTTGAGAGTGGGCATCCTTGTCTTCTCCCTGATCTTTTTTCACCATTGAGGATAATTATTGTCATGAGCTTGTGGTAGATGGCTTTGAAAACACGGAGTAAAGTTCCGTCAATACCCATTTTGGTGAGAGTTTTCATCATAAAGGGTTGCTGTATTTTGTCAAAAGGTATTATCATATGGTTTTCATATTTTCTTTTGTTGTTATGATGCACTATGTTGATTGACTTCCGAATTGTTAAACCATGGTTGCATCCCTGGGATGTATCCCACTTGGTCGTGGTGGATGGTCTTTTTGGTGAGTTTTTTTATTCTATTTGCTAATATTTTGTTGAGGATATTTGCATTAATATTCATCAGAAATATCGGCCTGTAGTCAGGATGGATTAGAAAATTGTACCCAACATTCTGCTCCCTTGAAGAAACACATCTCAACAGTCAAAGCAAACACACGCTCAAAGTCAAAGGCTGGAAAAAAATTCTATAGGCGAATAACTCCCATAAAAATGTTGGGGTTGCCATTCTAGTATCAGACCTCATTGATTTCAGACTGAAGAATGTCACAAGAGACAGTAAATGTCATTTATTATTGATAAAGGGATCTGTGCAATAAGAAGAACTAACAATACTAAATCCATATGCACCTAATGAGAGACCAGCAAAGTACTTAAAACAACTACTATAGATTGGAGAAAGACATCGAGAGCAACACAATACTAGTGGGAGAAATTAACGAGAAGGAAACCAAAAAAATAATCGAAGAGATCAACGAAGAGCTGGTTCTTTGAGAAAATAGACAGGGTCGATAAACCTCTAACAAGACTCACAAAAAGGGTGAGAGAAAACCCTAGTAAACAGTGTTCAAAAATGAAAAGGGGGACATTACAACAGAAATTCCAGAAAGTATCCTCAGAGAATACTTTGAGAAACTTTATACCACGAAACACGAAAACCTCGAGGAAATGAATAAATTCCGAGACTCCTATAGCCTCCCAAGATTGAACCAAGAAGACCTGGAATACCTGAACAGACCTATTGCTGTCAAGGTAATTGAAACGGTAATAAAAAGTCTCCCCAAGCACAAAAGTCCTGTCCCAGATGGATTCACTAGTGAATTCTTCCAAACCTTTAAAGAGGACTTATTCCCAATCCTCTTTAAGCTTTTCCAGGAAATTGAAGTATCAGAAACACATCCAAACAGTTTCAATGAAGCAAATATCACCCTGATACCAAAACCAGACAAAGATACCACAAAGAAAGAGAATTACAGACTGATATCCCTGATGAACACAGATGCAAAGATCCTCAACAAAATTTTAGCAAATAGAATCCAACGACTCATCAAAAAGATCATACACCATGACCAAGTAGGATTCATCCCAGGGATGCAAGAATGGTTTAACATTCGCAAGTCAATCAGCATAATTCATCATATCAATACAAGAAATAATTAAAACTGCATGATCTTATCAATAGAAGCAGAGAAAATATTTGACAAGATTCAAAACCCGCTTATTAGGAAAACCCTCAGCAAAATGGGCATTGAAGGAACTTTCCTCAATATAGTCAAAGCCATCTACCACAGACCCACAGCAAGTATCATTCTCAATGGGTAAAAACTAAAAGCCTTTTCTCTAAGATCAGGCACAAGGCAAGGTTTCCCACTTTTGTCACTTCCATTCAATATAGTACTGGAAGTCCTGGCCATAGCAGTTAGACAAGAAAAATATATCAAGAGCATACAGATAGGAAAGGAAGAGGTCAAGTTATCACCATTTTCAACGATATGATACTATACTTGGAAAACCCTAAGGACTCTCCAGAAAAGCTCCTAGAAACAATCAGTCAATATAGTAAAGTGACAGGCTACAAAATCAACACCGAAAAGTCCATGGCTTCCTTATATACAAATAATGAAAAAGAAGAAAGAGACATTTAAAAAATTCCGTTCACAAAAGTACCTCAGAAAATCAAGTACCTTGGAATAGGCTTAGCCAAGGACGTGAAGGACCTATACAAGGAAAATAACAAAACACCACTTCAAGAAATAAAAGAGGACACTAGGAAATAGAGACACATCCCCTGCTCATGGATAGGGAGAATTCACTTCTATCACTTTTCATCCTGTTGATCTTTGATTTGCTCAAGCGGGTACCAGCATTGGCAACTATCGCCCAATCCACCTCTTGTCCAACATCTACTGGTTGTTCACTCGAGTCATCCTGGATAGTATAGGCAAAACACTAGACGAAAAAGAACCATGCAAGAAAGCCGGAATCTGAAAAGGATTCAGCACGATTGGCCGTATCCACAAAGTGACCCAGCTCATTGACGTTTTGCGAGAGTTCAAGATGCCACTCAAACGTCCATCGATTAAAAGAAATCCTTCAATTCTGTTGATACTGAAGAAGTCACTGAAGCCCTAGCCAAAAAGGGCATTCAAACTCAGTATATCAAGATCCTCCACTAGCTGTACTATGGATTCACCACCAGGATCTCACCATTCTGATCACCAAAGTGATCATTGATATAAAAAGAGGGGTTTGATATGGTGATACCATTTCACCGAAACTCTTCGGTGACACCCTCGAGTACATCATGCCACTACTGGAATGGGAAGGAATGGAAGTGAAGATAGACGGTTGAAAACTACACCATCGATGCTTTGCTGATGACATTGTTCCAATAATACCAAACATTAGCCAAGTGGCACAAATGCTGGCCTACTTAGACCATGAGTGTGGAAAGATCAGACTGCAGCTATCTCAGCAAAACAATGTCCATGAAGAACGAACTAGTCCCTGACATTCCATTTGCTCTCAATGGAATGAACATCTCCGAATACAACAGCTATGTGTACCAGGGTCAAGAACTGAACATGAGGAACGTCCTGGCACCAGAACTGTGCAGGAGGAAGATAGCTGCATGGAACGCCTTCAACAGCATCAAAGAGAGGTTAAGAGGACGAAAAACCTCCTTTCCAGGCATATCTTTTCGACTCCACCGTTCTTCCTTAGGGAGAATTAACATTATCAAAATACCAATACTGCCCAAAGCACTATACAAATTTAATGTGCTTCCTATCACGAGACCCATGACATTTTTCAAAGAAATGAATTTTCCTGAAATTCATATGAAACAATAAACCCCTACGAATAGCTTAAGCAATCCTTGGGGAAAAAAGATGGGTGGCATCACCTTCCGAAACTTCAAACTCCACTACAAAGCAGTAGTAATTAAAACAGCATGGTATTGGGATAAAAACAGACCTGCAAACCAATGAAACAGAGGTGAATATCCTGTCACAGACCCCCAAGTGTATTGTCACGTAATCTTTGAAAAACGGGCAAGAAATGTGAAGTGGAGCAAGAAAAGCCTCTTCAACAAGTGGTGCCGGGAAACCTGGATAGCTACTGCAAAAAAATGAACTCTGACATCTGTCTAATGCCAGGCACAGAAGTCAGATCAAAGTGGATTAAAGACCTCAGTATCAGACATGAATGTATAAGGTTCATAGAAGAAAATGTAGACAGAACTCTCCATGACATTGAAGCTAAAAGCATCTTTAAGGATGAAACAATACTGACCATGCAAGTGGAAGCAAACATAAACAAATGGGACTACATCAAACTAAGAAGCTTCTGCACTTCAAAAGAAACAGTGACCAAAATACAGAAAGAGCCCACAGAATGGGAAAGAACATTTACCCAATGCCCATCTGATAAGGGATTAATATCCAGGATATACAAGACACTAGTAGAATTGTATAAGATAAAACCTCCAACCTTATCAAAAAATAGGGAGAAGAAATGAACAAAAATTTCCTCAAAAAGAAATACAAATGGCCAAAAGACGCATGAAAAAATGCTGCACATAGATAATCATCATGGAGATGCATGAGAACAATGAGAAAAACATGTCACACCACAGAGACTGGCACATATTCAAAAGAATAAAACCATCCAGTGCTGGCGTGGATGTGGGGGAAAAGGGACACTCTTTCACTACTGGTGGGAATGCAGACTGGTCGAACCTTTCTGGAAAACAATATTGACAGTCCTTCAAAAACCAGAAATTTTGCTGCCATATGACCCCGCAATACCACTTCTGGGAATATATCCCAAGGGTACAAAAAGAACAGTATAAATGACATTTGTACCTATATATTCATTGCAGCACTGTTCACAATAGTCAAAATCTGGAAACCACCCAAGTGCCCTAGAACAGATGACTGGTTAAAGAAATTTTGGTCCATCTACACAATGAAATACTATGCAGCTGTTAGGAGAGATGAAGTCATGAAATTTTCTTAGAAGTGCATAGACATGGAGAGTATCATGCTCAGTGAAATGAGTCAGAAGAGAGGGACAGAGATAGAAGGTCTGCACTCATTTGTCCAGTATAGATTAACATCACATGAGGCTGACAACCAAGGACAGTAGAAACAAGGGACAGAAGGATTGTCCCATACTTGGAAGACTGCTTCATGAGCAGAGGGGAGAAGGGAGATGGAATAGAGAAGGAATCACTAAAACATGATGGCTGGAGGAAACACTTGGGATGGAGATGTATGTCGAAAGTAGATAATGGACCAAAGATAATGACCTCTCAGTGTCTGTGTTGCAATCCATAATACCCGAAAGTAGAGAGAGAGTATGGGGTATATTGCCTACCATGGAGTCAGGGGGAGGATGAAAAAGGGGGGTATACCCGGGATATTGGTTGTGGGGAACGTGCACTGGTGGAGGATGGGTGTTTGTTAATTGTGAGATTGTAACCCAAACATGAAATCTTGTAAGTATCTCATGGTCATTCAATAAAATTTTTAAAAAATGAGTTCCCAATGGACCAAGAAATAACATGTCTAGGAATGCACCCTGGGGCTCCAAAAACATACAACAGAAACACCATGTGCACTTCTATGGTCGTTACAACTCAATTCAAAATATCCAGAATATAGAAATAACCTGAATTCCTCAAAACATACTACTGGATAAAAAACAATGGTGGTACATGTACACAATGGGATACTGTGATTTGGTTAGAAAAAATGAACTCATGAAACTTGAATATAAATTGATGGACATGCAAATAATCGTGCTGCAACATGAGTCAGAAAGAGAGGGACAGAAGTCATGAAATTTGTTTATAAATGGATAGACATGGAGTTGATCATGCTCAGTGAAGTGAATCAGAAAGAGAGGGACAGACATAGAAGGACTGCACTCACTTATGGAGTATAGAATAACAACACATGAGGCTGTCACCCAAGGACAGTAGATACAAGGGCCAGGAGGATTGCCCCATAGCTGGAAGATTGTTTCATGAGCGGAGGGAAGAAGGCAGATGGAATAGAGAAGGGATCACTAAGAAAATGATGGCTGGAGGAACCAGTTGGGATGGGATTGCATGCTGAATGTAGATAATAGAACAAACATGATGACTTCTCAGTGTCTATGTTGAAAGCCACAATGCGCAAAAGGTAGAGAGAGAGTATGGGGAATATTGTCTGCCATGGAGGCAGGGGGAAGATGCGAATGTAGGGTTATTCCCAGGATATCAGTGGTGGGAAATGTGCACAGATGGATGGATGGGTGTTTGATCATTGTGAGAATGTAACCCAAACATGAAAGCTTGTAACTATCTCACGATGATTCAATAAAATAAAAAAAGAGTGGGACAGACATAGAATGACCGCATTCATTTGTGGAATACAAAAAATAAAGTAGTATGAGTCTAATATCTAAGGCAGGTGCAAACCAGGGCCAGAAGGACTGGTTAATGGTTGGAAGCTTGCCACAAGAGGGGTGGTGGGACAAAAGGCAGTTGGGATAGAGAAAGGATCAGTATGACAAAAATGGTTAGAAATGATCTCTCTGAACAAGAATCAAAACTTCAAAAGTAGGTAAAGGGACATAAATGATGGTCTTTCAATATCTGCATTGCAAAACATAATGCCCAAAAGGAAATAGAGTAGAAAAGACAGAAGAGAGAAGAAAAGTGCCTGCCATAGAGGCATGCAGGGAGGGGGAGAGGGATGGGGACATCTGGCTGGATAGTGAAATCCTGTGAAGGTGTGGGGATGGAACATTGTAACATTGAATCATAAACAAATTTGTAACTGTGTATCTCACTGAGATTCAGTTTTTAAAAATGTAATTTGATATAATTAGTCATTCCACGAAATTTTCTCTACAGTCTTTG
This sequence comes from Sorex araneus, assembly GCF_027595985.1. NCBI lineage: Eukaryota > Metazoa > Chordata > Mammalia > Eulipotyphla > Soricidae > Sorex > Sorex araneus. The sequence goes on along the minus strand of NC_073302.1, from coordinate 10,751,975 downwards.
CTATACAAATAAAATAAAACAAAGATTTGAGCTAAGTGAAATCTTTTCTCTCTATTATCGTCCTCTTTTCATGAAAACAACTAGAAGAAATAAAATAAATAGCATCAAGTAAGAGGCATCAGTGTTGAGAACTCAGCAGAACTTTTTTGTGGACCAAACCAGCCACAATTGAGAATCTGGCATCCCAGTACTGCTCCTGATGTCTCAAGATAGTGCGACCTGATAGGGGGAGTGAGGGGGAAGTTAATTTTATAACTTCTGCCAAATTGCATTATTTTAGCAGATATAATAAAGAAGTTTCTTTTACACTGATGATCATATTCATGTATCATAACAACTAGGGAAGGGGTAAGTTGAAGAAAGTATGTTTAAGGGAACCTTGAGAAGGATCGTATACATAGAACCTTTCTGAGCGGTATGGATGATGTTCCTATCTGCCTCTGAGAAATAACGTGTGTTTGTATTGTTAACTAGGGTGAGGATATTATCGTGCTGAAGATTTCCTGAATGTTGTGTCACATAGCTGTGCTGCTGTGTGAGGACAGTGTAGGTAACACAAAAGTTAACAAATGAAGAATATGTTAATCAGTTGGCAGCTCCATTAATCACTATCAATTCTGACAATAGCAGTGACTAAGCTATTTAGTGATCTTGTACTAAAATATGCGAAGTTTATTAGAGCATTAGACATGTATTGTGCACCTGTGTTTCTGAGCTTGCATGATCTAATAAAACAGTAATAAAATACTTATAATGAAAGAAATCATTATCTTAAGCATACTTCCCTCAGCCTTGTTTCAAGGCTGAGAGAAGTTAATTTACTTATTTAAGGTCAACTAGTGGTGTCAGGTAGAGTCCCACAACCAGCCCTATCAGACCTGTGTATTGGAGTCATTGATGTTTGGAAACATCTCAGCCATTCCTGTGTTCAGCAGGCAAGAGCAGGCAGTTCCATTCCAGGGACCCTTGATACTTGCAAAACTCTCCGAGGTGGCCTGAGCAGCTCTGCTCAACCACCTCCCCAAGGACTAAATGGGCTGTGGCAATTAACTTTCTTTAACCAGGAGCTCAGGGACTTTGACTTATTCTTCTATGAGGTTTATAAAATGGTTTCTTTATTGACTTGTAGGTCAAGGACAGACACAGAAAGCTCAGGAGATTATGGGCTCACAGCAGTTTCCTTCCCACTGTTTTGTTCCTCCTAAGTACTGCAGACGCTGACAACATACAAACTGGATGAGAAAGAAGGCTCTTTACTGACCAAGAATGAAGATATCAGTGTGAGCAAATAATAGTAGTGCAGAAAGTTCTGTCTCTGTGTGCATAGAAGGATGTACATGCATCCCATGTGCATATGCTGTGTGATGATTTCTTGCTTGTGTATAATGATAAAATGTGTGGTTCCTCAACAGGTGTTTCTCTCTATGCGATATCTCTGATGATGCAGTCAGAGAAAACAGACATAGAGGGGCTTTAATATAGGATAAGAGATAAGATATTTGTCCTGCAGACACCTGGATCATTTCCCAGCATGGTCTAATGGTTCTCAGGCACCACCATGAGGGACCCCTAATCACAGAGCACATAATAAACTCTTAATTCCATAATTGTGGCTCAAAAACAAGATCTTCGTTTTTTCACTGAACAATCATCAGATACATCACTAATATCCCCATTTCATTCTTCCAATCACACTCCAGTATGCATATACAGAAGACACCTTTCTTCTCTCTTTCTCTCTCTCTATCTTTCTCTCTTTCTTCCTCTTTCCTTTTGTGTATTATAGTTTGCAATACACGTACTGAATAATTAGCATGTAGATCCCTTTTCCTTCTTTCAGCAATATGTTCTTTCCACAGTGATCATTTCCAACTGTCATTGTCCTAGTGGTCACCTCCCTATCCTAACTACCCTCTCCCTCCAGCTTCTCGCAATTTTCCAACCATAGACCAGTCTTTTTGATCCTTATTTCTACTGAAAATGCGTCAGAAGGAAGGTACAGACACAAAGTGATTGCGGTCATTTTGCAATATATTAAACAGAGTATGAGACTAATATTCAAAAATTTTAAGGAAACAGAGAGACTGGAAGAAAAATCAAGATCTAAACAAAAGCTATATATAAAACTACAGGTGATATAAAGATTCTTTTCCCTAAGGTCAGTGCACAAAGCATCAGACATGTCCTAGGAAGCAAGTGCAGAGCAGTCTGAGTGTGATTTGGACCCTCATTGACAAATATCTAGCCTGCCCTTGAACAATCTCTTCCACATTCTCAACTTGTAAACAGGTGTCAAAGTTCAGCCATGAAATTACTGAGTCTGAGAGACATACATATGCTCACCAGCCAGGTGGAGAAATTTCCTGAGTTTACCCATGGTCAGCATGAAGGAGTTTTGAAATCCTAACTCGGTGCTGTGGAGATGTGTTATCTTTGCCTTCCTTAATGTCTCCTATGTTATATCTGAATGTCGTCCAAGATCTCTGTATTTATTAGTTATTAATGATGTCCAATCTGGGCAGCATATATCTGATGGTATCTGTGAATAAATGGGACCCATCTTTATGCTCACAGACACTTTGGAGTCCGTTAATAATGGCCACATCCTGCAGGCAGGATTGGGTGCATTTTTCCTCTAGGTAAGTATGCAAACTTGTTCCTTTTATTCCGGTATCTCAATGGTCAGAAATGGTCTAATGCACAGTCTGGACCTGCTATGTTTTTCTCTTATATTCAGTTTCCACTGGTAGATAAAGATGACTTCGTCTTGATCACAATGTTATATTGAGATTTTTAAATAGAAGAGTATTCACTAATCATTAAGCACTGTGTTTACAAATAATTAGTGTTCAGTCTCAGGACAGATTATAATCTTTCCTCAAACTAAATGTTTTAGTTATAAATCTCCAACGTTCATAAATCTCAAATTTCTAGAACAATACTTACAGAAGGCTTATCAAATAAGCCTGTCCTAACAGGTATTTCAACCTCTTGTGAACATGGTCTGATCCTATTTTCCTGGGTGCAGGGCTACAATAATCAAAAGTTAAATCCTATGAAAAGCAAGGCCTTCTGTTTGTTATAGTTTCTAAGTTTATTGTGGTATATCCTCACATAATCATTCACAATCCACCTTAGAGAACATGCAGAGATAGAACCAGTGTCCCTGAGAAGTTCAATCTCTAAGATAAACTTGCCATTATTCACCTTCGATAATTGAGAGAGATAGCAACAGTGCCCCTGAGCAGTTCAGTCTCTAAGTAAAACTTGCCATCCTTCTATTTACCTTAAATACAAAGAAAAGTAAAGATTCTCTCCTTCAACTATGTTGGAGTATGTTACTTAGCGTATCAGAACATGCTAAAAAATGAGGAGTAGGAGAGCTAGTGTGTTGTAATTAAGAGACAGATTCTGGTTAGATACATGTCATTCCTTTCTCCGTTATCTATAGCAAGGATGGAACTTTGCACACTTAGATATTATGACTTTGTACACTCCATCAACACTGAGACTTTGCACTGCTTCTTTACTCTTGTGTATAGCACTTTCCATAGAGCTTTGGACAGAGCATGAATTAAGCTGTTGTTCAAAGTATTTTTCTAAGTTAAGAAAATATCTAAAAGTAGACTATACACCGAACATGAAGGCCACTCAATACCTCTATTGCAAACTACAACACCCAAAAGGAGAGAGAATAAAAGGGAATGCCCTGCAGCAGAGGCAGGGTGGGGCGTTGGGGGATGGGGTGTGGGTGGTGAAAGGGATACTGAGATCATTGGTGGAGGTGAATGGACACTGGTGGAGGGATGGGTGAACGATAAATGTATAACTGAAATGCAAATACAAAGGTTAATAAGTTTGTAAATGTACATCACAGTGATTCTCTAATAAAAAAGTTTGTTAAAAAAGAGAAGAAATTGTGACGATGTGATCATTTATTAGTACCTGAATGGTACGTGGTGACTCATGCCTACATACATGTGAGTTGTGAATAAAGTCTAGTTAAAAAAAAAACAACACTTTCATATAAAAGTTGGGTTACTATATTATGGTTCTTCATGCTCTTAACATTTACCTCTATTTAACTTCCAGATGAAAGAGGAGCATCATGAAGAGACAAAATGAGACCAGAGTTTCTGAATTCCTCCTCCAGGGTCTCCCTATACCACCAGAACAACAGGGCTGGTTCTTGACACTCTTCCTGGTCATATACCTGACCACCGTGCTGGGGAACCTAATTATCATCCTACTCATCAGGATAGACTCTCGCCTCCACACCCCCATGTACTTCTTCTTCAGTGCCTTGGCTTTCAACGACGTGTGTTTATCATCTGTCACAGTTCCCAAGATGTTGGTGGACATGCAGAGTAATCACAAGTCCATCTCCTATTCAGGGTGCATTACTCAGGTATATTTTTTAGGATTTTTTGTTTGTACTGACAATTTTATTCTTGCAGTGATGGCCTATGACAGGTATGTAGCCATCTGTAAGCCACTCCACTATACCATGATCATGAGGCAGGCACGGTGTATCTCATTAGTAGCTTGGTCCTGGACCATCAATTTTTTACATTCACTGCTGCACACCCTCCTCTTGATCCGAGTGTCCTTCTGTGGTGATATTATCATCCCGCACTTCTTCTGTGAACTCACTGCATTGCTGGAGGTAAGCTGCTCAGACACTTCACTCAATAACCTGGTCATATTCGTTGAGGGAGGAATGTATGTGAGTATTCCATTCACTTTTATCATGGGATCATATATCTGCATATGGGCCACTGTCCTGAAAAATCCTTCTGCTAAGAAATTCTTCAAAGTCCTTTCTACCTGTGGTTCCCATCTCCTCGTTGTGGCTTTATTCTATGGAACCATTGCAGAAGTGTACTTTTTTTCTTCGCCAGCCATGTCTGGTAGTAAAGAAATAGCTGCTTCTGTGATGTATATGATAATCACCCCCATGCTGAACCCTTTCATCTACTGCCTGAGAAACAGAGATATAAAACAAGCATTCAAGTTGTTTGTTAATAAAATGATGTTCATTATGTCTAAATGATATAAAATGCATATATATACAAAAGAATAAGGAAGCTATTATACAAGAATATATGTTCTGAGAGCTCCGATAAACCTGTTTACATGCACACACATCTCAGAGAGGTTGGTATTCTCATGTCCCACTCTGCTGACATAAAACAGGTTTACCTGTTCATTACCCAGACTGACAGCTAAAGAGATTGTTGACGGAAGACTTACCGAAATTATGTTTTCAATTTTACATTATTCTGAATTTCCATTATAAAATTGTAACGTTTACTTTGCATTTGCTCTTAAGTATGTATTTATACCCTTCCTCAGAATCTCGGAATTGTCATCAGATACCTTTTTATCAGTTCATCCCCACCCAAGAATAACTGCGATTCCCCATCTCCTCAGAACTGGAGGTAGCCCCTACAATAATTGTACAGTTTGGTATAAATTCACTTTTTATTATATAAGTTTCAGGACGCAATTTTGAAAACTTTCTGTTTCTATAATATTTCAGTTACTTCTTCAAATTAATTCTCACAGCAGTGTCAGAAATGTTTTCTGTCTTGACCCAGGTGGCTGCTTAATGTATGCATTACATGATTAGAAATTAAACTTGATATGCTTTTTAGGTTTATGCACTTTCTTTATAATCTGATACAACAGTATAAAGATGATTAGGAAGGAATTAGAGCAATCCATAACTTTTGATTATAATAACCTTTCTGATTGAAAGGTTATTATGAAATATATACATACATATATGCAAATTACATAAATAATGGAACTTTTGTATGTTATGATAGACATATGTGACATGTAAAATATAAAAAGCATCATCATCATCATCATTATCATCATCCCGCTGATTGTCGATTTTCTCTAGTGGTCTAAGTAACGTCTCCATTTGTCCTAGCCCTGAGGTTTTAGAAGCCTCTCTTTACTCGTCCTTCTCAACAGTGCCGCATCAAAGGCTCTTTCAGAGTCAGGGGAATGAGACCCATCATTTTTACTGGTTTGGGCATATGAATAAGTCATGGGGAGCTTGCCAGGCTCTCGCATGCGGGCAGGAAATTCTCGGTAGCTTGCCACATTTTCGAGTGGGAGAACTAGGCTAGAAGATGCCACATGCTTTTGGAAGCTTGGTTTTATAGTCTCTGGATGTTGGCCATTGATGGGATTACATGGTTTCGGGGGAAGTTTCTGGGTGTGACTGCCTAACTAGTGGAATTTAGCATTTATAAAATGGAATCAAAGATGGTTAGGAGATTTTCAGTTAGGAAAAACATGCAATTAAGTATGATGGAGGAGCACTGTACCAAAACTCATACTTAATTGCATGCGTTAAAAATATTTTGCTATTATATACTTAGTGTACTATTGAACTAAAATAGTTATATCTAAAAGTATTCTCTGAAGACATATCTAAACACTCAAGTTACATCTCCATATTTCTCCACGAATACTACTAATAGTATCTCATCCAAGAGCAAATGATTTCAATACTGACCTTTATTTTATCTTTTATGAGATAAAATAATGCACACAAATAAATTGTAGACACATATATGAGTATATTTATGCATAAAAATGTAAAGAAATAAATAACAGGTCTATATATCATTTATACATAAATAAAAAATGAATCCCATGGTAAGGTGACCAAATATTTTCATTTATCCTGCTTGATTGCTTTTCTTTCCTTACTGATAACTGCCGAATTTCCCTTTCATTCTGAGTCATTTAAACCAAAGTTCTCTCTCTTCTTGCATCACTATCAAATGTTAATAGGGATACCCTTCCAAATCCACCACTCCAAACTATGCTAGTTTACACAAATGTGAGTAATAATTAAGACTATGGCCTGAGTTACCAAGGCCGCTCTGAGCTTTTCAGAATCAATTCTGCAAGAATGATTAAGGACAAATTTTTGATGGACATGTATGGGACAAAACAGTGTAATGATGCTATATGCACTAGTAACTAATATAAAGATACAATATAGTCTAGAGTGAAAACTGATTAATGAAAAATTCCTTATTTGGGCCTTTCCTCTGAGATCAGGTACAAGACAAGGATGCCCACTCTCACCACTCCTCTTCAATATAGTACTGGAAGTACTTGCGATAGCTATTAGACAAGAAAAAGAGATTAAGGGCATCCAGATAGGAAGGGAAGAAATCAAACTCTCACTATTTGCAGACGACATGATACTATATCTAGAGAAGCCTAAAACCTCTACTAAGAAACTCTTAGAAACAATAGACTTATACAGTAAAGTTGCAGGCTACAAAATCAATACCCAAAAATCCATGGCCTTCATATATGCAAACAATGAGGCAGAGGAAAGGGACATGAAAAAAGCAATCCCATTCACAATCGTGCCCCAGAAAATCAAGTACCTCGGAATCAGCTTAACCAAGGAAGTAAAAGACCTTTACAAAGAAAACTACATAACGCTACTCCATGAAATCAAAGAGGACATGAGGAAATGGAAACATATACCCTGCTCGTGGATAGGGAGAATCAATGTTGTCAAAATGGCAATACTCCCTAAAGCATTATACAGATTCAATGCGATCCCTATAAATATACCCATGACACTCTTCAAAGAAATGGATCAAGCAATCCTAAAATTCATATGGAATAACAAACGTCCAAGGATAGCTAAAACAATTCTTGGGAAAATATGATGGGAGGCATCACCATCCCCAACCTCAAACTTTACTACAAAGCAGTAACAATTAAAACAGCATGGTACTGGAACAAAGGCAGAGCCGTAGACCAATGGAACAGGGTGGAATATCCCTACACACAACCCCAAATGTATGACCATCTAATCTTTGATAAGGGAGCAAGGGATGTGAAGTGGAGCAAGGAAAGCCTCTTTAACAAATGGTGCTGGCAGAACTGGACAACCACATGCAAAAAAATGGGTTTAGACCTTGACCTGACACCATGCACAAAAGTCAGATCAAAATGGATTAAAGACCTCAACATTAGACCACAATCCATAAGGTACATTGAAGACAAGGTCGGCGAAACCCTCCACGATATTGAAGATAAAGGTATCTTCAAAGGTGACACGGAACTAAGCAATCTAGTAAAAACAGAGATCAACAAATGGGACTACATTAAACTAAAAATCTTCTGCACCGCAAGAGATACATTGACCAGAATCCAAAGACTATCCACAGAATGGGAAAGGATATTTACACAATACCCATCAGATAAGGGGTTGATGTCAATGGTATATAAAGCACTGGTTGAACTCTACAAGAAGAAAACATCCAACCCCATCAAAAAATGGGGCGAAGAAATGAACAGAAACTTTACCAAGGAAGAAATACGAATGGCCAAAAGGCACATGAAAAAGTGCTCTGCATCACTAATCATCAGAGAGATGCAGATCAAAACAACCATGAGATACCACCTCACACCACAGAGACTAGCACACATCCAAAAGAACAAAAGCAACCGCTGTTGGAGAGGATGTGGGGAGAAAGGGACCCTTCTTCACTGCTGGTGGGAATGCCGACTGGTTCAGCCCTTCAGGAAAACAATTTGGACGACTCTCAAAAAATTAGATATTGAATTCCCATTTGACCCAGCAATACCACTGCTGGGAATATATCCCAGAGAGGCAAAAAAGTACAATCGAAACAACATCTGCACATGTATGTTCATCGCAGCACTGTTTACAATAGCCAGAATCTGGAAAAAACCCGAATGCCCCAGAACGGATGACTGGTTGAGGAAACTTTGGTACATCTATACAATGGAATACTATGCAGCTGTTAGAAAAAAGGAGGCCAAGAATTTTGTAGTCAAGTGGATGGGCATGAAAAGTTTCATGCTGAGTGAAATGAGTCAGAAAGAGAGAGACAGACATAGAAAGATTGCACTCATCTATGGTATATAGAATAACAGAGTGGGAGACTAACACCCAAGAACTGTAGAAATAAGTACCAGGAGGTTGACTCCATGGCTTCGAGGCTGGCCTCACGTTCTGGGGAAAGGTCAACTCAGAGAAGCGATCACCAACTACATTGTAGTCGAAGGCCATGTAGGGGAAGGGAGTTGCGGGCTGAATGAGGTCTAGAGACTGAGCACAGCGGCCACTCAACACCTTTATTGCAAACCACAACAGCTAATTAGAGAGAGAGAACAGAAGGGAATGCCTTGCCACAGTGGCAGGGTGGGGTGGGGGGGGGATATGGGATTGGGGAGGGTGGGAGGGACACTGGGTTTACGGGTGGTGGAGAATGGGCACTGATGAAGGGATGGGTTCCCGAACTTTGTATGAGGGAAGTATAAGCACAAAAGTGTATAAATCTGTAACTGTACCCTCACGGTGATTTTCTAATTAAAAATAAATAAATTTAAAAATTAAAAAAAAAGAAAAATTCCTTATTTATGACATTTTAACAACACTTAGATCTCTAAAAGAGCTCCTAGGAGCACAACAATCACAAAACAATGTGATTTTAAATGTGTTTCTCTCTGTTCAGAGAAATGTTACAGTGAGTGGATAGCTTGGTTTGCATGTATCTGACCTGGGTTTGATTCCCAGCCACACTACAATATCCCAAACACTACCTGGAATTATCACAATGCACAGAGTCGAGAGTAAGTCTTTACCATAGCTGGGTGTGCCAAAACCAAACAGAGCGAGTGAGAGAGTGAGAGAGAGGCAAGCCATATGCTATTTTTAACAAACAAACAACAGTTCTATAAACAATTATAGACTAGGTGAAAGGTGAAAGATGAAAAGTGAAAGATCCACAAAGTGAATGATAATGACAGAAAAGCCAAAGAAGCTACATCATAAGATAAACTTTGAGTACAATATGGTAGCAAGAGAAAGTTATGAAAACCAGGTAATTATAAATATGGAAATTCATCAACATATACTTTATTAAAATATATGTAACCGTTATAGGAACACAAAATTAAATAAACCATTATTGACCTACATTGAGAGGAATATTTATTCTATTACAAAAATAAAAGTTTTAAATGAATTTACAACAACGGATGAATGATCTATAAGAAACTTAAAAAAGAAAATAATGATCTTACTAGTGCATTAAAGAGATCTTACTAATATACAGATAGACTATTATGACAGAACATTTCATCAAAAAAATGGTACTTTGGTAGTGGGCAAGGCCTGATAAACTTTTCTCTGAAATAATGTCACGTAAGCATATAAGAGTTTACTATCTTGCTACCAAGGTTATGTCAATAAGTTTGTATGTAAAAAGCAACAGACTAGGGACCAGACTTGTCATACAGCTGTTTACGTGCTTGCCTTCATGCAGGTGAGCTGGGTTCAATGCCCAGCACTCCTAATGTTCCACTGCTTACCAACAAGATTGATTCCTGAGTTCTCAGCCTAGGATTAACCCCTGAACATTACTGGTACATTCCCCAAATGAAAACAAATATAAACACCTGGTTGGCATAAGAGAATAGAGAGAGGGGTAGGCACTTCCTTTGCAGATACCTGACCCAGGTTTGATCCCTGGCCCACATATGATCTCTGAAGTACCACCAGGGGACACTCCAGAGCACAGATTCAAGAGTAGGCCTGGAGCATCACCTAGTGTAGCCAATTCCATGAGCACAAAAGTAAGCAACATAATACACTGTCTTTTCATGGGTTTATGGAATAGTCACCAAGATAAAGCCTATGATGGGACACAAAACAATTCTCAATACAATTAAGAAAAGTGGAATTCAATCAGATAAATTTTCTGTACTGATGAAACCACAAATCAATCATAAGAGGTTGGTTAAAAGATCAAAATAGTGGAGATGATATAACATGGTCCTGAACATGTATTAACTTGATTAAAATACAATGAGAAATTAAAAATATCCAAAAGCAAAGGAAAGTGAATGGATTGTGTCCTTAATATCTTGGGAAAATTTACAAGGTACACGATAAGGACTTGGGAGAGCCTCTTCAACAAATGGGACAACAGGATGGCTGCATTTAAAAAAATTAAAAAGAATATGAATCCCTCTCTACCATGCAGACAATTATCTTTTTTTAATTTTTAATTAGTGAATCACTGTGAGAGTACAGTCACAGATTTATACATTTTTGTGCTCATGTTTCCCTCACACAAAGTTCGAGAACCCATCCCTTCACCAGTGCCCATTCTCCACCACCAGTAAACCCAGCATCCCTCCTACCCTCCCCAATCCCACCTCCACCCACCCCACCCTGCCACTGTTGCAGGGTATTCCCTTCTGTTCTCTCTCTCTAACTAGCCATTGTTGTATGCAATAAAGGTGTTGAGTGGCCACTGTGTTCAGTCTCTAGTCCACATTCAGCCCGCATCACCCTTCCCCCCCACAAGGCCTTCAACCGCATTATACTTGGTGAACCCTTCTCTGAATTGCCCTCTCCCCAGAATTTGAGGCCAGTTTCCAATTCATGGAGTCAACCTCTGGGTACTTTTTTCTACTATTCTTGGGTGTCTCCTACTCTGTTATTCTATATTCCACAGATGAGTGCAATCTTTCCATGTCTGTCTCTCTCTCTTTCTGACTCATTACACTCAGCATGATACTTTCCATGCCAAAACACTTATATGCAAAACTCACGATCTCCTTTTTTCTAACAGCTGCATAGTATTCCATTGCATAGATGTACCAAAGTTTCTTCAACCAGTCATCTGTTCTAGGGCACTGGGGTTTTTACCAGATTCTGGCTATTGTAAACAGTGCTGCAATGAGCATATGAGTACAGATGTCATTTCGACTATACTTTTTTTCTTCTCTGGGATATATTCCCATCAGTCATATTGCTGGCTCAAATGGGAGCTCAATATCTAATTTTTTGAGAATTGTCCATGTTGTTTTCCAAAAGGCCTGAACCAATCGACTTTCCCACCAGCAGTGTAGAAAGGTCCCTTTCTCCCCACATTCTCTCCAACAGCAGTTGCTTTTGTTCTTTTGGATGTGTGCTATTCTCTTCGCTGTGAGGTCGTATCTCATGGTTGTTTTGATCTGCATCTCCCTGATAATTAGTGATGTAGAGCAGCTTTTCATGTGCCTTTTGGCCATTCATTTCTCTTCCTTGGGAAACTGCCTTTTCATTTCTTCACCACATTTTCTGATGGGGTTGGATGTTTTCTTTAGAGTTCAACCAGTGCTTTACATACCATTGATATCAACCCCTTATCTGATGGGTATTGTGTACATATTCTTTCCCATTCTGTAGATAGTCTTTGTATTCTGGTCACTGTATCTTTTGCGGTGCAGAAGCTTTTCAGTTTAATGTAATCCCATTTGTTGATCTCTGTTTCTACTAGATTGCTTAGTTCCGTGTCATCTTTGAAGATACCTTTATCTTCAATACCGTGGAGAGTCTTGCCGAACTTGTCTTCCATGTACCTTATGGTTTGTGATCTGATGTTGAGGTCTTTAATGCATTTTGATCTGACTTTTGTGCATGGTGTCAGGTCGAGGGTAAGCCCATTCTTTTGCATGTGGTTGTCCAGTTGTGCCAACACCATTTGTTAAAGAGGCTTTCCTTACTCCACTTCACATCTCTTGCTGCCTTATCAAAGATTAGATGATCATACATTTGGGGTTGTGTGTAAGGATATTCCACCCTGTTCCATTGGTCTACGGCTCTGCCTTTGTTCCAGTACCATGCTTTTTTAATTGTTACTGCTTTGTAGTAAAGTTTGAGGTTGGGGAGGGTGATGCCTCCCATCGTCTTTTTCCCAAGAATTGTTTTAGCTATCCGTGGGCGTTTGTTGTTTCATATGAATTTTAGGATTGTGTGACCCATTTCTTTGAAGAATGTCATGGGTATACTTATAGGGATTGCGTTAAATCTGTATAATGACTTGGGGAGTATTGCCATTTTGACAACATTGATTCTCCCTATGCACGAGCAGGGTATATGTTTTCATTTCCTCATGTCCTCTTTTATTTCATGGAGTAGCGTTTTATAGTTTTCTTTGTAGAGGTCTTTTACTTCCTTGGTTAAGCTTATTCCGAGGTACTTGATTTTCTGGGGCACGATTGTGAATGGGATTGCTTTATTCATGTCCCTTTCCTCTGCCTCATTGTTTGTGTATAGGACGGCCATGGATTTTTGGGTATTGATTTTGTAGCCTGCATCTTTACTGTATAAGACTATTGTTTCTAACGGTTTCTTAGTAGAGGCTTTAGGCTTCTCTAGATATAGTATCATATCGTCTGCAAATAGTGAGAGTTTTATTTCTTCCTTTCCTATCTGGAAGCCCTTAATCTATTTTTCTTGTCTAATGGCTATTGCAAGTACTTCCAGTACTATATTGAAGAGAAGTGGTGAGAGCGGGCATCCTTGTCTTGTACCTGATCTTAGAGGAAAGGCCATTAGTTTTTCCCTGTTGATGATAATGCTTGCCATAGGCTTGTGGTAGATTGCTTCAACTATCTTGAGGAAAGTTCCTCCAAAACCCATTTTGGTGAGGGTTTTCATCATGAAAGTATGTTGGATCTTGTCAAATGCTTTCTTGCATCTATTGATATGATCATACGGTTTTTATCTTTACTTTTGTTGATATGATGGATTATTTTGATTGATTTCTGAATGTTAAACCATCCTTGCATCCCCAGGACGAATCCCACTTGGTCATAATGTATGATCTTTTTGATGAGTTGTTGGATCCTATTTGTTAATATTTTGTTGAGGATCTTCGCATTGGTTTTCATCAGGGATATTGGTCTGTAATTTTCTTTCTTAGTGGTGTCTTTGTTTGCTTTTGGTATTAGGGAGATGTGTGCGTCATAAAAACTGTTTGGGAGAGTTCCTGTTTTTTCAATTTCCTGGAAAAGTTTGAGGAGAACTGGCAACATGTCTTCTTGAAATGTTTGGAAGAATTCACCAGTGAAACCATCTGGTCCTGGGCTTTTTTTGGGGGGGAGATTTTTGATTACAGTTTCAATTTCCTCAACATTGATGGGTCTATCAGGTATTCCAAGTCTTCTTTGTTCAGTCTTGGGAGATTGTAGGAGTCAAGGAATTCATCCATTTCTCTTAGGTTCTCCTGTTTTGTGGCATATACGCCTTCAAAGAGTCTCTCATGATCTTTTGTATATCACTGGTTTCTGTCATGATGTCCCCCTTTTCATTTCTGATTCGATTTATTAGGGTTCTCTCTCTTTCTTTGTGAGTCTTGTTAGCGGTTTATCAATCTTATTTATTTTCTCGACGAACCAGCTCTTTGTTTCATTGATCTTTCGGATTGTTTTTTTGGTTTCGATGTCGTTAATTTCTGCTCTAATTTTTATTATTTCTTTCCTTCGTTCTCCTTTGGGTTTCTTTTTCTGGTCCTTTTCTAAGGCCTTGAGTTGTGAAGTCAAGCTATCTATATGGGCCCTTTCTTCCTTCCTGAGGAATGCTTGGAGAGCTATAAATTTTCCCCTTACCACGGCTTTAGCTGCGTCCCATTGGATTTGGTAGCTCGTGTCTTCATTCTCATTTGTTTCTAAGTATCTTTTGATTTCTTCCTTGATTTGTTTCCTGACCAATGTTCAACATTGAATTGTTTAATTTCCAGTTGTTTGATTTGGTTCTCCGTGTCGGTGAGTGGTTAGCTTCTATCTTCAGTCCATCGTGTTCTGAAAAGTTGGTTGATACAATTTCTATTTTTCTGATTCTATTGAGGTATGTTCTGGGGCCCAGTACATGGTCTATTTTAGAAAATGTTCCATGTGCACTGGAACAGAATGTGTATTCTTTCTTTTTGGAGTGTAAGGCCCTGTAGAGGTCTATTAGGCCTCTCTCTTCAATTTCTTCTTTCAGAGTCAGTGTTTCCTTGTTTAGTTTTGTTCTTGTCGATCTATCTAGAGACGATAAGGCCGTATTGAAGTCTCTGAGTACAATTGTGCTGTTAGTGATGTCCTCTTTGAAGTCTGTTAGGAGTTGTTTTAAATATTTAACTGGTAGTTCGATAGGAGTGTATACGTTTAAGAGTGTGATTTCTTCCTGTTGTACATATCCCTTGATAAATAGAAAATGACCTTCGCTGTCCCTTTTAATCTTTTTCAACCTGAAGTCTATGTTGTTGGATACCAGGATGGCCACTCCAGCTTTTTTAAGGGAATTGTTTGCTTGCAGGATTGTTTTCCATCCTTTGACTTTGAGTCTATGTTTACTCTATTTGTTCAGGTGTGTTTCTTGCAGGCAGCAGAATATTGGGTTTAATTTCCGGATCCATTTTGCCACTCTGTGTCTCTTGATTGGTGCATTTAGGCCGTTGACATTGAGAGAGATTATTGTGCTCGGATTTTCTGTCATATTTCTGAGGTATTTATTGTTTTTATGGGGCTCCTCCTTGTCTTACAGAAGCCCCTTTAGACCTTCTTTCAAGTTTGGTTTTGAGTCTATGAAGTTCCTGAGCTGTTGTTTATCCGAGAATAGTGTATGTTTCCTTCGAGTTTGAGTGAGAGTTTAGCCGGATAAAGTATTCTTGGTGAGGCATTCATTTCGTTGAGTTTTTTCACTATGTCCCACCATTGTCTTAGGGCTCGGAGGCTTTCCTCTGACAGGTCTGCTGTAATTCTGAGGGGTGCTCCTTTGTATGTGATTCCCTTTTTTGACCTTGCTGCTTGCAGAATTGTGTCTCTATCCATAGCATCTGTCATTCTGACTATGATATGCCTTGGAGTCTTTTTATTCGGGTGTCTTTTTGCTGGTACTCTTCAGACTCCTTGTATCTGGATGCCTGCCTCTCCAGTTCTGGGAATTTCTTAGCAATGATGTCTTTGACTGTGTTTTTTTCATTGGGGTTACTTCCCTGTGGTTCGGGTACTCCAATGATTCTTATGTTGTTCCTCTTGAAGTCATTCCCCCAGGGCTCTGATTCGCTCTCTAGCCATTTAGAGGTCTTTCGCCATGATTTGTTGTTGTCTATAAGCTTTCTGCAGCTCATCTTCCAGGTCGCTGATTCTGTCTTCAGCTGTAGTCATTCTACTGTTGAGTGCCTCTAGTGAGATTTTTAATTCATCTACCCATTCCTTTATTTGTTTGACTTCCGTTTGTAGGTTTGAGATTTCTGCTCTCATTTCTTCCTGGATTTTCTTGGTAGACCGTTGCAGTGCTTCATTCATCTCCTCCCTTAATTTATTGGATGTCTGTTCCATGGTTGCTTGGAGTAGGTCGACTCTTTTCCAGATCTCCTCTCTGAATTGTTTATCTGAGAGGTCGTAGATGTGAGTAGCCCCCGTTGATGTTTCTGGAATCTTTTCTTCTCCCTCTCTTCGTGGAGGGGATTTTGGCTGCTTCTTCATATTGTTACAGAAGTATAGAGTTGGAACCTTGTAGTTATCTATTATTGTTCCCTCTTCCTGAGGAAAGGAGGGGTTCTGTTTGTGCTAAACTTCCCTTATTCACTGACAGCCTTATAGTGTCAAACAAAGCTAATGGATATTTTGCATGAGTGTTTGAGATGGCTAAAGTGATTTTCAATGAAATAAACAGTAACTATTATGCTGAGGTAATAAAGGCCGACAGGAGGCACGCCCACTTTGAGACCACGCCCCCTAAGATACAGGCCACGCCCCCAGTGTCTTCCTGTTAGACAGCCAGGCGGGACGCACAAGACACGGGGCGGGGCAGCTGCAGGAGGAGGTCTGGGACCCCGATCGGCGGGAATCAGGGGACGGGAGGGCTTGGCCAAGTGGCAATGACGGTACCGGGGTGGGCAGGCCGCAGTTGGAGAGCGGATCGGGAGGCGGGACCCGAAGGCTTTCTTATAATTGATGGACGATTGAGTGGCATCTTGAACTCTTGTGAAACTTCAATGAGCTTGGTCACTTTGTGAATACGGCCAATCGTGCTGAATCCTTTTTGGAATCCGGCTTTCTTGCATGGCTGTCTTTTGTCTAGTGTTCTGCCTATTCTATTCAGGATGACTCGAGTGAACAACTTGTAGATGTTGGACAAGAGGTGGATTGGGCGATAGTTGCCGATGCTGGTGCCTGCTTGAGCAAATCAAAGATCAACAGGATGAAAAGTGATAGAAGTGAATTCTCCCTATCCATGGTTAGGGGATGTGTCTCTATTTCCTAGTGTCCTCTTTTATTTCTTGAAGTGGTATTTTGTTATTTTCTTGTATAGATCCTTCACCTCTTTGGCTAAGCCTATTCCAAGGTACTTGATTTTCTGAGGTACTTTTGTGAACGGAATTTTTTTGAAATGTCTCTTTCTTCTTTTTCATTATTTGTATATAAGGAAGCCATGGACTTTTCGGTGTTGATTTTGTAGCCTGCCACTTTACTATATTGACTGATTGTTTCTAGGAGCTTTTCTGGAGAGTCCTTAGGGTTTTCCAAGTATAGTATCATATCATTGAATATGGTGATAACTTGACCTCTTCCTTTCCTATCTGTATGCTCTTGATATATTTTTCCTGTCTAACTGCTATGGCCAGGACTTCCAGTACTATATTGAATGGAAGTGACAAAAGTGGGAAACCTTGCCTTGTGCCCGATCTTAGAGAAAAGGCTTTTATGTTTTACCCATTGAGAATGATACTTGCCGTGGGTCTGTGGTAGATAGATTTGACTATATTGAGGAAAGTTCCTTCAATGCCCGTTTTGCTGAGGGTTTTCCTAATAGCTAAAGCAGTTCTTGGGAAAAAAGAAGATGGGAGGCATCACCTTCCCTAACTTGAAACTCTGCTACAAAGCAGTAATAATAAAACAGCATGGTACTCGAACAAAGACAGATCCACAGACCAATGGGACAGGGTTGAATAATCTTACACACACTCTCCAATATATGACGATCTAATCTATGATAAGGAGGAAGTGATGTGAAGTGGAACAAGAAAAGCCACTTTAATAAGTGGTGCTGAAAAACTGAATAGCTACATGCAAAAATGGGCTCAGGCCCTTCTGCTGCTGCTGCCACTTGAGCATGATGGAGGAGCCCAAAAGAGCTACTTTGGACACCAGCAGCCCACTGAAATACTTCCAGAATGTGAACTGAGAGTTTACACCAGACTGCGACAGCGGGAAAGGGTATCTCTCTCTAGGTTTTTCCATCTTGTGAGCACCATAAAATGGTAAAAGTTTGCAGTGATGTAATTTCTGGCAGAATTTTCCCTGGACTCTATACAGAAACCCAAAACCAAATGTCATCTAATCATCAGCAATATGAAATGGTTCCTTTTAATGGGTTGGACTTTGGGGGGGAAATCCTAAGAAGAATAGTAAGTTTTTTTGTTGAAATATTGAAGGCAATCAAAGTAGTAGCGATCTCTCTAGACTGAACTAAGCCATAACCCCATTCTGGCCGAGGAGCAGAAATATCCTTCCTTTCTCGGGAAGAAATGCGGCGTGGCGTCAGCCATATTATGATGTCCATTAAGCAGACATGAACATGATGGCGTGGGAACTGGATATAAGGAAAAAAATTAATATGTACATGGAAGAGAGGGACGCTGGTGGAGTCTCGAGCCAGGACTGATACCAGCGCACTACTTTTGGTTCCAGAAACTGCTTGCAGACATGTGCTAGACTATCAACTAAGCCATAGCCCCACGCCGGCTGACGTTGGAAAATAACCATCTTTCTCCGTTTTTTTCCCTTTGTCAGGTAGCATGGCGTCAATCATACTATGAGGATTACTAAGGAGGCATGAACTCGATGGCACGGGATGGAGGGGAGGATAAAAAAGAAAAGTTATGTAACAAACAGCGGGACTTAATATCTCTACATTCTCAGCAATGGAAAACTAATTGTCAAATGCTTCCTTGGCAGTAGGACTGTCTTTTTTTGGGGGGGGGGAAACTCCAGCAACAATGGTGAGTTATGTGTTGAAACATGGAATGTAATCAAGATAAAGAGTAAACGAAGTGAAACATCACTTACAAGGGCGGGGACTGGGGGGGCAGGAGGGGGCGGGAGGTATACTTGGGTGGTTGGTGATAGAATATGGGCACTGGTGAAGGGAAGGGTGTTTGAGTATTGTATAACTGATATTACTCTGAAAACTATGTAACCTTCCATAGTTTATTTTAATCTATTTTTTAAAATAAGATATTTTATGAAATAAAATTTAAAAAAATGGGCTCAGACTCTAACTAACACCATGTACAAAAGTCAGATCAAAATGGATTAAAGACCTCAACATCAGACCAGAATCCATTAGGTACATTGAAGAAAGGGTCAGCAAAACCCTCCGTGACATTGAAGTTAAACGTATCTTCAAAGATGATATGCCACTGACCAAGCAAGAGGAAGCAGAGATAAACAAATGGGACTATCTTAAACTGAGAAGCTTCTGTATCTCAAAAGAAACAGTGACCAGAATACAAAGACAGTTTACAGGCTGGGAATTGTTCTTCAATCGATAACCATCTGATAAGGGATATCAAGGATATACAAGGCACTGGTTGAATTCTACAAGAAGAAAACATCCAATCCCATCAGAAAATGAACAGAAACTTTCTCAAAGAAGAAATCCCAAAGGCCAAAGACACATGAAAAAAGTGTTCTTCATCACTAATCATCAGGGAGAGGCAGATCCAAACAACAATGAGATATCATATCATACCACAGAGAATGGAAAAATCCAAAAGGATAAAAGCAACGGCTGTTGGTGTGGATGCAGGGTGAAAGGGACTCTCCTTCCCTGCTACTGGGAATGCTGACTGGTTCAGTCCTTTTGGAAAACAGTATGGACATTTCTCAAAAAATTATAAATTGGGCTGGAGCAATAGCACAGCGGGTATGGCGTTGCCTTGCAGGAGGTCGACCTGGGTTCGATTCCCACCATCCCGTATGGTCCCCTGAGCACTGCCTGGAGTAATTCCTGAGTGCATGAGCCAGGAGTAACCTCTCTGCAATGCTGGGTGTGACCCAAAAAGCAAAAAATAATTATAAATTGATCACCGTTTTGACCCAGCAGTACCACTTCTGGGAATATATCCCAGAGATGCAAAAAAATAGTTTAGTAGAAATGACATCTGCACTTGTATGTTTATTGCATACCTTTTTACAATAATCAGAACTTGGAAAAAACCCGTGTGCCCAAGCAGAGATGACTGGTTAAAGACAGTATGGTACATCTACACAATGGAATATTATGCAGCAGTTAGAAAGATGAAGTTTTGAAATTTGTATACAAGTGGATAACATGGAGAGTATCATGCTAAGTGTAATGAGTCAGAAAGAGAGGGACATATATAGAAGGACTGCACTCGCTTGTGGAATTAAAGATAACATAACGGGAGACCAACACTAATGGTTAGTAGAGACGAGTACCAGCAGAATTGTTTCATGGCTTTGAAGTCGGCTCACATGCTTTGGGGAAAGGCAGCTGAGATAGAGTGGGACCACCAAGTAAAGAATGCTTGGAAGGTCCACTCTAGATGGGAGATGTGTGCTGAAAGTAGACTATAGACCAAACATAATGACCACTTAATACCTGTATTGAAAACTACAACACCCAAAAGGAGAGAAATAGCAAAAAGGAATGTGCCTTCACAGATGCAGGGCGTGGGGGGAAGGATGTTGTGGGTGTTGTGAGAGAGATACTGGGAACATTGTTGGTGGAGAATGGGTACTGGTGGAGGAATGGGTACTGAATCATTGTAAGACTGAAACGTAAGCATTTTCAAAATTGCAGTACTATCTTAAGCATTATACATATTTAATGCAGTCCCTATAAGAACACTCAGAATATTTTTCAAAGACATAGACCAACTACTTCTAAAATTCATATATAACAATAAATCCCTAAAAATAGCTGAAACAATCCTTGGGACCAAGAAGATGAGAAGCATCACCTTCCCCAACTTCAAACTGTATTGCAAAGCAGTAGGAATTCAAATAGCATGGTATTGGAATAAAGACTAACCCATAGACCAATGTATGAGAGATTGGATATCTTGATACAGACCTTCAAATATATGGTCTTTTAACCTTTGGTAAAGGAGCAAGGATATCCTCTTCAATAAGTAGTGCTAGGAAAACTGGGCAGCTTCATGTAGAAAAAAATGAACTCAGACCTCTACATAACGCCATTCACAAAAATCAGTTGAAAATGAATGAAATACCTTAACATCAGACCTGAACCCATAAGGTCCATGAAAGAAAACATAGCAAAACCCTCCATAACATTGACGATAAAAGTATCTTCAAAGATAAAACACCACTTACCAAACAGTGGAAGCAAACCTAAACAAATGGGACTACATTAAGCTAAGAAGTCTTTACCCCTCAAATAAATGGTGACCAACTACAAAGACAGCCCATGGAATGGGAAAAATTACATACACGAAATCCTCTCAGAAGGGGTTAATATGAAAGATATATAAGACAATAGTAATACTTTACAAGAAAATGATATCAAACCACATCAAAACATGGGATGTAAAAATGAACATAAATTTTCTCAAAGAAGAAAATCAAATGGACTAAAGAAACATGAAAAAATGCTTTCCATCAATAATTATCAGGAAGATGCAAATCAAAACAACAGTGAGATATCATCTCACACCATAGAGACCGGCACACATCATAAGATACAAGAACAATTAGTGCTGGAGCAGATGTGGGGAAAGAGAGACTCTTTCATTGTTGGCGGGAATGCCACGTGATCTGGTCTTTTTGGAAAATAATATGGACATTACTCATATAAACTAGAAATTGAGTTTCCAATTGACCAAACAATACCATGTCTGGAAATATATCCCGGTGGTCCAAAAACACACAATAGAAACACCATGTGCCCGCCTATGGTCATTGCAACACTATTGAAAACAGTCAGAATATGGAAATAACCAGAATTCCCCAAAAAGACTACTGGATAAAGAAACAATGGTGGTACATCTGCATAATGGGATACTGTGAATTGGTTAGGAAAAATGAAGTCATGAAATTTGATTATAACTTGATGGACATGGAGCATATCATACTGCAAATTGAGTCAGAAAGAGAGGAACTAATATAGAAGGACCGCATTCATTTGTGGAATATAAAAAATAAAGTAGTATGAGACTAATATCTAAGGCAGGTGCAAACCGGGGCCAGGAGGACTGGTTAATGGTAGGAAGCTTGCCACAAGAGGGGGTGGCGGAACAAAGGGCAGTTAGAATAGAAAAGGGACCAGTACGACAATAATTGTTGAAAATGATCACTCTGAACAAGAATCAAAACTTCGAAAGTAGGTAAATGGACATAAATGATGGTCTTTCAATATCTGCATTGCAAAACAAAATTCCCAAAAGGAAATAGAGAAGAAAAGACAGACGAGAGAAGAAAAGTGCCTGCCATAGAGGCATGCAGGGAGGGGAGAGGGGGAGAGGGATGGGGACATCGGGGTGGAACCTGTAATCTTGTGAAGGTCTGGGGATGGAACATTGTAACAATGAATCATAGACAACTTTGTAACTGTGTATCTCACTGAGATTCAATTTTTAAAAACGTAATGTGGTATAATTAGTCAGTTCACTAAATTTTCCCCACTATAAGTCTGTGCTATATAAATAAAATACAAATTAGATTTGAAATAAGTGAAATTCATTCTATTATCTCCCTTTTTCATGAAAACAACTAAAAGAAATAAAGTAAATGGCATTAAGAAAGAGGCATCGGTGTGAGAATTCAGTGGTTCTTCTCTCTGGACCAAACCAGCCACAATTAGGAATCTGGCATCCAAAAACTTGTCATTATTCACCTTTGAGAATTTAGAGAGGTAGCACCAGTGCCTCTGAGCATTTCAGTCTCTAAGAAAAACTTGCCATCCTGCTATTTACCTTTAATACAAAGGAGAGCAAAGATTCCCTCCTTCAACTATGTTGGAGTGATGTCTCTTAGCATGTCAGGACATGCTAAAAAATGAAGAGTAGGAGAGCTAGTGTGTTGTAATTAAGAGACAGATTCGGTTTAGATACATGTTGTCATACCTTTCACCGTTATCTGTAGCAATAATGGAACTTTGCACACTTAGATATTCTGACT